>NC_090936.1:568192758-568536259 GCF_040938575.1 Ambystoma mexicanum | reverse complement strand
CAAGTTTCTAATGCCCTACCTGGTACCCTTCAAGTGCATCCTCAGCTATTTCATGAGAATATAAAATTATAGATAGTGTGCAATAAGGAACATTCTACCTATTGATGATGTTGAACAGATTCTGAGCATGATTCAAAGCCTCAATAACTTTCAATGTCAAGACTTGAGAGCCCTTTTCCATTGATTTCTTGTGACAGGTGTCAAGTCATTTCTTCTCTTTTGCAATTGCACGCATATGCAAGTGGTGACAATATTTTAACCATATCCCGTTTGTCTAGCCACTGTTTGTAGGTCAGAACCACTACTCCCAAGACCCACGAGTCCTTGCAACACAAGCAACAGGAATGCCAGCGGCTCATGGACTGCAGGTGTTGCAAGAAATGCCAAAGCCCTACAAACTACCAGTGGTGCCAGGAATATGCCCGGAACTGGGTGTGGTAGCAGCAGTCCCCACAGCACCCCCGCCTTCATACTATAAGGATGTTCCTGGTGATCACAATTAAGATGGAAGTCTTCAGTGAAGCTGACAAGAACAGCGTTGCTGCCATAATATCTGAAGAAGAAAATTGGTTATAACTTGTGATGTGTTAAATAACAGACCATTGAACCTTTGCAATTCCACTTTTCATTCATACACTATCAAACTCCTGGACATCTTTCTGCCACTATTGTTAAATATTTGAAAAGCTATATTGTCAGAAGACAACAATTAAAACAAGGGCGAGATGCTTCCCTCATTAAAATGTTTTGAAAGTTATCCAATGCAGAATCTGCATTAAATAATTCTATAAATGCCCAGAGGAATCGAACATTGTTCCAAAAAACAAAACGTTATGATGATTTCCTTTTTGGAGAAAATCAAATGTCTTTTGCTCAAAATGCCAATTTTTCAATAACATTAATTACGTCAATGAAGGGACGTGTTAAATAAAAAAATAAATGTCAAAACAAATGCTGAAAGTTGTTGAAAGACAATCATCCAATTCATCCTTTAGTATAAGTGTTGGCAAGCTGTTAACTGTGTCATCAGGTTTTGGAGGCATGGTGCAGGGAGTGGTGTGTGGGTTCAGGGGTGTGGTGTAACTGAGAATCCCAAAGTTTCATTCAGAATAACCACGTGTTCTTGCTTTAACCTATTCAGAGCTGCACATTTTAGTAACAATTCATAGGCATTCCTATTCAAATCACATGTGTCCTCTTGTGTTTTCATAATCACTGAGTGCTCACGCTCAACAGTTTCTCTAGTTTCTTGGCTGCGCATGAGCAGATCCCAATCCTTCCGTGCATACCTAATTTAACTGAACCAACTCGTGTGACAAACAGCGGTCAGACTTTTGTAAATGTTGGAGCATTCTGGCATAACTGGTTTCACTAAAACCTGCTTAGTGCAAATATGTACTCAGTTAACTAGTACAATCCCAATTGACCCACTCCAATAGAGAAGTGGTCAGCTTTAGTTGGTGAGAGCCTTAATAATAATGTCCACACTTATGGATGAAGATAGTTGAACGTGTTTTTATTACACAGAAGGTTTTCGGGTACTCTCACGAGTTTGGTAAGCGTCTTCCATAGTTAGATTTTGATTTCACGTTCTGTTCAGTTATTGAGAGAGTGATAGTTCACTATGAGTGTCAGTGTTAGAGCAAATGTGTGCATGAAATATATGTGAATATTGGAGTAGTTTCTCTCCATTATTGCAAAACCAGGGCTGCTTTTATATGTGTGGTTTAAAGTGACCAATAATCAAATGAGAATGTATTATTATAGCCAAGTCTACTGTGCGGTGCACCTGTATACAATCTAACAATTAAATCACAGCGTATGAATGTCTAAGCAATATACAAATGAAGGAGCTGGTAATTCCTTGCTCTTAAACCAGTAAATTAGCACATGTCAGGAATAGATATACTATGCTGCGTGTTACCTCACCAAAGGTGATGTAAAGTGTGTTCATTAAATAATCCTGTTGATGACTCACAGCAGGTTCATATTTAGACATGGTACAATCCAAGGGACTAGTCGTTCCTAGATCTTAAACTGGTAAGGTCATATATTCCCCATCCTCTCATGCTGGTAATAATTCCAGATTCCAAGTTGCCATATTGCAAAAATAGGTTAGAAGCACACTGATTCTTTCATATGTTCTCCATTTTCTGATACAGGTTATTTTTACAGCTAATAGGTTGCTATGTTTTCCGAGTTGACCTCTGAACATAGGTTAGAATCATACTGATACTTTCATATATAGCATAAATAGTTGATCTCTTCATTTGTTACATTCAGGGCCATAGAGACCAATCTTTCAATCCAGAATGTCTCTGTTTGATCTACTGTGAGGGCCACAGTCCTTTCTCGTTCACCACCTCCACAACCTGGAAGCGTATCTGAGATATGTCGTGTCTCTTCTCTGCCCCGTGTTGTTCTACAGCTTAGTTGACATTTCTTGTTCGGATGCATGATGAATGTTTGTTCCATCTGAACTTGCATTGTCTTTTTGATTGACCAACGTAATATATCCCACATGGGCATCTGATCATGTATATCACGTTGCTTGTGTCACACGTTGCAAAACAATTTATTTTAATCTTTTCACCTTACCTTGGATAGTGAACCTCATTGCCCTTGGTGACAAACCCGCAGTTAGAGCAGTGCAGACAAGGGAACGTCGCTGTTCCTTTGGTCTCTATAGAGTTACTGGGGGATTTGGTTTTAATCAAGCGATCTTTAAAATTGGTGCTGCGCTTGTTGGTAAAGACTGGGGGGTACCGAAACAGATGTTCAATGCGTGAGTCACATGTCAATGTTTTCCAATTATTCTGTATTAAGGATTTGATTTGTCTGCTCTGTATCGAATATTTGGATATGTATACCAGCCCTGTTGCTTGTTTAACTTTGGGTTGTTCCAGGAGCATGTCTTTATGTCTAATCTCAGTTAGTCGTTCTCTTGAAAGACTGATCTCATTGGGTCTGTAACCACGGGCTAGGAATGTATTCTCCATAATTGCAATCTGACTCACATAGTCTGAGGGTTCATTCACAATTCTTTTTATCCAGAACATTTGGCAATATGGTAGATTCTTTATTAGACTTCGTTGATGAAAGCTAAGTTGGTGCAGCAAGTTGTTTCTATCTGTTTCTTTCCAATAAATGTTGATGCGATACAGGTTGTTCATTTCAGGGATTTCTACATCTAGGTAGTGAATCTTAGCATTTGAAGACTCATAAGTAAATTGTATGCGTGCATCAATGGTGTTCCTAAAGGTAAGGAAACCTTCTAGATTTTCCATACTTCCTTCCCATATTCCAAAAATATTATCTATGTAGCTCGGCCATAATTCTATATAGTTGCGCCAGACAGGGTAGTTCAGTACATGATCTTTTTCAAATGTATGCATAAAGCAATTGGCATAGTTGGGGGCTATACTGGCCCCCATTGAGGTTCCAGAGATTTGGAGATAAAATTGCTCGCCAAATCGGAAGTAAGAGTTTCCACAATGAATTGTAGCAAGACTAGAATACATTCCTTAAATGCTTTCATGCATCCCTCATTGAACAGGAACCATTCGATGGCTTCCATGCCCGGGTCTGTTTGGTGCCCATAGTACAACTGACTAGAGTGAAGTGAAGCTGCTTGCAATTTGATAGAACTGTGATGGGCCGTTTGCCTGCCTTAAAAAGCATCTCACATTGATGTAGCTGCATCTTTTATTCTACCTGAACTCATGCCTTCTCCTGCATTAATTAATGCTTGTCTTCACCCATATCTTATTTGTTCATGTCTGTAGATACCTTGCATGGATTTGCCCATCCCCCTGTACAGGGGGTAGGGAGGAGCAGTGATCCAGTGTGCACATAATAAGGCCATCCCGTTGTCAGGTCAGAACAGCTGAGAGTAGTACACAGGGGTACCCTTTGTTTCAATGTGACATTTTGACAGGTGGCCCCACCCCCATTTCTGGACTTAGCCCCACCCCTTTGATATCAAGTTGATAAACATTTTATTTCAATTTGAAAAGAACCCCAAAATGTTTGACTGACCCCCAACATTTCTGGTGTAACGTTTATATAAAATGTATATAAAATGTAATATAATTGAGTCTGCCTTCCAGTTCGTTTGTGGGAGGATCCACAAAAGCCTAGCAGACTTCCGCGGAGCAGAACGCGGAGCACACAAAGTTCGCAAAGTTTGGCAGTCCTGCAGTTGAATCTGCCTTCCAGTTCGTTTGTGGGAGGATCCACAAAAGCCCAGCAGACTTCCGCGGAGCGGAACGCGGAGCACGCAAAGTTCGCAAAGTTTGGCAGTCCTGCAGTTGAGTCTGCCTTCCAGTTTGTTTGTGGGAGGATCCACAAAAGCCCGGCAGACTTCCACGGAGCGGAACGCGGAGCACACGAAGTTCGCAAAGTTTGGCATTCCTGCAGTCCTTGCAGGCAATTCAGGGAGCAGGGCCGCCTCTCCCGGACGTCGGGCACTGTGAACCAGACCCGGATCCAGAACGGGTGGATCTACTAGAACCGTCGCCCACGCCAAGAGTTCTGCGGAGCAAATCCAAGTCTGCTCCTCCACGTGAACGGGAACAAAGATCCCCGGTGAAAAGAGGTTAGAACCTCGAGACTGCTATCTTAGACGCTAAGCCCATGGCAGCCACAGCACCCGATACACCCCCCGGTCACAGTGGGGGGGGGAGTAATGCAAAGCAATGCCTGAGCAGAGACACGGCTGAGAATCCGGCGGAGATCGATATGGCCCCCTTTCAGGAGACTGCCGCCGCCCCCCAGCGCAACCGCTCAGATGAGGCGGACCTAACACAGGACCAGAGTGCCGCTTGGGCGAGAGGTCTTCCAGCTCAGCCTGCCGGAGGGTGGACTGACCTGGACCTTGCCCTGGTCCTGTGTTCCAACAAGTGCGGGGGGATCATGGAGGCTTATAAAGATCTGAAGTACAGAGAAAATACCCATATGGGAAAACCAGGAGTGAACATGATAGAGGAGCCGTTACTATTGATTTCGGCATCAGCCAAGAACGGGCCAACAAAAATAACCACAACTTTGGAGAAAAAGGGGAACTTGTCCCAATTCAATCAGACCCCAAGCATAGACACTAAAATTGCAACAGAATGCTCCGGACCAAACGGGCCGGGCCCGCACACGCTGGGGCGTCAGGGCTTACAGAAAAACCTCTGTCAATGATTAGGGCTTTAATCCACACAAATACATCCTCATCAGAGATTGAGAAGTGGAAGCCAGACTGAAATGCCCTGTCGGGAGCAGCATGCCCCAGACAATAAAAAACAAAGTTGTCGAAACCTGGCCGAACGAGGTCTTTCGAAAAAAGTCTGAGTACGGACTCCAGTGATGTGTTTATAGAGAGCACTAATATGGAAATGAACTCAGAGCCGGGGGAATGGGTGGATTTATGCCACCCGGCAGGCGAAACTACCAATGGCCCAAAAAAGATTACTAAGACAAGTGTAATAAAACGACAATATACCATGAAACAAAGGGGAAAACAAACAACTCAAAGGTGCCCTGCAAAC
The DNA here is from genome assembly GCF_040938575.1 of Ambystoma mexicanum. Lineage (NCBI taxonomy): Eukaryota > Metazoa > Chordata > Amphibia > Caudata > Ambystomatidae > Ambystoma > Ambystoma mexicanum. The sequence goes on along the minus strand of NC_090936.1, from coordinate 568,530,725 downwards.
CCAAATCGCCAAGATGAAGGAGAATCGAAGCAAAATAAGAACAACACAAGCAGTAAAGAAACAAAAAAAAACAACGCGTGTGGTAGTCAAAAAACATGACGCAGGCACGGGCACAAGACAGAAATCCATATTATCAAATGATGTATTTAAATTCTTTAAGACCCACCAGAAAAAACGAAAATTAGAGCCAGAGGACGAAATATCTGACGCTGACATTTTGGAGGTCATTGAGGGATCGTTCCCGTCAATTAAAGCAAGAAAAACGGAAACAGATATCGAAGAAACAATATGATACGAGGAGAGGGTGCCATCAACGGGGGACACGCGAGGGATAAGCCAGAGGAAAAACGAACTGCATGAGGTAAACCATGCTGAAGTATCCACGCGAAACCACATAATCCTTAAAGAAAGTGACACTCAGAGTCAAAAACAGACCGAACAAAAAGCAGTTTCAATCGACTCGATAAACCAATCTAGAGATGTCAGAGAAAGCAACATCAAAATGGGAGCTTCAAAGGAAATGGATGAGGACGCAAAGATACCCCCAAAAATGAATGAAGCGTATGGTCAACCCCAGCAGAGATTAGAGGAGGCCGCCCCGTGCCTGAAATCCATCAACATTGAAAACACCAATCCTACATGGACGCTCCCCCAAACTGTAAGTCTGATGTTTAGGAGTGGAACAATGGCCAAAAGACGATCTCAGAGACTAAGTCTGGAGGCCTCTTTAAGGAATGAAGCAACAGTTGAAACCTGCTCGCAGCCACAGTCACAGCAAGAGGTGATCTCCCAACCTAAACCAGCGAAGACATACGAAAAACAGCTCCACTCCCCACGCAAGATGCCCAGAATGGAACAGACGGAGCTACATGAGCCCAACGTCGGTGTAGGGCCCAATTTGAGATCTGAGAATCGGTGGGCAAGTCGAATAAACATGGAGTTAAGGAGATCACGCGGCTGTGACCCAGGTGCAAAGATGCAAATGAGTGATCAATCGTGGACAAAAGCCCATCTGCAGCCTACAGAAAGAGGTGAAAAGCAGAAAAAAACAGTCAAAGAAGGAATAACATCAAACTCGAATCCTTTCAGAACCTCGCTTAATTGCTCTGAAACATCAGAAGTCATAAATGGGCGATCGTTTGGTGTAACCTCTACACAACAATTTAACACCTGCCCCAGTAGGGAACTTCAGAATACGCCAGGTAAGCACAGAAGATACAGTGAAATTGCACCTGACTATCCAAGACCGTCACCAAACAACAAACAAGATATGACCACAATTATGGCGGCGCTTACAATTGCCCTTGCACCATTTTGTAAACTATATGAAACTATCGGAGACACAACAAAAGTTAACACAACGATTCTATGTAAGATCCAATTTAAGATGGATTTCTTAGAGGGATATATCACGGCCATAGAGGCAAAAACGAGTAAGCAGGAAACAAAATGGGCGGAAAAATGGGCCACCTTAGAGGCAGAAAGGAAAGAAGTTATCAGAGAAAAACAGATGCTAAAAAAGACCATGGACAGAACATCCCAGACAACTCCACAGAAGGAGAGGGGAGAGATGGAACCAATCTTTACTAAACAGAAAACGACAAACCCAAGTGAGCTGCCTGGGCAACAAAAGCAGAGTATCAATCTGGGAATAACAACCTCACCGGCAGTGATAAATCAAAAGAAAAAACTGGGGTTATGACTGGCTAGCGACACCAACAAAGGTGAAACAGATAAAAAGAAAATTGAGATCCCCAATTCAAAAAAAGAAGTTGAAATAATTAATCTAACACAAAGCCCTACAATACCAACCTGCACAAGCGAAGTCACAGAGAAAAGTCAGCAAAAGAAAGAAAAATCGCCCAAAACGGCGGAGGAATTTATGAGAACAAGCCCACTGATGGATCTTTCAGTACACCTTGATACAGAAGCAAGAGAAGAGAACCCCAGGGTTCTAGAGGGACTGACAGAGGGACAGAATGGTGATCTTGACAGTGGAAGGGAAATAAGAGGTAAAAAGGTGACAGGAAAAACAGCACCAGTACCTTTAGAAGAGAAAGACTCGCGATCAACCCCATTGAAGCAACAACCACAGAGTCAGCAGGAAGATAATTTAAGGATAAGAGGTGAGCGGGAGACCAGGGCAAAGTTAGATAAACCACAGGCAGGGAAATCAAAGCTCTCACATAGCCCTCACAAGGAGCTAAGAATCTTCAAATTAGAGCAAACGTCATGTGAAACCAAATATATCGTGTTGAACAGGAAAACAGTACTTTACATATTAAGCAAAATCCACTGTCTGCAGCATTTAAAGTCGGAAGACTTCATACTAATAGAACTCTATCACAGGGACCAAAAGGCCAAAACTTACCTCCACATTAAAAATCAGGCAATAAAAGATATCCCGGAGGAAGCATACAAGGACCTACAACAAGCAGGATACACCCTGACAGAATTACATATATCCAAGACAGATCGAAAAGTCCAGTCCCCAAAGAAAACTGGCAACCATAAAGTGCATTACATATCCCAAACGAGAGATCTATACGACAGTAAAAGACAGGCACCGTTGCATCACACGAGATATGAAAGCAATCGCCATTATGAGTGGGAAAAAAATGAGAACCAAGGAATGAGAGATACAGAAGGAGAGATCTCAAAGCCATTGAAGATCTAAATGAAAAGCACTTGGAGAGGGGGGAGTCAGTTACGTGATAGAAGAGATCGACACAGAGCTGAATCTCCCACCAAGCTCCAGGAGACCCGGACAAAGAGAGAAGTTTCAGAAAAAGATGGCAGAAAAGAAAAAGATCGAGAAACAAAGAGTGGAGACACGCAAGAAAATAGAACACCAAAAGGACCATGGAACTGGCTAAAAGTGACGTTAAAGCCACACACCAAGAAATAGCAATCACCAGGAGGTGAGTCTAGAGATCTACCCCCTCTGACGACTGATCAAGATCACGAGCAAGAAACCACAACACAAGATTTTGTATCCATGGCCTCATGGAGCACGAGAGGCCACCGGAGAATCAGGATCTTGGGGCGTATGATATTCTATGCCTTCAGGAGCACTGGCTAACAGAAAAGCCAGCCTTAGACGGCTTTGAAATTGCATTTTCGCCAGCATCGAAAGGCCTGTTTGGGCGACCGTCTTCAGGGCTCCTGATAGCCATAAAGTCGGGGGTCGGAATAGCAAGTGTTAAAACCATAGTGGAATCATATGGCATACTGGCAGTTCTAACGACATGGGCCCAGGAAGAAACTCGAGGAAAGGGAGCTGAAAAAGCAAAAATCGCCCTTATAACACCTACTGGAACTCGGAAAGAACCACAACAGCAGATTTCTGTAAACAAGTAGCAAAAACAATCGATGACATCATCGTGGAAGACCCGCTGGCACACATGATAATCTGTGGAGACCTAAATGCAAACTGCACCATGGATAAGGGGATAACTCTGCTGAAGAAAACTAAATCCCCAGCAGAAATCGAGAAATCTCCACAATGTGGCAGCATTGAAATCTTGGATGGTAAAGATTCCCACATGGGAAAGGGGCGTATCCAGAGCTGATATTGACTATTTCTTCATCTCCCATAGTCTACTGGCAAGTATAGAAGACTACTCAGTGACCAAAACGCAAGAAAGCGATCACAATCTTGTGGCTATAAAATGGAATTCACAACGATCTGTACCCCAGAGGTACAACAATTCAATTGAAGTGAACAACCAACAAACCCTCATTCGGCTCACTGCAGCAAATATTGAATGCATCACCGAAAAGTACAAAATTGGTATTCAGGCACGAGGAGATAAGAAGCAAAGCCCGGACTATCTACCTCTCTTACTCCAGTATAGATGAAGCCGCAGGATAACAACCAAAAGCCACGACAAAACATACATACTTACGACAAAGAGGTCGTAGAAAGAAATAGAACCCTGAGAAAACTGAAGAGACAAACTATCAAGGAGAATTTGTTAACAGCATGGAATACACTGAAACAGGAAAGCTCAAAATACAAAACCTGGATACGAGGTCATAGACACATAATGTATCAAAAAGACGCAGAGGAAATGCTGCGCACCCTAAGTACAAAAAAAAAAACGGTGATTTCTGGGCACTTATCAATAAACCAGATAAGAAGACTGAAAATCAAATAGTAAACGCAGTGAGTGAAAGAGCTTGGGTGAAATTCTTCGAAAATTTGTTTAAGGCACAACCATATCAAATACCGAGGGCCGAAAATCCAGTTAAAACGCCTTGGATCGATATTTCGTCAACTGATGACATAAAGAACGTCATAATGAAACTAAAGAAATCCAGAGCACCGGGTCCAGACGGAAAATCCAATATTGACTTAAAACAGAATCCAGAGATTTGGGCTGCCTTTATCAGTATCATCTTTGAACAGTGTAGACAGACAAGAACCCTCCCGGCGTCATGGGTAAGTGTGGTGGTGGTGGCAATTTTCAAATGTGGGAACCGAGAAGAACCGAGTAATGACATACCCATCGCCCTACTCGACATAATAGGCAAAATCTTTGCAACTCTCCTTCTGACCCACTTTCGAAACTGGGCCAGATCATCACCGGCAAATGACCCTTTCAAATGGGTTTCCTAAAGAAGGGAAGTACAACAGTCAACATCTTTATTCTCAACTTGATAAAAGCTAAGGTCAAGCAAGGGGCGGCAACTGTATATATGGCATTTGTGGATCTGTCACAGGCCTTTGACAGAGTGGATAGGCGGATCCTCTGGAACAAACTGGAAAAATGGAACTGCCCGGGGGAACTGCTAGACCCTGTGATGGCTCTACATACTAACACCAAGCTAAGAGTTCGTTTAAACAATCAAGGCCTTTTTTCGCAAGAGATACCGGTGGAGCAAGGAGTGAAGCAAGGCTGTCCTCTGGCCCCGGCTTTGTTCATCGCTTTTTTGAGGGACCTCAGAGTCGGAAGAAGCAGTAAGAGCCTTTCCACCAAAGCTGGGTAAGGATAACATATCACGCTTAATGTATGCAAACGACTTAATATTACTAGACCAAACCCAAATCGGCCTACAACGCCAACTTGCCAACTTGGCGCAATATATGGAGTGGAACAATCTACAAATAAATAAATCGAAAACGAAAATACAGATTTTTGGGAAAAGTGCCAAAAAGATCCAGGCGTGCTTCAATTGGGCGTTGGACAAAGCAGAAATCGAAGTGGTCCAAAGTTTTAAATACTTAGGAGTCCACATCGACCACTCGACAAAGGAAGTAACAATGCAGGGGATTTTATGGGAAAAAACAAAAAACCTTGCGGCCCAAATGAAAACCGTATACCGAAAATATGGTAAATACTCCTTAGTCCCAACGATAGAGTTCTATAAAGGGAAGGTGGTGCCAACCTTGACCTATGGCATGGTGAGCTACTCTGAGCATGCCAAAGGACATCTGGCGGAAACTAGAGAGCTATATCTGGAAAACGGTCCTAGGACTGCCCAACGCTACCTCAATGGTACTTATCTAGAAGCGACAGTGGGGTTAAACGCTATGCAACTCTGGAGGAACACTCTTATCCAGGACAGCTTGCCTATCTATAAGATACTCGCTGACGAAATGACAAACCGTCACTTAGATATCTTAAATAAATGGACAGATTACCTGAGAGAAAAACTTACTGAGATTGCGTGCACTGAAGAGGATCTAAAAAACAACCCAACGAGGGTGAAATCAAAATTGGAAGCTCAGGATTGGATAGAAACTTTGGAAAAATCCCAGATGAATAAACTGACTAAAGATCTCCCACCAAATTTCAACAAATTAAAGGAACCAATGTGATACTGTAACAGATTTCCAAATAAGCAACTCAGAAAACTGTTCATGAGGGCACGCTTCAATCTCCTTGTGACACGTGAAATCCAAGCTATCAGGAGACAAACTAATGAAAAGGCCTGTCGACTCTGCAACCAACCAGACGAGCTAGAATCGACAAAACATCTTCTGATATACTGTCCAGACCTAAGAAAAGCAAGAGCCACATACCTGACTAGCCTGTGTACAGATCTTTCGGGAACATTAGAAGATGCAGACATAACGTGGTGGAACAGGCTGATGTCAGGGGAGAAAACAAAATGGACTATAGCAACTGTAAAAATCTTGGAAAGTGCATTTGAATTAATTTCCTCAAAAACTTCGATGATGACCGACCACAAGGTCCCTGATGTGGAGCAAGGACTTTAACAGGGAAGATTGGGCGGCCAGGGAGAAACTGTCCCCCGTCAGAGCTTCAACTGTCTGACTGTTGTATTTTGCATTTCATCGTGTGGCTCTTGTAAGATGACCAGCATCACTTTTGTAAAAATTGCTAAGGCAATTACACACAAATAAATTAAAAAAAAAAAAAAAAAATATATATATATATATATATATATATATATATATATATATATATATATATATATGTTTATATATTTTCAATATAACATGTAATATACATTTTTATATAAAAGGAATATTCATTTTTATATACAATTCTATATTGATTTAATGATTCCCCAGAAAATTGGAATCGACTCCCAAAATGTTTGATATAATTTTTATATATAATATGTATCATTGTTATAGTAAGTGGATATACATTCTATATATTGTATAGATGATGTCATGGCATTCCAGAAGTTTGACGGCATCTAAAAATAACCCTAGACAGTGGAGTTTGCTGCATCACCTGGTAACATCAAACTTTGATATACGTTTTATATAGGGTATAAATAGATGCTAGCATGGCAGCAGCTGACCTTTTCATGGTGGCCAAAATAACCCTATTTGAATTCGCTTTATAGACAAAGTGTGTTTTCCCAGTGTCAATACAAAAAAACAAAACTATTGCCTTGGGCAATGTTTGTTTCTTTTAAATTAACACAATGCTTGGTATTGAAGGAAAGGGCTGCTGCAGAGACACCAACCTGTTTGCAAGGTTGGGATTAAAAAAAGGTGAACGGAGGTTAGGGGCAAGATAGCAGGGTCCAGAGCCGGGCGATCAGGCGGCTTGGAACGCGGACTAGATTGGGAGTATCAGCCCGCGTTTCCAGCATCTGATTAGCCGGCACCCAGCCACAGGGTGCTAATGGTAGAATACATAATAAAGAGAAGTGAAAAGGACTCACCTGGCTATGTGTCTTCATTGGTACCTGGAACCCTAATATAATTGCTGGGATGATTTTGGCCTTCTAAAAGAAGAGTAAAGGCCATATTGTATACGTACAGTATTTCAATGTAAAAATGTATTGGGAGGCTTCGCATTCTGTTACGCTCACCTGGCTCCCACAGGGGTGATGGTCGGAACTGGATAGCTGCAGCCTCCACCAATGTGAATTGTAGTGCAGAGATGGCTGACTAGACTGGCCTGCTCAATTTCGTCTGCTTGACCCGTAGGAGTATTCTCCTGAAAGCGGAGAAAAGGAATTAGCCACCCGTGGATTGAGCAAGCACACCCCCACCGTTTTCCACTAATCGCCTTCGATATTCCCTTTCACCAGTCTCACCTTATGGTTTTGAATGATGAGCTCTCCATCCTGTGTGGAGTGCAGGGGCGCGTAGATAACCAGTTACTTCACTGGTCCAAAGGAATTGGGTGAGTTCCAGACGAATATTGACTCCGAGTTAAGTGGCGAGGAGCCATAAGTATTTGGTTCTTAAGAGTTCAAAATGTTTGTTATTCATTCTTGTCTGATTCCTTCCTTTGTCTTGCAGCTTGATTCGAGAGGAGGTTGTCCCGTAGCAGCTGATTGCATTTAGGTAAGAGTCTGTGTTACCCAACACTGTCCGGTAGAAAATTCCAGTGCTTAACCTGTTGCTTTCTCTCTCCTTACAGGTGCAGCGTACGACGATGTGGCGTGTAGAAGAATAATATCTCCGGCGGTAACTCGGTAAGTCTATAGTGATAATAGAAATTGTCTTTGTTGATTTTCTCGGCTACCTTGACTGAACCCAGATAGCCCTTAGCCGGGGTGGCTGGGTTTTCAATAGGTGTCTGGATGCCTGCTCCCTGGACTGATGGACTTGGTCTGGATGTCCGGGGGTAGGCATCATGACAGTTCTTTCTGAGTACTGTTGCTATGTGTGTGTTTTTAAAAAAAAGAAAAAAGCCCCAGTAAGAGTATGCAGACAGCACGACTGTCCGGGATGTCCGTAATCAAAATGGCACTGTCCTGCAGACACCACGCCTGTCCGGACACGTCCGTAAAGTCATGACGTAACTTAATATGATTTGGGGACTCACACCCTGTCCTGCGAACACCTGGGCGCATGTGCATCCGATCCGCTGTGCCCTCCAAACACTGCACCTGTCCCTACCCTCCCTTTCCTTCTCTTCCCTTCCTTGTGTGTCATGTTGAAAAACTACAACAAAATACAAAACAACAAAAAAAAAAAAAACCTGTTCAGAACGACCTTTCACAGTTAAAAAATACAAGTGCCAAAAAAATGGTGCAGGCCCCTGCGCAGTCCGCGGAAAGCGCAGTAGTCCGTGGACTTTCAAAAAAATGTGGGTGGTGGCACCATCAAAAATATTGCACTCTTTTCCGGGAGAAAGTGGTGGGTCTGAAAAGAGCCTTTTGTGGTGTTTGTTTGTTTTTGGAAGGTTCGAAGTGGCCAACACCTACTGCAAAAAAAGCTTGCTATAGTTGCAAAAAGGCTGCAATGCATTTTGGATATTTCGCAAAAAAAGCTGATTGTCAGCATCAGTAAGATGGACTCCATCTCTGCGAAAAATGTTGGTGCTACGAAATGTTATATTTTCATTGTGAAAGGAGGACATGCCAACATCTCTCAAAAAGGGGCAAACAGCCTTGTTGACACTGCGCATCGCTTTCTCCATTTGCGGACCAAATAAAGAAGAGCGTAGCCACATCTGTCTATGGGAAATGCGAGAAAAAAATACCAGGAAGTTTGGAAACATGTCCATGACTTTCCCAAGTGCCTCCTTCATCGCAAACTGCAGTGAGATTCCGGTAACATTGCCTAAACTGTTCCCTCCACAATGGAAAATAATGTCTTGATGATGGTGCATCACCAAAGTGGCACAAAGAGGAACCAAATCCAGCCACTTCATACCAGTGTAGATCCACATGATGGAATCCAACATGTGCAGCCACTCCACAGTGCTCTGCATACACCCGCAACCAATGTATCCATGAGTCCCCCAAAATTCTGACACTCTGCCTCCTGAAAGACACGACTATAAGACACAGCCATAGCCATCTGCACTCCTCTCAGGAAACAGAACTTCTGCCACAGTCTCTCCTTGAACACCACACTCAGGAAACCTTATTAACAATCCCCTGGCCTCCACAGTCCCATTTCCATGCCTGCTATCGTCAAAAGCCCCCTATGTGGCACATGCGATGAGCGGATTACCGCAGTGTCCGTGGACATATCGTGCAATTTACGGAGGTTGGGAAAGAAATTTAAAGCAGGGTAGGACATTTCCTCTTTAGTGGTGGCTCTGAAAAGAGCCTTTTTTAAAAAAGGTGCTTGTAAACAAAAAACCTTTGTTTTGTATTTTTTGGGGGTTTTCCTCTTCTCCTCCTCCTTACAATCTTACATGAACCTCTTCAAAGCATCCCTTAGATTGTAGAACAAAATGGCATTTCCAATGGTGGACAAAGAAAAGAATCTGCAGTGAAAAAGTTCACATTAAGAGAATTAATGTTCTTATTGTCAAAAGAGAACACCTCAGCACTACACAAACATGCAGACATGCCTCTGTTTACAAGACACCTGCCAGCATGTTGCTGGGGACAGAGGACATAAGGTTGTTCCATACTGCCCTATGTGGTATATATGAGAAAACCACCTTTGCACTGGGAGAAAGCAGCATCAGTGCAACTCCTTAAGTGCACTCAGCAAACTGAGAGCAGTGATATATCCCAAATGCAGTGCACCACAATGCAGCACTACTATCAGGAGTGTTGAAAGTTGCCATATCTTTGCAAACTACAAGCACTGCTTGCAACTTTCGACCAGGCACACTGCACCACAAAACCTCCACTCCTTCAAAACCAAAATTGGCAGCAACACCTCTTGACTTGGCATACCTCTCCAAAGGATTTACAAATAAATAACCAACATCCTAACTCTCTGCACCTCTGCCATCTTCACTGCACACAGCAATGAAAAAAGTATTCCCCTCTCTCCTTGTGAATCACAAACTCAACACCTGATTGTCTCATCCCCACAGTCCCATTTTCATGCCAGGCACGCTGAGAAGCCCTGGATGTGGCACGCCCTGTCCGTGGACTACCGCAGTGTACGCAGAGCCCATAACACAGGGGCAGCCCTTCTTCCCTTTCCACTTCAATCTGCGCAGCACTCCATCATTGGCTACTGTTAAGCAGTCACACAACCATCCACCCATCACATCCAAAAAATCTACATCTAACTCTGTGATCACAATTCAGCACTTTAGATGTACTGTTCAACACTCTGAGTACAGGTCTCTTGTAATTGCAAAGGGCCTCCAGCAAAAAGTACTGTAAAACTCTCCAAGGTTTCTGCTTCCAGATTCATCCACATCTGCATCCATCAACATAAACTACAGGTATTCATATATTTTGTAGAGTACATTTACAACACTTTTACAAATGCATCTGAACTGGGTGCCTGCCACTTACCTTGCATAACCTACTCAATAAGCATACTGCCATTTGTCCCATCTCCTACCATCAAGTGGCACTTACAATGCTGTGTGCTTTTACCCATATCACCCATTGTAATGTGCAAACTGTTATTCTCTTCTTTCCTTCTGTCATTTTTACAACCAGTTTCCCCACTAACAGACCTGCTAGAAAAAGAATAGAATGCACACAGAAAAGGAAAACTGCATGTATCTTATCAAAGCATAGCATGTACATAGATTGCATGCATGTGAACAGGGTGCCTGCCACTTACCTTGCATAACCTACTAAATAATCATACTGTAATTTGCCCCATCTCCTAACATCAAGTAGCACTTGCTTACAATGATGTGTGCTTACTTTTCTTTTAATGCTCACTTGTTTCAAACTGCATATTTCAATTGTATCACCTTTCTCTCTGATGTATTTGTAAATAAAAAAAAAAAACACTTTGAACACATTTACACAGCAAGTTCAAGTGGCAGGTCCTATGTGAAATGTCCAGAATGCCCACAGAAAAGGGAAACTGCATGTATGTTAGCAAAACATGGTAAGTACATACTTTGCACAATTGACAAAATACACCATTGCCTGAAAAGCAAAGAAATGCATGTGTACATTGGCAACCGTGCCATTAGTAAATTTGGATAAATAAATGAAACGATTTCTGCACTCATGTAGCAACCATCTATGTGTTGGAAAGTGAATGGAATTCCACACACAGTAACATTCTTCTTTCTAATCTCTAAATCTTTCTGAACCTTTTTCTCACCCTACTAGGACTTGAACTAATCCATTTCCACAGCAAGTAGTGGAACAGCAACTCGCACACTTGCAAAAGTGCACCCCACAGGGCACACTTATGACTATTCCACTGGCCCCCATCAAAATGATGCTGATGCTCCCAAGTCCACGTTCCTATACAGTGCTGTGCAATTTCACACACACGCACTAACTCTTACTGCTAACAAATCCTCCTACAATTTTAAATAATGTGTTCTCCAACTGCAATTACTGTGCCATTAACACACATATGTACTAACTTCCTTCTTTCAAGATTGCAGTGAAGAACAGCCTCCTGAAAGCCAGTGGCATCCCAAGTGGAAGATAAGACCCAGAAGAATCCTACTCTTCACATCCAACAAAGTAAGTGCAATACTGTAGTAGTGTTCTGCCTGTTACTCAGATAGTTCAATGTTGTTGTATTGTGGGCTACAAAATTCTATGCAACCCAACAGCATTGGCTTCACTTTTACTCATTGCACCTCAGCAGGTGCATACTTTGTATTGTCATCTGAGTGCCAGTATGGTAACACACAGATACCAGTGCAGCCTTCCCAACCTGAAGTAACAGCCCATTCCACAATCACATACCCCTTTATGTATGCCGACCCTCATATTCAGACACTCATGCACAGTGCACACAAATACATTGCACAACCTCCAAACCCACACTTTCCTTTTTTCTCCAACAGACATAGACAATGCCTACCAAAAAGCAACTCTGTAGAAAACAACGCAGGAATAGAGTAGATAAAATTAAAACATACAAAATAGCCATCCGCCTCTAGTAGAATTTGTACAAAAAGTGCGAACAAAACAGCTAATACAGTCACTGAGCAAAACTGAAGTAGCTAGCAGAAAAGAAAGTGTAAGGCCTCTTTCAAAATGTAAAACTAAAAAGAAATGTAGTACGAAGATTACAACTACCACTAGTGCTAACACTGCATCTACCAGCGTTAATGTAGCCACAGGTAAGCATTACAAAAAATGTATTTTACAAAAAAAATTCCACAACAGAGTCCTTCAGAATCTTATAAAAAACAGTGGAGAAATCACGCTCAACCCTTAAAACATACCGCAGAAAACTGATATTGGAAGCTCTCGTAGACAGTGCAAAGCTCCTCAAAAAGAAATTGTTTATATTAATTTTAAACAGAATTAAACCACTAACAAAATTAAATGGTAAACTATAAAAAGTACTTCGCAACATACGCAATGTCAACATAGATACCTTTGGAAACTTCTGTGCAGGTGAGTGGATTCACACCACCAGCACAGAACCATATTTCAATGAAGAAGCATACAAACAACAGCAAAGAAACCCAATTGCCATACATAGTAGTGACCGAGGGTATGAAGTGGTAGATAACAACATTATGGTAGAAGAAACACTCACTGAAAGAATATCCCCAACCAATTTACAATCAACTCTCCATTGCAGCAAACCAATCCATCCTGTCTACAAATGGCCATGAACCTCAATCTGTAAAGTACGAAAACAATCTTTATGTTAATTCCTCTATCACTATGTGAAAGCGAAAGAGAAAATGAGAATGAAAATGTTTCAAACCATAGAATCCTGTCCAGTGTGCAAATACATAGGACTGCGAGGACATTAATTTGCCTATGTTTCCGGACCTGCTTTCAGAAGCACCTTCCACCACATCAAAATGTTAGCAACACACCATTCCACTGTACGAAATCTCACCCAGAGGCTGTACTATGCAAAATGTCCTGCTTTACAACTGCAGCATTTAAATCACATTCTCATAAATGGAACAGCCAAACAACTCCTGGAAAAAATAGACCACATCCAAACCAAATGTTTTGGAAGTGAAGAACACGTGCAAAATCCAGTAACTTTAGAAAAGCGTAGCAACATCCTCATAGATGACAACCTTCTAATACACACATACAAAAAAGAAACAGTAAAGTTTAAAAGCACATCTGCTGAAGCACCAACCCAGGTATGTGTGTGTAGTCCCAGAACATTTTATACAAAGAGCACCAAAACTGTAGATATAGGATGCAAAATAGAAGAGAATGAGGAATCCCGACGGTTCCAATTAGCTCTCTACCTTATAGCAGAAAACAAATATGAACTTACTAACGCCTCAATACTTTGCAGATACTGCACTGCAAAGCTTGATAATAACCAAATGCCTTCACGGCTATCACAAATAACTTGGAAATATTTCCACTTCTAAAACCACTCCAGCAGCACCATTTGTGTGAGAGCATTGTAATCCAAACAGTGCACCCATTTCAAGCAATAATGTGCCTTCAACCTAAAACAGCCAAGTTACCTTCTTCTGAATTACTGAAAGGCATTTGTGGCAAAATAGTTTATTTGCCATTGGAACTTAAAGAAAATGTGAACATTCTCGGAGTGCAACACCCATTAGATCAATCTTTGATTATCCTAGTCAATGGTGTACCTACAAAAGACAAAACAAATTGGCAGCAACTAGTTGACTTAAACAAAGTTAGAGAAGCTCTACAATATCTTAAGCGGAACAATGAATACTAAGAAATAAACATTGAAGAAAACCCGAGAGAAACCACCAAAACAATTCAGTATTCCTCATCAACTGGCCAATTCGACCTTACAGATCTTATTACAGCATCCAATATTTCAGACCAGTATACACACCCACTGCACTCCAAAGACAGCATAGACAATGCACTAGAAACATATCAAATTCGGCAAGCCAAAAGATCTCCAATCAGCATCTGGGAAAAAAAGTGTAGAAGCACAAGCCTTTCCTCTCCTCTTTCCTACCGGAAAAGGGGGAAGGTATGATTAAAGATGCACACAAATAACAGCATCAGAATACCGCTCTTTACGAATGTATTCTGAAGACCAGAGATTCAGACAAAACGTTGAATACATATTCCATCTCCGCTTTAAAAAGTGAACTAGCAACTCTATGTTAGGGTGTTGCACACACATTAAAAACAGGTTCCAATTTTTTAAACATGTCTGCCACGCAACTCCTTCAGAAAGTGCAAGACAAAGATTAAGTTTTGCAATCAAGTATCACAAATCTCTTGGCAAACATGCATGGTACGAAAGAATACTGGTTCTGATGGCATGCAGATGGACGGTGTATGCCACGCAACCTTGCCCCACGCACATGGTTTGTCACTTTAAGTTGTGCAGAGTATGAATGGGAAGACTTACACGACTTCCTGCGCTTAGCAAACGAAAAAAAAGCAGGGATAGACATGAAAACACCAGGAGAACTCTGCTCTCTTGACCCTGTAAATGTGTCAAGGTACTTCCATCACCGCTTTATTGCCATGCTGCACTTCATCTGTAATAAAAACAATTCCTCCCCTCAGAGAAGTGAAACACTTCTTTTGGAGAAAAGAATATCAATCCACAGGATCACGACACATCCACATGCTTTTGTGGATAAAATATGCTCCTAAATTTGGTCAGAACAGTGATGTCACTGTTATGTCACTTGCAAAATCCCTTCTGAAAGCACAAATAGTGAGTGACATGCACAAAGTTTGCGGTTTCAAAGACATAAATGTGGCAAGTATTGTCGACGCAGATATAAAAACAAAGGCAAATACTAGACCAAATGCCGCTTTAGTTTCCCTAGACCCGTTTCAGCAAAAGGACAAGTAAAAGCTTCATTTCTTCTGTTAGACACAATGTGAAAGCAAATCGCCTAAGAACACATACTACATTAGAAGAAGCGAAGCATCAAAGTACATCAATGATTACAATGCAATCATTACCCTCTTGCGGATTGCAAACGTAGCTGTACAGTACATTGCAGACAATTCCACTGCTGTTGCATGATATGTCACATCCTACTTAACCAAAGCTGAGAAAATGGAGCTGAAAGACCTATGGGATGACATATCGTCTGACAAAACACTGTTACAAAATGTGTACAGCTTTGGTATAAAAATGCATTCCCACAGAGAATGCGGTTGCTACGAAGCTGCAGACCATTTAACAGGCACAGTGTTATATGGCAAATCTGAAAACATAGTCTGGCTAAGCCTTGGTCCTGCTTCATCCAGAAAAAGAGTGCTCAAATCATACCAAGACATAGAAACAATAGCCAAAGAAGATCCCAACAGCCAGGACATTTTGAAAAACAATTTATTGGACACATACTACCCAAACAGGAGTACTGGTTTGGAAATCATGTGTCTATACCACATAGCCCAACATTTCTCATACATGAATAATATTAAACCAAATGAAAAAAAGGTAAATATGTAGTCAAAAGTTGTGAAGGCGGTTAAACTTACCAAACACAGCCTGATTAATCATATGAAACTATAATTTAAATCTCCCCAACATAGAGAACTGTACTACATGTCCCTACTCCAACTTTTTAAACCATGGAGAAAAGAAGAAGATTTATTAGGCATTCATAACTCCTATGAAGATGCTTTCAATGCAAGTGAAAGCAATAACAGATATACATTTCAAGGAGTACAAAAACATGTTGGACAATGAATGCCAACACGAAGAAGTCGTCCAAGAACAACTAAATAAAGACACTCATGAGGGCAGTCAACCTTCTCTTACAGGAAGCCAAGAACCCCTTGGAGAGCCACTCATAGTAAATGAAGCATAATTAGCCATGACTGAAGTAGAAAACACCATGTATCAGTATGAGGAATCTGAAGAAAACTTTGCTCTAATGAAATCACAACTCAACGATGTTCAACGTAGCATCTTCCTGAAAGAAACTAAAGAAACTGAAAATGCTAAACAGAACGAAAATAAAACTTGTAGCTGTGAAAATTATAAACCTGTACTCCTGTATGTAAGTTGCGAAGCTGGTTCAGGCAAAACATTCTTAATAAAAATCATCAGCAAGTTCCTGGTTTGGAGAAAATGTTAACATTGGCCCTCATTACGACCCTGGCGGAAATCGAAAAACGATGGCGGAAATGCAATACCGCCATCGAATAGCGCTCGGTGCGATCATGACCCGTCACCGCAAAGTACGATGCCATTAGCGACACCGTAGTGAACGCCAACGCTAACTGCACCAAATACGCGCGCGCCATGCCAAACCGTAATTACCACCATGGCGCAACGGTACGCGAATTCTGACCCTAGCGGACATGCACCTAACGCCATCAAGCACGGCGGAAAGTACCATTCCGCCATGGTGAGAAGTACGGCATCGCGAACCAACCGTAAACGGCCCTACTGAGTGCCTGTACACCGCTCCCTGGCCACATTGTACAACCCCCCGTAGGTGCAATGAAGTCACACAATGCAACCAGTGAAATGTACTAGTCATCCATGCCTGCCAACGAACAAATGAATCTCAAGAGGGCCCAATGGGAGCTGCAAGGCACAGATGGCACGAATACAGAAGCTATACAAATGGACATGACCTCAGTCTCCCACCAAGAAACGCACGCAAACACAGGCACCTGTGACCAGCAATATTCCGATAATCACATCATTCCACCAATCCAACTGGCTGACCGGCATCTGTTACACAAAAGCTAATCCCCCGCCCCTGAGCATGACATCATCAAAACAGTCATAATGGCAGCCCTTATCCCTGACCTCACTGGGCTTCGTAGGCAAACGCGCCCAGCACAGTACCACGCAACTATACCCCGAAGCTGGAACCCAATGCAGATCTCCTCACAATACATCGCTCCCCAAATAGTAATATGCCACATCACTTGCAAAGAAGAACGCTACACGGTTCATATCAGAATAGAAATTTAATGCACAACAAATTCTCCAAGCCCATACAGCCATTAGGCCATGAACTCCAAAATACATTTCACCATTGTGGGCTGCATCCGCAATAAATGACCAGCTACTACTTGTGTGACGCCCTGTTCCTTCATGGTACACAGGGGCTACATTCTCGTACGAAAAGGCAACATGGAAGCGCCTAGAACCGCAGGGCCGTCCCAATAGGGAGGCACTAGTCCAGCTGAAAGGCCGAAATGTTGCTCCTAGCCACTAGTACTGCGTAAGGGCATGTGGCCCATTGGCGATCGTCCCATAAGATCGTAATGCTGCTCCACTGATTAACACGAAGCAGCAGGTGTCAGGAGTAAAATCCATCTGCAGGAGTGGCATACAGATGGCAGTGGCAAAAGGGGAGGAGATACCTGTCAACCAAATGAAATGAAAAAGAATAGTATGGCCATCAGAACTACATTTGAATTACTCACTTCAATGATCACACCAAATCCACAGCCATATGCATGCTAGCCCACTCCAAAGGATCATCACCACCCAAAAACCACTTGCGAATCATAACTATCCATATCGAGGTGAAAACACTATCACAAACGAGTGTACCTGTGCATGCGTCTGTTAAAACAGAATCCATCAGATGGGATTGGTAACGTGCATAGACACAAGTGTCTGAAGGCGCGTCGAGACAGGGAGGGCTCAACAAGGCCAGATAGACGATGGTCCCACTATGGCAGCCCTGCATCACATAGCGCAGGGGAGGCGGATAGATTCCAAGAAGCCCTGTACATGGCAAACTCTGTATCAAATCATCTGTCCATGCATCCATAAATCATTCCCTCATCCCGTAATGAAAACGCCTGTTTCCATACTCACATAACATGTGAAATTTCCATTGAGTCTGTGCGTTATGCAGCCTGCAAAATCCACTGTGCCCCAGCCCGTAATTCCAGTGTTGTGAAGTAACATGTATTTGGGAACGTCCGGCCTCATCGCCCACGTCACTATTGCGCATCCCAAACTATTCATATCAATCATTGCATCCTCGCCATGGCCCCTGTCCCAAGGACATTGAACAATAGAACGTTATATTTGCAGTCAGACCTGTGGGCATCTCCTCGCCGCTAGCTGAAAACCGAAAGCGCCGCCCTTCGAATTCCTCATTTGCAACATCACGTCGAAAAGGCATCTGTGGCCGCTTGAATTCACAAATTAATCCATCTAGTGCGGCTGAGAGTGAAAATGGCAACTGCCTTCACTCACAAATGGGACGCCCCGACCGTCGGTGAACCTCGGTACAGTGTTGCATGAGGGTCCACCGTTACTCGAGTACTACGTTCCACTGACCCTTCACAAGTCTGTTCGCGACTGCAAAGATAGTATGTGAAACAATGGGACCATAGCCGAATGAACATATCAACCAATGTTACACTGCCATCGGGTACAAATACATGATTGTAATAGCAAGATGCCATTCGTCGAATTGCAGCGTTGTGTGCGGGACGTGCTCGCCCAAAGGGGAGAGCAGCTTGCACAGGTGGAATGAATCACCACAGGTGGAGGCCATACAGCCTGAAAACACATAAATTGCACACCCAGTCTCCTCCCACAACCACACCCACTCCGAAATGCTACCGGCAGGACTAGCTATGTTGGCCCTGGGGGACCTGATAGCACTGCAAGTACTCCAACTTCAAGAAGAAGACGAACACCAACTACAACCGGCCGCACGGCGGAGACGCAGGAGGAGGAGGAGGGCAAGGCAGGGCCAGCAAGGGCCGCCAGCACAGCCACTACCACCACGCAGGCAGCCCACGATCCCACGCCTCCGAGCACATCCGTTCAACCTCACTGATGAGCAGATCCACACCCTCTACCGTTTGGACCGGGACACCATAACCGCCATTGTGGACATGACACAGGCTGACCTTGTCAGCATGATAGATAGCCCAACCGCCATCCCACCCCTACTGAAGGTGGTGTCTGTACTCCACTTCCTGGCCACAGGCACCTACCAGAACACAGTCGGACAGTTGCATGGCATATCACAGCCACTGTTCTCACGGACACTATTGCAAGTGCTCGATGCCCTCCTGAAGCACGCAGACGACTACATCTCTCTACCACGCTCGGAGCAGGAAATTACCAACACAAAAGTGGGATTCCATGCACTTGCCGGCATACCGGGTTGCATTGGTGCCATCGACTGCACCCATGTGGAATTGGTCGTCCCACATGCCATGGAGGCCCAGTACCGCAACCGAAAACAATTTCATTCTCTGAATGTATAAATGGTGTGTGACTCCAACAGGATCATTACACATTGTTGTGCCCGATTCCCTGGATCAACCCATGATTCTATGGTCTTGAGGAACTCTACAATACCACGCTACATGGAGCGACACGCAGGGAACAGATCCTGGCTACTCGGTGAGTCTCATTTCATGCATGATGATGTGGGGTATGTGATGCGGCAATGACCTGGCAGGAAGGGGGGGGTGCGTACGTAGCAATGGCATTCCTCAAAATTCCTTTATTGTCCACATACAGGTGATGCCGGGTATCCACTGAAGAGATGGCTCCTCACACCAGTCCGGAACCCACGGGACCAGCATGAGGAGGACTACAACCATGCCCACTCACGTACCCGTGTAGTCATAGAACAGGCATTCCGCCTACTGAAGACTCGTTTCCGCTGCCTCAGCAGGTCTGGCGGGGCACTCCTGTACCGCCATGTGAAGGTTGCAAAGATGGTCATGGCATGTGTCATGCTCCACAACATGTGCGTACGTAGAAATGTGCCCATGCCCCCTGACGCAGAACTGCAAGCACCTGATGATGGTCATGATGAGGGTGGGGATGTGGCAGCACCTCAAGGAGTCTGCGAGGCACAGGAGGGCCGTGACATTCGTCAGCATCTCATAGATGCATGCTTCTAGCACTCACGCCTGGTGGCTGATACATGGACACGGGACTCGTGGCACTGTGTGTGTCTGGAACATGCACAATATGGACTGTACGCCTATAATGGCCTCGTACACAAAGATCAATGTCCACACATCTCATTGGATGATCGTGCATTGTTTATGGCATATGTGATATCATGTTAAACACCCTATCGACCCGCCACCCAAGTGAGCCCAACACACCCCCTCCACCCTCCTACCTCCCCCCGGAACACCAGTGTCCAAAGATGCTCATTGTCAGTGGGCAGTCGCTATTGCAAGCCCCCTCTCCGGGTATCAGGGGCACCCCTGCCTGTGGAGCGCAGGTTCCTCCCAGATCTACGTTGGGGGCTGCCCTGGACGGAACTTGCAACGGATGATGTCTCTGCCTGCTCACGTCCATGCATGTCCCTAAGGGTTTGTGAGAGCTCAGTGAGCACACGGCGCACTGCGGCAAGTTCGGCACATACGTCTTTGGACGTCGCATGCAGTTCCCCCCTCAGGCTCTCGGTGCTTCTCTCCATTTGTACTCTCAGGCTCTCGGTGCTTCTCTCCATTTCTACTCTCAGGCTCTCGGTGCTACTCTCCATTTGTGCCCTTAGTGTCTCTGTACTTCTCTCCATTTCTGCCCTAAGTGTCTCAGTTGATGTTTCTATGTCTGCCTTAGTGCCCCCACATTCATCGGCATGGTCCTTGAGGAGTGTGGCCAGTTGCTGCTGTTGCACGATTACCTGGTCGAGGGACTGTTGCCTCTGCTGGGCCATGGCCATTTGCGGTGGTGTCACAGAGTGGCTGATCACCTCATGTTGCCTTGCCACAGGGCTTGTGGGGGATGGCCAGTCGTCGTCTTGTGGGTGCCCCTGCGTGGTATCCTCATGGTGTACGGGATGGAACAGACAGGGGGATTGAGACAGGTCATGGATGGATGTAACTTCGACATCCCCGTTTTCTGTGTCGGAGCATGCTGCCATTAATGCTGTGTCACCTATGGTGCTGCTGCCACCAGAAGCAGTGCCTACTGTGGCATCCATTGGGGGGACCTGTGGTGGTGTTGTTGTGGGCATGCTGGCTGCTGGGGTGCCTGTTGGAGTTCCCTCCTCTGTGCTGCCACTTGATTTGTGCTGCTGCCGTGTCTTGATGCGTGCAGCTGAGGTGGAGGGTCTTTGGCCGTTGGTCTTGGCCCTCTTTGCAGGTGTGCTGGTAGGGGTGTCCTGGAGCTCGTCGTTTGGATCGGACCCTGTGGTGGAGTAAAGGAGGGCGAGCGTTATTAATGGGTCTGTGGGAATTGGAATGGCAATGTATCACATGCATTGGGGTGGTACCTGAGGGTGATTTGGGTCGGGGCCTTGGAGGTGGTTTCATTTGTGTGTGGAGTGAGGGTGCAGTTGTTTGGCAGCCTGCAGTTAGGGTGTGCCTGCTGCACGTGTAGAGGGTGTTTTTAGGATTTTTAATTATTTATGTATTTGATGTGAGTTTTAAAGTG
This sequence comes from Ambystoma mexicanum, assembly GCF_040938575.1. Taxonomy (NCBI): domain Eukaryota; kingdom Metazoa; phylum Chordata; class Amphibia; order Caudata; family Ambystomatidae; genus Ambystoma; species Ambystoma mexicanum. The sequence continues at coordinate 568,509,139 of NC_090936.1, read as the reverse complement.
TGCTATCAGGCCTATGTATGTGGACGTTCTCCTGGACATGTGTTCCTGTTGCACTATGTGGGCACGTGGTACTTCACATGATTGGACATTGTGGTTTTGGCATTGTTTTATTTGGGACACCTACCTGAATCTTCGGATGTCTGCACTCCTTTCTCCATCCCTCCGACTCCCTCTATGCTCTCCATTCCAATGGTGGAGGCACAGATTTCTTCCCAGGGGGTCAACTTGATGGGTGATTCCGATCCTCCCCCGGTAGCTGTGGCAATGTTGCGGTTGGCAGAAAGTATGCTACGGACGCGTATCCGCAGGTCGTCCCATCGCTTTCTGCACTGCTGTGGGTTGCGGGGTGCGGTCCCCACCGCACTTACCCGCTGTGCCACCAGGGCCCATATGGCCTTCTTGTTCGCAAGTGCCGTCCTGGTCATTTGCGTGGAGAAGACGGCGGCAGCATTCTCCTGGAGAGTCTCTGTGAGCACGGTGAGTTCCTCACGGGAGAAGTGGACCTGCCGCTTGAAGTCGCACGCTTTCTTCGCTACTTTTCCCATTTTTCTTGGTTTCACTAGGGTGGATGACGGGTTGGGATGTGTCTCAGGGTAGTATTTTTAATGGTTGTGTGGAATTTGTGGTTTTATAGGTGTACGGCGGGATGTTTCCCGTTCCGGGACCATGCTTTTACTTCCGTTTCCGTATATTTACGGTCACCGTACTTTCCGGTTGGCGCTCACTGCGGTGTCCGCTGAGATGGGTGGCGGTATTGCACCTAGGGCGCCGTACGGCGGCGGTGTGGGCCGTTTTAGGGTCATTTCCGCCATCGCGGACTTTGCACTTCCGCCATGGCGTGGTGCTCGTGCCCGATGGGTCGGAATGAGCCGCACTTTGCTCCATCGTGCAATGGTGGAAACGCTATTTACGCTATGGCGGTCCGGTCGGTTGATTTCCGCAAGGGTCGTAATGAGGGCCATTGTGTTTAAACTGTAGATTAATGCTAAATCGTAACCTTGACGTAGAGCAAGGTTTTGTTAATGGAACACTTGGTACAGTTGTTGGCTTCCAGACATACCCACGTGATAACAGCATTCAGTTTGTCAACATCCACTTTGACAAACTTTCAGAAGTTAAAAGGATGGGACGCTCAACAGGCTGATTCCTTCTTTTCAAAGACATGTATGTACACAGAGAACAGTTTTCTCTGTCTCTTAAATATGCAGTCACTATTCATAAATCGCAAGGTCTAACCCTAAATTAGGCATTGATTGACATTTGCAGCACAGTCTTTAAAGAAGGCATGAGTTATATAGCACTGTCATGCCTACGTACACTTGAAGGACTATTCCTAGTCAAATTTGATCCAAACAAAGTCAAGGCCGACATTCCTTGCATCATAGAGTTCAACAGACTACGTGCACTCTACACACCCCATCTCAAAATATATACGCTGTTCCTCAAAAAGGGAAGCTTGGTAAAAGAAAAATAGTGCAAGCACAACTCATAAGTGATCTCCCATCAGTACCACTAAAGAAATTGAAAGCAGCTGCTACTCCATCAATTAGCACAACCACAGAAGGATGTAGTGAATAGGCAAATACATATGCATCTGCACAAAGAGGAGTACCTCTATAAAAAAAAGCAAGTGGAGTTCCATCAAATGACTGACACAGAACTTCCTGGTCCATTCAAATTTTCCAACACAACTGGTGTAAATTGCTATGCAAACGTAGCAATCAATGTTCTGTTCGAATTGCCACCAATTGTTCGAAACATTTACTTGAATGGCGCAGACTAGTTCTGTTTGCAAATGCTACTCCTCCATTGAAATGCAACAAACAATCCTGACAACACTTACAGTGTCTCAGGAATAAGGAACACACAAGAAGATCCACAAGAATTTCTAATGTACTTACTGCAAGTGCTCGAAAGCAAAAACATACCTATAAATGAAATCTTCCAGATTTCATATATGTGGAAACATACATGCACTATCTGCAGCCATGTGGCGCAGGATCAAGTCCCTAAGGAGCGCTTTGTGTATGAATCTATACCTAATCGTGAATCCATTCCATTTCAGCAGCTGGTTCAAAATGCAAATCATGGCATATTATGTGCTGTTTGCAATTCAGACAATCGTTCCACCTTAGACATAAACTCACATAGTCATTATGTAATAGTAATGCTTTTAAGGTACAAAGCAGATGGTACCAAAAACAACTGCAAGCTTACTAGCTTCACACACAGGCAAGTATCACTTGGCAAGAAAACCTTCACAGCAGTCGGCATAATCTACCATACGAATGCCACAACCACTGCAGATCACTATACTGCATACATTAAAAAGAAATGTGGTTGGTTTGCATGCAATGATACTTCCATTACTCTGAAGCAGAGATTACCAGCAAATCTTGCAAATGCTACTTAATATTCCTGAAACCAAAATGTACTCATTGACCTACAAAAGTAGCATAGCCTACAGCCCAATACCCACCAACAAGTATGTAACTGCAAACCAAAATAAATTAACCTTCTGCCCTGTGAAACTGGAACAACATAGCATACAGCAACTGGCCCATGAGTACATCAGTTACAGTGCAATACAGTTTTTTCTCCAATGTCCTAATGATTTTAGTCATAGAAGCAACAACTGTGGAAACACACACTAATATTGTTCACCCTTAGTACTTAAAAAGAAAAGTACTGAGTATGAGGGTCTACAAACTGTCTTCACTGACCTGTATAAGGAAACAGCTGCAAATTATGCCCATACCAGTACAGTAAATAGGCAACTGCATGTAACTGCACCCATAATACTGCAATGGCACTTGCAATAGTTGAAAATGGAAATCCGCCAACAAGAATGAAGGTGCTTGAAAACATAGCCTGCAAAACTGTGAAACTGTAAACATTTAGAATACACCAACTGGTATCTAACTGCAACCATAATACTGCAATATTACTTCCCATTATTACACAATGTAAAATCCATCAGAAAAAATAAAAGATTTTCTGAGGAAGCACTTCAAGACTTATTAAGTATCGACAACCAGAATACAGCAACTGGTATCTTAGTACACGGACAGTACTACAATATTATTTCTAGAAGTCAAACTGCTAAAATCATCCTTCAGCAATCGAACTGCTACAAAACGCACCCTCAACAACTGTCAAACTACCAACAGTTAGAATATGCCAACAGGTATCTAACTGCCCCCACAATACTGTAATATTAGTTCTCAATAGTACAGTACTTCGAAAACACCAGCAGCAATCATACTGCATTAAGGGATACTGTTAAAAAGAGGAAACAGATAAACAGTTAGAATACGCCAACTGGTATCTAACTGCAACCATAGCAAAACACATACACCAGTTCAATTCCTCCTACTGCAACAATGCTTATACAACCAAGACCACATAGATGTGTACCCTAAACATTCATGTAAGTACTGCACACTTCAATGAAACAGAGTGTGGCACATAACATCAAATGAATGTAGAAGTTTTTTTTTGTTAATCCGGCATGGATTTCTATTCCCACAGGCACAATGATTATGCAAACAAACACAGGAACTGAGCACATTACACAGTACACTTGTTTGAAGCACAGTACTTGCAATGTACTAATTATGAGGGTCCACAAAGTACATAAATGTCTGAAATTGTGTACACTACGACATTATGAAGTACTTTCCCTAACATGTATTTTTTTTATCACAGACAATGAAACCAAGATTTCTCCTGCATTTCCACATTCAACAAACAAATTGTGTGCAGCAGTGGCACAGTATTCAAATTTGCTATTTCTACATCAATGGTATTTTGTCACTTTCTTCCAAAAAGTATTGTTATGCTCACCTGGCTCCCACAGAGGCGTCGATCTGAACTGGACAGCTGCGGTCTCCACCAATTTGACGCGTAGGGCCGAGATGACGGACTGGACTGGCCCACCTAGCTTCGTTTGCTTGGCCCGTAGGAATATTCTTCTGCAAATGGAGAAAGGGAATTAACCACCCGTGGAGTTGAGCGTAAATCCCCCCACCCCCGCTATTCTCCCCACTGATCACCTTTGAAGTCCCCTCTTATAGTCTCACCTGATGGTTTGAAAAGATGAGCTCTCCATCCTGCATTGAGCGCAGGGGCGCGTAGATAACCAGTTGCTTCACTGGCTCAAAGGACTTGGTGAGTTCCAGAACAATAGTGACTCCGAGATTCCCGGCAAGACGCCCTAAGTATGTAGTTCGTAAGAGTTCAAATGCCTAACTTTCACTCTTGTCCAATTCCTTGCAGGTTGCAGCTTGACCCTAGTGAAGAGTTCCTCGTGGCAACCGGTAATATTCTGGTAAGGACTTGTATTATCCAACACAGTTCGATAAAATAATGTCAATATGTAACCTGTTGCTTTCTCCCTTATTGAGGCGCTGAGAGAAAGTATGAAGTCTCAGGGAATAATATCTCCGGCGGTAAAATCAGGTAAGTCTATTGTGGTGAGGAGGGTTCCCCTTGTTAGTCCCTTTGTTTCACCTTGCTGTCCTTTTGTTTCCCCTTAGGGGCCGGGGTTCGGCGAAGATGCAGTGGAGGCTGCGCCGACCCGTGAAGAGGAATAGTACCCCCGGTGGTAAAATCAGGTAAGTCTATGGGGGGATAACTAATATTCCTTTGTGTATTCCCTTGGCTCACCTTGCTGTTCTTGTCTTCTCCTTAGGTGCCGGAGTGCGGCGGGAACATGCAGGAGGATGCGGTGGAATGTGAAGATGCTGCGAAGGCCGGTGAGTTCAGCGCGGCACTGCAGCAGGCGAGGTGACGTGCAGAAAATAACTTCTTTCTTCCAGCTCGAAGGCGCGCTGGATCGGGAATTCAGGTAAGGATCAAAGGTATTGCTCTTGTTCTAACCTTTTCTCCTTCTTTCTCCCTTTTTCTAGGAGCTCCAAACTCGAGGCGGGCGTGGCAGAAGACTGGATGCAGACTTGCAGGAATGGTGAGCGTTACGCTGCTGGATGCAGAATAACATGAAGCATGTGCTGCTCTTCGGGCGTGGTTTAAATAGCCTCCAAAGTAGTCCCAGGTAAGAAGTCCCTAGAACCACACCCGAGTAAAAAATAGTCCCTGTAGAAAAATAGTCCCTTTCAGGCTTCATGTTGGATTGGAGTCATTTGCAGCATGGTCTGCCTGAGGTAAGTAATGACTAAGTATTCCTCCCCAGCCCCACCCGAGTAAAAGAATTGTTCCTAGGTAAAGTAGTCCCTTCCAAGCCTCTTTTGGCTTGGAGATCTTGCAGCATGGTCTGCATCAGGTAAGTTTGAAGCATGGTCTGCATCAGGTAAGTTTTAATCTATGAGTCTGGCGCCTATGGCGCCAGGACTGACTCGCCATATGAGCCTGGTGCCATAGGCGCCAGGACTGCACCCAAATAGCACCTAGCAGGGGTTGTTGGGCTTGCTTGGGATAACTTGATGCCTGCTTCCAGGGTTGCTGGACTTGGTCTGGGTCCCCGGGTGTAGGCATCATGACAGCACTCCCCCCCAAGGCCCCTCCTAAAGTTGTTCTTCCCTGTGGTTTCGGTTTGTCTGGGAAATTTCAGTGGAATTTTTTCACCAATCGGGTTGCATGAACATGGTCACTAGGTTCCCATGACCTTTCCCGTGGTCAGTAACTTTCCAGTCGATTAAATAAAAAAGTTTTGGACTTTATCAGCTTGGAGTCCAGGATGTTCTTAACTTCAAATTCGGGTTCTCCGTCTACAAGGATGGGGACTGGTGGCTTGCTTAGTCTTGTCACTGGTTGCACTGGCTTCAAAAGTGACACATGAAAGACGGTGTGAATTCGCATATTAGCAGGTAAGTCCAACTTGACAGCCACCGGGTTGATAATGGCCTTAATAGAGTAAGGTCCCAAATATCTGGGGTTAAAGGTCTGTGTTCCCTTTAGAGGTATATGTTTTGTGGCTAACCATACTTGGTCCCCTATCTGGTATTGTGGAGTATCACTTCTATGCCGATCAGCATCTTTCTTGTATTTTTCTTTCGCCTGTTTTAAATGTGTAGTTGCTTCCTTAAAGGCTTGTGTAATCGTAGCGTGCAGGTGGTCCACTGCGGGCATTTCTAAGTGTTGGGGTGTGTCAAGGTCTGAGGTTTGAGGATGGTGCCCATATAAGGTATAAAAGGTTTTTTTTTCCAGTTCCAGAGTATACTGAATTATTGTATGCATATTCGGCGATCCAAAGAATGTCTTTCCAATTACTCTCAGTCTGATATAACATACAACGCAGGTATTGTTCGAGAGTCTGGCTGGTCCTCTCCGTTTGACCATCGGTCTGGGGGTGGTGACTGGTCGATAACTTCACATCGATTTGCGCCAATTGACAGCATTTTTTCCCAAAAATTTGAAATTAATTGACTGCCCCGGTCAGAGACCAATATGGAAGGAAATCCGTGTATGCGAACAATGTTTTCGAGGAACTCCTTGGCCAGGATTGAAGCTGAAGGTAATCCCTTTAAAGGAATAAAGTGGGCCATCTTGGAAAAAAGATCCACAATAACTAGAATAGTGTTAAATCCATTGCATGGGGGTAGATCAGTAATAAAGTCTAACGATAAGGTGTGCCATTGTGTCGGCGGAATGTCTAAAGGTTGTAAGAGTCCAGCTGGTTTTTTCTTTTGACTTTTGTTTTGGGCGCGAATGCCACAAGACATCACAAATGATTTAATATCCTTTCGCCAGGTGGGCCAGCAGAATTGTCTTTTAATTTTAGCTTCAGTTTTTGCAATACCTGGGTGCCCCTCCATTAGGGTATCATGATAACGGGAAATGACTAGCTCTTGTAGTTCCTTGTGTGGCAGAAATAGCCACCCTTGGTAATAAGGCAGATCATTGGTGACATAGTAGTCCGGGCTTTTCTTTACCCAGTCTTGCAGGGCTGTAGGATCAAAGAGTTGCTGGATCTTTACCTGAATGTCCTCTAGTGTCTGGAGAGTAGTCATGCCAAGAATCCTTTGTTCGGAAATTATAGGTACTTGTTCTGGGTTCACTTCTGACTCTCCCATCCCTATTTGGGATAAGGCGTCTGCTTTACCATTCTTACAACTTGGTCGATAGGTTATCACGAAATCAAACTCAGCAAAGAACAATGCCCATCGGCGTTGGCGTGACTATTGGGCCTTGGCGGTTATTAAATACTTTAAGTTCTGGTGATCGGTGATCACAATAATGGTATGCCTGGCACTGAGAAGATAGTGCCGCCAAGCCTTGAAGGCAGATTTAATGGCTAATAACTCCTTGTCGGTAACCGCATAGTTGAACTCGGGTGCCGAGAACTTTTTGGACCAAAATGCTACTGAGTGAAGCTGGCCAGTTTCAGGGTCCTTTTGAGACAGGACAGCTCCCATGGCTAGACTGGATGCATCAGTTTCCACTATGTATGGAAGTTCAGGGCGCGGGTGCTTTATTACAGGTGCAGACGTGAATTTCGCTTTCAGCTCTTGGAAGGCATTTTCAGCTTCTTCAGTCCACATAAAACGTTTATTTTTTCGCAAGAGTGCTGTGATGGGATGTACAACATGTGAAAAATCCGGGATGAATCTGCGGTAGAAATTGGCAAAGCCGAGCATGCTTTGTACTCCTTTAACTGAACTTGGTGATGGCCACTTAAGGATTGCGTCCACCTTTCGTGAGTCCATTCGGACTCCCTTTGGGGTCAGGATAAACCCAAGGAATTCAACTTCTGTGGCATGAAAAACGCATTTTTCCAGTTTTGCATGTAGTTTGCGCTGGCGCAATTTCTCAAGGACTGCTCGGACGTGCTTCACATGGTCAGATTCTGAAGATGAGTCTACTAGAATATCATCGATATATACGACAACACAAACGTCAATGAGTTCTCGAAGGACATCGTTCATGAAGTAGTGGAAGGCTGCTGATGCGTTGCACAACGCGAAAGGCATCACCTGGTATTCGAATAACCCATACTTAGTGCGGAAAGCAGTCTTCCATTCGTCGCCCTCTTTTACACGTACCAGATGGTATGCCCCCCGGAGATCTAATTTAGTGTATATGCAAGCGTCCTTCACTTGGTCTAGTAGTTCAGGGATCAGAGGCAATGGGTATCGGTTCTTAACAGTTACCTGGTTCAATGCACGGTAGTCTATGCACGTTCTGAGGTCACCTTCCTTTTTGGGCACGAAGAACAAAGCTGAAGATGCAGGGGACTTGGATGGGCGAATAAAGCCATTGGCAAGGTACTGGTCTAAGTATTGTCATAGGTGAAGGTTCTCAGGTTCCGTAAGGGCATAGATCCTGCTACAAGGGGGTTGTGCACTGGGCATGAGATCGATTTGACAATCGTACGATCTGTGAGGAGGTAAGGTGTTTGCCTGTTCTTTTTGGAAGACATCCTGGAATTCTTGGTATTCAGGAGGTAGTTGCATGACTGCTGCGGTTACTGTGGCCAGGCCTGCGTTCAGATTTTTCTTTGGGTAACAGGTTTGTGCACAATCCGGGAAGGTTATTCTCTTCTCTTGCCAATCAATACAAGGATTATGTGTTTCCAACCAAGGTATCCCCAGTATTATTTGGAACTGTGGGGCTTTGATTAGATCAAACACAATGGTCTCTCGATGCCCATCCTGACCCAATAGTGTCATCTCTGCGGTGGAATGAGTTACAGGCCCAGAGGCAATTTCAGTTCCATCGACTGTGGTGATGATATCTGAGGTGGTTTTTCGGCAGAGAGGTAGATTCATCCTGGAAGCCAATTCGTAGTCCACATAGTTTCCTATGGCCCCGCTATCAATGTATGTCCTTACTGCGTGCATACGCGATGGCTGCCCTGGATCTACGAGGACCATTGGTATGACGAAATGCGAGGGCTGAGTATCCTTCTTCAAGCTCGGCAAGCGCACCTCTAAGCTTGTCGGGCGTGGTCGTTTCCCGAGTCTGACTTCATATGGCTTTTATCAGCAGCTCCTACCACCTTCTTGGGTGGTTTTACAGGGCAATCCCGTAGAAAATGCCCAGAAGTTCCACAATATAGACACAATTGCATTTGCCGTCTCCTTTCTCTTTCCTTCTGGGTTAAGGGTCCTTTAACCCCTCTGATTTGCATGGGTTCTGAAGCATCTGCTCCTTTGGGGTTAGCGTGGGTTTTGACCAACACCCGATTCTCAAACTTGGCTCGATCAACCTTTCTGTTCTGAAGTCTGTGAACTAACTGGACCACTAAGTCTATATATTCAGCGCAGTCTTGAGGTGGGTTCACGACTTGAGCCAAGACATCCTTGAGTCCTCCTCGAAGCCCTCGATGAAATAACGTGATTCTTTTTACCTCAGGCCATCCAGTTTCCACCATCAACCTATTAAAGGTTGCGATGTAGGATAGAAGGTCCTGGTTACCCTGTCGTAGGGACAAAAGTTCGTTATCCAGGGCCTGTCCTTGGGAGTGCCGGGCAAATAGTCTTTCCATGCTCGTTTGAAAGCCCTGAGAATCCCGAAGAATTGGGTCATCCTGAGTAACTAGTGGAATTGACCAATCAGCTGCACTGCCGCTGAGATATGACAATACAAAGGCTATCTTGGCTTGTTCGTTTGGGAAGGCTCCAGGTCTGCATAAAAAGTGCAAGCGGCACTGGTTCATAAACACAGCGAACCTTTTGGGATCTCCGGAAAAGCGTTCGGGTGGAGCTAATGGAATATTTCCTGGTAGGTTTATTTGAACAGGGTTACTCGATAACACAAGAGCTGGATTTCCCCCGGAACCAGGTAGGGGTGCTTGTCCAGCCTGGCTTTGCAATAGTTGCCTAGCAAGGTCATCAGTTCGCTCCTTTGACAAAATCAGTTCTCTCCCAAGAGCATTGGTTTCTTGACGGGCGGAATGCACTTCAGTCCTCAGTTCCCCTAGTAATTGGGCCAATTGGTTAGTTTCTGAGGTATCCATAACGTCCGGGTGGGAATTTGTAGGTAGGCTTCGCATTCTGTTACGCTCACCTGGCTCCCAAAGAGGTGTCGATCTGAACTGGACAGCTGCGGTCTCCACCAATGTGACGCGTAGGGCCGAGATGACGGACTGGACTGGCCCACCTAGCTTCGTTTGCTTGGCCCGCAGGAATATTCTTCTGCACATGGAGAAAGGGAATTAACCACCCGTGGAGTTGAGCATAAATCCCCCCACCCTCGCTGTACTCCCCACTGATCACCTTTGATGTCCCCTCTTATAGTCTCACCTGATGGTTTGAAAAGATGAGCTCTCCATCCTGCATTGAGCGCAAAGGCGCGTAGATAAACAGTTGCTTCACTGGCTCGAAGGAATTGGTGAGTTCCAGAACAATATTGACTCCGAGATTCCCGGCAAGATGCCATAAGTATGTAGTTAGTAAGAGTTCAAATGCCTGACTTTCACTCTTGTCCAATTCCTTGCAGGTTGCAGCTTGAGCCTAGTGAAGAGTTCCTCGTGGCAACCGGTAATATTCTGGTAAGAATTTGTATTATCCAACACAGTTCGATAAAATAATGTCAATATGTAACCTGCTGCTTTCTCCCTTATTCAGGCGCTGAGAGAAAGTATGAAGTCTCGGGGAATAATGCCTCCGGCGGTAAAATCAAGTAAGTCTATTGTGGTGAGGAGGGTTCTGCTTGTTAGTCCCTTTGTTTCACCTTGCTGTCCTTTTGTTTCCCCTTAGGGGCCGGTGTTCGGCGAAGATGCAGTGAAAGCTGCGCCGACCCGTGAAGAGGAATAGTACCCCCGGTGGTAAAATCAGGTAAGTCTATGGGGGGGTAACTAATATTCCTCTGTGTATTCCCTTGGCTCACCTTGCTGTTCTTGTCTTCTCCTTAGGTGCCGGAGTGCGGCGGTAACATGCAGGAGGATGTGGTGGAATGTGAAGATGCTGCGAAGGCCAGTGAGTTCAGCGCGGCGCTGCATCAGGCGAGGCGACGCGCATAAAATAACTTCTTTCTTCCAGCTTGAAGGCACGATGGATCGGGAATTCAGGTAAGGATCAAAGGTATTGCTCTTGTTCTAACCTTTTCTCCTTCTTTCTCCCTTTTTCTAGGAGCTCCAAACTCGAGGCGGGCGTGGCAGAAGACTGGATGCAGACTTGCAGACACAGTGAGCGTGACGCTGCTGGATGCAGAATAACGCGAAGCGTGTGCTGCTCCTCGGGCGTGGTTTAAATAGCCTCCAAAGTAGTCCCAGGTAAGTATTCCTCCCCAGCCCCACCCGAGTAAAAAAATAGTTCCTAGGTAAAGTAGTCCCTTCCAAGCCTCTTTTGGCTTGGAGCTCTTGCAGCATGGTCTGCATCAGGTAAGTTTGCAGCATGGTCTGCATCAGGTAAGTTTTAATCTATGAGTCTGGCGCCTATGGCGCCAGGACTGACTCTCCATATGAGCCTGGCGCCATAGGTGCCAGGACTGCACCCAAATAGCCCCTAGCAGGGGTTGTTGGGCTTGCTTGGGATAACTTGATGCCTGCTTCCGGGGTTGCTGGACTTGGTCTGGGTCCCCGGGGGTAGGCATCATGACAAGTATGCAGAGCCTTAACAATATGCACAGTGACTATACAGTTGTTGCTGTCATTCTTCTTTGTAATGGCTACATGACATTTCAATACACATGTATGTCCAATGCTCATGCCAGTGTCCACAATCTTGGGGGCATGGCTGTATTATGCTGCGGTGGTTCTGGCCAGCCCCTAGACTCGTGGGTGCATGCCGGAGTCCTCTGGCAATGCACCCAAGAGTCTAGGGGGTGGCCAAAAGCACCACAGCATAATACAGGCATGCACCCAAAAATCTGGCCAGTGGCCAAAACCCACACACCTGAGGGCCTGGCCACTTCTATAAACATACTATTACACTACTTACATCCAGTGTGCACACTCTTGGTTCCATGGCCTCCAGCCATGCACCCAAAAGTCTAGGAGCACACCACAACCATTGCAGAATAATACACTCAAGAATCTGGCCAGTGTGCACAACCCACACACACACGCCACGAACCACAGGCCCTGTCCACTTCTGTACATATACTATTACAGTACCTGCAGCCAGTGCACAGACTCTTGGATCCATGGCCTCCAGCCAAGCACCCAAAGCTCTAGGTGTACATCACAACCTTTACAGCATAATACAGCCATGCATCCAAAAATCTGGCCAGTGCCAACAGCCTACACACATAAACCAGCCACTAAAGGCCCTGTTCACATCTGTAGACATACTATTACACTACTTGCATCCAGTGCACAGACTCTTGGGTGCAGTGGCTGGGCACAACCACCACAGCAGAATACAACCATGCACCCACAGATCTTGGCAGTGTTCACAACCCACGCACATGAGCCAGGCACCAAAGGCCCTATCCACTTCTGTACACATACTATTAACTACTTACACCCAGTGCGCACACTCTTGGGGCCATAGCCACCGGCCATGCACCCAAGATTCTAGGGACTGCCCACAACGACAACAGCATAATACAGCCATGAACCCAAGAATCTGTCCACACAACAATTTGCCATGAACTTCCCAATTCAAACAGCATCTACAGATATCAGAGTACACCGCCAACCCTATTGTTCACCAATGACAATATCACCATATCATCCAGACTCCATTCCCCTACTCTAAGAAGCCCTCTTGCAGTCACCAATTAAGCCCACACATGTTTCTCCAACTGCCCACCAAACACTACCCACTGCAATACTTGTGACTACATTCTTCATGGTATGGCCATATGACACTGCAGTAGTTTTGCCACTGCCTAGTTTCTTGAGTGCATGGCCTATCCGTAACCTATGCAAACATCCTCATATCATCTACATTCCACTCACCTACCCGAAAGAAGCAATCCTGCATTCACCAGACAAGCTGGCCGCCCAAGGACCTGTCAGTGGCCTACCGCGGTGTCTGCGAACTGCTTTGGACACTGCACGGTCTTCTTCCACCTAAACAAATACATCATATCAACCATCTTTCACTCCCCCACCCTTCCCATCCCCTCTCCCCAACACCAAATGCCCCAAAACATTTCCACCACTGCTATCCGCTGTGCTGTCCGCAGATATCCGCAGATACAACATAGCCGCCGTTTCGGAAAAACATGACGCACATCACATTTCCCTCCAGCCAATCAGCGGTGCATTGGGTGTCCGCGGACGTCACATCACCCGCCGGACCAATCAGGGTCCTAACCGCAGAGCCAACAGGGAAACTGGTCCGCTGAGAGGACCCATAGATCACTAATTTTTTTAGACCTACATTTTGCCTGATTTAAAAATAACTACTGGACGGATTTCCACCAAATTTACAAAAGCATGCTTTCGGGACTAAGCTGCCGCTCCTACCACACATTTGGTGAAAAATCCGTCCAGCGGTTTGGGCTGTAGGCGTGAGCAAAATTTTGTCCCATTATGTCTATGGCAAAAAAAAATGTTTGGGGTCCCCCCTACAACTTTGCCCCCCCTTGATGAAACCTCACCAAACTTGGCAAACTAATTCTGAGCGGGCCATATATTTTTCGCAAAGTTTGGTAAGGATTCGTACAGGGGGAGCGAAGTTATAAGCCGCCCAAAAAGTGCTTTTCCTATGAGTTTAGCAACTTAATCATAACTACACGTCCGCTACCACAGGCTTTGTAATATATATGCTGACATTCACAAATTGATGATTTGAAATACACTGACATGCCGGGATACTGAATCATTCCTTTGAAGTAGGAAACATCATGGCTGACTCCCAAGCTAATAGAGAAGCAACAAGGAAGGCACATGCCATAACTTTGTTTAATGAGACATTGCAAATCAGTAAGGTTGTACCTCTTATCGCCGCAGCACTAAAAGGTGACAGCGAAATTGGGCTATTGAAGGAATTCGAAAAATTACAGCGCAAAGAAGTAAACAAATGGTGGGAAGAGCACTCCCTGAAAAATTATATAGAGGTGGGCAGGATCCCACAGGGTCTCAGGATTCTCACCATTCCTTCTTTTGAGGAACAAGATCCATTAATGTTAAAAGAATGGAGCGATGCAACAAATGGATGTTCCAAAACCTTCTTGCAATTTAGTCAAATATGCTGGCAGCCATCGAACTAAAATATGAGAAAAAATAAGCGAGTTGGAAGACAAACAAATACCAGAAACTGAAGATGGCAAGAAATTAAAGGGCAACATGGAAAAGAATCTTGGTGATTATGAAGAAGAGATAAAACAGAGGAAGCAGAGGAAATTTCTACGTGACAAGGAAGACTATGAATGAAGAAGGGTTTATACCTTCGCTCGAAGGTTTGACCAATTACGGCAAGCATCCTCAATTAAACCAACAATAACTATAGAAGAAACTGAGGGAAACATAAATGAAACCTTGTCAGCTTCAGATTCTGACCTTACAGGCAGTGATACTGAAGAACCAAACATTAGTCTACATTTTTTAGACGAAATGTGTCTATTACGGCAGGATGGCAGAAAAAACAAATAAACAAGAGGTGAAAATCAAAGTCGGGGAAGAGGCAGAGGTGGCAGAAAAAAACAAGGAGGGGGCAGAGGAGCAGAAAATGTAACAAACAATACCCCGGCCAGATCACTGCACTCTGGAAAATAAGTGAGACATGTCAAGAGGACAGCAGTTTCAAGATCATCAATCTATCAGAACATGTTCTCACCACCAACCAACACAAAATACTCAGTTTGGGCTTAAACTTCTGTCCAACCGTGAAAAATGATTATGTACAATCTAGAATCGACTTGGACCACTTCATACGCAAGATATGTCTTAGGACATTTTTTGCTACGAATGTAAAAACCAAACGGCCAACACATGAAGCAACAGGAAGAACAGAGGTAACACTAAATGAATTGAGTATACTATCGGACTTAATCGAACTCGAAAAAGGATCAGATGTGGGTATGGAACAAGAACTCATAGATTTTGCTGAACTAAATATTAGAACAGATTGGACTGCAAAAAGCAAACTAAAACCGAAGTCCAAATTTAATCCTACAACTAACATCGGGAGCAGTATTGAGGCGTTCCAAATTTTAGTGATTGAGGACCCAAAAAATATGCGTAGGAAAGAGAAAAGATACAAGGACAATATGTTGGTACAAGACAGGACAGCACTTCCTGAGCTAAAACATTGTATTATTAAACCCTCCGATAAAGGACTAAATATAGTCTTACAGAACAGAACTTACTACAACGGAGGCATATAAGCAGCTCAATGACAAAAAATGCTATGCAAGGGTTAACACTAATCCTATCAAAGAATTGGAGCGCAAAGTAAATCTCTTTCTTGTCAAATGGGAACAAAAGAGTATACTGACAGAAGACACCTGCAAGTTTTTGTTAACTACCAACTCAACCACACCAACGATCTACTTTCTCCCAAAAGTTCATAAAAATATTTTAAAAAACACCTGGAAGACCTATTGTGTCTCTGATTGGTTCAGCTTTGGAAAATATGTCCAAGTATGTAGATGAAGTCCTCTTTCCATTTGTTTCCTATCTCCCATGATATTTGAAAGACACTACAGACTTTTTGTCCCGCATTGAAGACATACCGGGGGAAACAGATTATATGATGGTGACCATGGACGTTGTATCACTTTATACATTAATTGGTCATGAATATGGGAAACGGGCTTGCGAACATTACCTCAGCACCAAATCGCTAAACTACCTTGAACATACAAAAATGGTCTTAGACATGATAGATCTCTGTCTCACCAATAATGTTTTTCTCTTCAATAATGAATATTTTAGACAAGTGCAGGGAACTGCCATGGGCACAACCATTGCACCTTTCGTATGCTAACTTAAAGATGGGCGCTTGTGAAGAATTGGAGGTGTGGGCAGACCGCAATCAAGAGCAAACAATGTGATGCTATGGCTAAGATACATAGACAACTTGTTTATAATTTGGAAAGGAACAGAAAAAGGATGGCTGGATTTTGTCAAGCTATTGAATCAAAATACCAACAACTTAAGATTCACGGAAACACATTGCCAGACTTTAATCACTTTTTTAGATGTTAATGTACAAACTGTAAATGAGACAATAACCTGCGAACTACACAGAAAAATTACAGATCAAATACACCATTACATGCTACAAGTGGACACCAAAAGAATCTAATATGGAGTGTTCCATATGGTGCGCTCGTAAGGATAAGAAGAAATAGTAGTACATTAGAGGCCTATGATCTGGAGAGCAAAATTTCGGCTCAAGGTTTCAGAAGACAAATGTACCCAAAAGAAGTGATTGAAAGGGCTTATATTAAGGCGAGACAACAAGACAGACAAAGCCTCCTGATGGGATTCCTTAAAAAAAGAAAAGACAGATGTAGAAAAAGACAGTACATGTCTTATTCAACTTTTGATAGCCAAGCAGTACCGATTAGATGAATCTTGCAAAGACACTGGAAGATTCTTTTGGTAGACAAAGACCTTTTCAACAGTTTCAAGACTAATCCTGAAATAAGTTTCAGAAGAAATCGGTCCATTAAGGATACATTAGTTCAGAGTTATATGACTAAAGAGGAAGATACAAATAAGACAAGCTGGCTAACAAATCAGAAGAAGGTTTATTTTGCAAATATGCCAAAAATTGTGTATCATTTGAACATCCTATCACAGGCCACACTATTTCAATATTGGACAAAATTGCATGTGAAACAGAGCATGTGGAGTATGTCTTAACATGTTCTTGTCACAAATGGACATAGGCAGTACCAAGACCAAGTGCAAATTAAAGATTTGAATTCAACAGCATGTACAAGCTATTGTGCACAGTGATGCAAATTACCCCATTGCCAAGCATTTTGCTGAATGCCATAACAACAATATGGAAAGTTTCTTTTTTTTTGTTAATCCACAAAATGGGAACTGGGCCAAGGGGAGGAGATAGAGAACGGTTGCTGCGGCAAAAAGAAACTCGTTGTATTCTTGATTTTGAAAGTAAATATCCAAATGGTCATAATATTGACGAAGAACTATACACATTTTTAGGTCAGTGAAATATGTCCTTCACTCTGCCTTGTTTATTGCACCAAGTCTAGCCATGCAGGCCTTTTTATTTCTATTGCTATGAAATTTGAAATTTGCCTGTGTACACCTAGTTGTAAATGATGATTAGCTATGATCTCAAGTTTTAATTCTCTACTTATATAGTTTTTCTAAATTTGGTGGTTGTTTTCTTGCACTTTGTTCAATGATATTAATTTGACAAACTATAGTGGTTGTTTAAGCCCAGCCATGAGTGGGATAGATTAAGAGATGGCCAAATGACTATTGAATATAGATGTTCTGTAGAAGTATATGATGATTATTTAAAGATTCATATTTTTTGGAGCTTTCGTTGGTATGTAGCCAACATAGAGAAAACAAATTAAATAGTAACACATCATAATGGGACAGACAAAAGCTAAAGGAATTAACATAAAATGTAGATGAGCATGCACCTGATACGAGTGATACAATATAAACTGTTAATGCAACATATGTGATAGTGATCCACATATTTTACTTATTGCCTTATGTGTAAATGGTGAAAAAGATAATGCACTTTAGGATGTCATAGCAAATGTTGAATTTGACATTGGAATAAGTACTAAGCTTCTAATGCACTATGCACTTTATACATGTTTTGCCTTATATGTATTTGGCTGATAATTCACTATGCACTTTATTGATAGCCTGCTGTGTATAAAATAACAGTGTTGAGTACAGATTGTCGCTCATGTTCAATTTGAGCAACATAGTAATCAATACGCTCAAGTAGATCAATATGTATTGACAAATATGCTGCTAAAGACATTATGTATTTTCCGAGTTAATAGGCTCTAGATCTGCTGCCAATATGTATGTATTGACAAATATGCTGCAAAAGACACTATGGGTGTAATTCATAGAATCCAGAGCACAAGTGGCGCACGCGGCTGGTGCACAGTGTGCGCGTGCGACAGTCTGCGCCAGCCGTGTGCGCTAAAATCCATTTCCGCGCACAGCGTATTCATGGATTTTAACATCCAAAACCAGCCGTGGCGCAGAGTGGTGCAGCGACCCTGCAGCAGCACCAATTACGCCCCCAACCCCTCCCCGTGCGCCATGCACAGTGCAAAAATCTCGTACATGGCGCACAGGCCATTGGAAATTAACAAGTGGGGTCCTGGGAGTCCCTCTGCCAGACATTAGTCCTGGTTACGAGAGACTTACCCAGAGTCTTTAGCTCACTATCTTTCACAGAGAAGAAATATCCCAAACATATCAGTCTTTGTCCTGCCCTGGGGCAGTCCAGCACCGAAATGCTAGGCAATTCTCCTCTGAACAAGAGTACCAACAGAAACCCCAGACACGTGTTTCGGTCTGGTTGGACTTCATCAGTAGGGTGGATCTGTGCCTCTCTAAGAATAGTGAGCAAGGGGTCCACGTCTGGATTCCCCTAGTAACTTAGGGTGAGACCTCTATTCTTAGAGAGGCACAGATCCACCATACTGATGAGGTCCAACCAGACCGAAACACGTGTCTGGGGTTTCTGTTGGTACTCTTGTTCAGAGGAGAATTGCCTAGCATTTCGGTGCTGGACTGCCCCAGGGCAGGACAAAGACTGATATGTTTGGGATATTTCTTCTCTGTGAAAGATAGTGAGCTAAAGCCTCTGGGTAAGTCACTCGTAACCAGGACTAATGTCTGGCAGAGGGACTCCCAGGACCCCCTTGTTAATTTGCACAGGCCATTGGACCAGCATACAGCCCCCTAATCATGAAAACACCTGTAAAACTCCCCACGCACCCCTCTGAATACATGTACACCCCGGCGTGGGGAGTTTCACACGCGATTGGCCCTGTGCGACTGGGGTACGTGTATCACTGGGGTTCGCGGGGAGTTTCACACGCGATTGGCCCTGTGCCAGTGGGGTACGTGTATCTCGGGGGTGCGCAGGAAGTTTCACACGCGATTGGCCCTGTGCGAGCGGGGTATGTGTATTTCGGGGGCGCGTGGGAAGTTTCACATGAGATTGGCCCTGTGCGAGCGGGGTACGTGTATTTCGGGGGTGCGCGGGAAGTTTCACACGCAATTGGCCCTGTGCGAGCGGGGTACGTGTATTACTGGGGTTCACGGGAAGTTTCACACGCGATGGGTCCTGTGCGAGCGGGGTACGTGTACTACTGGGGTTCACGGGAAGTTTCACACGCGATTGGCCCATGCGAGCGGTGTACGTGTATTACTGGGGTTTGCGGGAAGTTTCACACGCGATTGGCCCTGTGCGAGCGGGGTACGTGTATTTCGGTGGTGCGCGTGAAGTTTCACACGCGATTTTGCTGTCAGAGCGGGGTATGTGTATTTTGGGGGTGCGCGTGAAGTTTCACACGCGATTCCGCTGTCAGAGCGGGGTACGTGTATCCAGTAGGGTGCGCGGGGAGTCCCACACGTGAATTGGAAGTGTGGGTCCTCCCAGGTGTCCCCTCTACCCCCTCCACGGCCCCTGCAGGCAGCCCACACCACAGGGGACTACCCTGCACCCCTGGTAATGTCCCCCAGCCAAGCCACATGTCACCTTGCAATATGATCACCAACTCATGTCCCCCAGCACCCCCACCCCCCAGCAGTGAGGGGCACCTGCCAGCAGGCCCCCACTCATGTCCCACTTATGGCCCCCTGCACCCCCAACCCCAGCAGTGAGGGGCACCTGCCAGCAGGCCCCCACTCATGTCCCCCTGCTCCCCCACCCCCAGCAGTGAGGGGCACCTGCCAGGAGGCCCCCACTCATGTCCCCCTGCACCCCCACCCCCCCAGCAGTGATGGGCACCTGCCAGCAGGCCCCCACTCTTGTCCCCCAGCACCCCCACCCCCCACCAGTGAGGGGCACCTGCCAGCAGGCCCCCACTCATGTCCCCCTGCACCCCCACCCCCCAGCAGTGAGGGGTACCTGCCAGCAGGCCCCCACTCATGTCCCACTCATGTCCCCCTGCACCTCCACCCCCCAGCAGTGAGGGGCACCTGCCAGCAGGCCCCACTCATGTCCCCCTGCGCCCCCACCCCCCAGCAGTGAGGGGCACCTGCCAGCAGGCCCCCACTCATGTCCCACTCATGTTCCCCCGCACCCCCACCCACCAGCAGTGAGGGGAACCTGCCAGCAGGCCCCCACTCATGTCCCCCCCCTACATGACATAAAGATGCGCAATCATGGCCCACTTCTACACCAAAATACCACAGCACGCCACCCCATTCTTAAGACTCAATGATTTCCCAATCCACCCCACACTGACATGCCTATCTCAAGACACAAACCAAAAGTCAACTATGTACATCAACACATGTCCGTCACACACACACACTGGTTGGCATTGATTGTGTAAACCCACATTTTCACATGCATGAACCCAATGAGCGAATCCCACACATGGAAGTAAAATATCAAAATGTATTATGTACAAAACTAAAGCAATAAAATGAAAGCATAACAAAATAGCAAACATGAAATGAAAAGCATGTGCAAAAGATAAGTAAATGAAAAGTATAACCAATCCAAAGAAATCCGAAAGAAAAATAGTCTAAACTCTCCCTGCACCAACGCAAATCTAAAGGAAACGTAAAAACAAAAATCCATTAATCCATGGTGAAATCAAAAGAAAAAGTTCAAAATAATCCATTGTCCAACTATGTACAATCCATTGTCCAAAAGAAAAATCCATTAATACATGTTCAAAATCAAATAAAAAGTTCAAATAAATCCATTGTCCAACTATGTACAATCCATTGTCAAGGGTCCATGAGCCCAACGAAATAAATTAAACCTACCTAAGAAACTACCTAAAACTATATACAAATGTGTTGGGCATAGTCCATTCACCCCAAATCAAAGGAAAATGTAAAGGAAACCTAACTCTAAAAACTATTTACAATGGCGGCGGGCTAGTCCAATGGCTCACTTCCCGATTTCCCGGGCCAGGGCATCATCGAACTCCAGCTCAATGTCCCAGAGGCGGTCCTCTTCCATGGCCCCAAGGGTTTGCAGGGACGATGACATGTGGACCTCCAACTCCCTGCGAATTGCCTCGTGGCACTCGGCCCGCCTCAGAGCCCTCTGCATGCAGTTCTCCGCCCTGACCATTGTGAGCCATGCCTCTTCCGCCCGCTGCCGCTCCGCACCTATGGCCTGGCCCAATCACTGCCGCATGGAAGACACTTCCAATCCTGGGTCCTCCTGCCCTCTGGCTGATGCCTGCCCCTCCGATGTTGAAGGCCCCGAGCCATCATGGCTCCCACCTTGTTGCTGCTGCTGCTGTGCCTGTGCCCTGCCTCTTGCTGCCTGCACGTCCTCCTCCGGCTGGGGTGCAGTTGTTGAGGTGGCCACCCATGCTGGACGTCCGACTCCCGACTGTGGCAGGGATGTGTCCTCCACTAGCCTGGCCGCGGGGTCAGAGGCAGCTCCACAGGGTACCCAGGTGATATATGGGTGTGAAGATGGCAGGGAGGACAACTGGCACATAGGGGGTTCAGGTGAGGAGGGGGTCTGAACAAGGTCCAGCAAACGGAGGAATCCGGCCCTGGTGACCCGTACCAGTAGGTCAACGCAGTCAACGAGGCATTCGAGATGACGTGCAGTGACCTCACGAAAACACTGCAGGTCACTTTGCATGCCCCGTTGACACAACGCCATCCCACTCAGGACAGGCTCAACCCGGTCCCGGATAGCCACGTCCGCAGGGAGAGGAAGGCCAGTTGTTGTAAGCAGATCCCCTCCCTGAAAACGGGTCTGGACGTAGGCATCCCTGCTGGTGCGGGATGATGCAGTCACAGGATCAGGGACAGGATTACACACAGGCACCTCCGTGGCGGCCTGTGCTGCCTCCTGTCCCTGCCCCTGCACTGCACCACTAGCACCAGTGGAATATCCACCTCCAGACCCAGTGTCTGTCCCTTCCACGGCCTCCTCCTCCACCAAACCCCCCACCAACCTGGATGACTCCGTGCCATCATCCTACATCGGACCCTGTGGGATCTCAGCTGCCCCTTCTGCTGCCAAGGAGTCCAACTCCGACCTCCACCTCTTGGACCTACCCTCGGCAGCTGCGGCCTGGGACGCGGTACCGGACTCCTCACTCCCTGACGAGATGACATCCTGGGAGGGGAGCCGGGCCTTGCGTCTCCGGCTGACGGTGCGATCCCTGCCGCCTTGCCCCACAGCACCCTCTCTCCGCCCACTTCATAAGTTGACGCTGCAGACAGGGAGAGATAGGACACAGGCATCAGGGCACTGTACAATGGACTGATACACACATGACAGTTGCACATGAGTGGCAGTGTCAAACTTCAGACATGGCATCACAATCCCCAACACACATGTCATTTCAACTCACACACATGAGCAATTCCACAGCAATATCGCACCAGGCAGCACCATCCATACACATACAACAGCATGAGCAGCCGAAGGTGAGCCTGAGATCACATGAAACAAGGGGAGTGCACAAGACATGCACACACGCCACTACACTTACATGCATGTGTCCATCTCCACCAACTGTCGCAGTGATGAGATCGCCATCCATGTCACATCTGGCATTCAGCCTTCTACATATCAGTGTCACATGCATCCATGTTGCATCACAGTTGCACACTTGTCAAATACACACACATGCACATGTACACAGTGCAGATACATGCAGCTGGAACCAACATCCATGTGTGACACCACAACCATGCCAACGTACATACACAGTAATTCAAACATGTGTGCTCCCACATCTGCATTTGGCCTGCATGCTTACCCACACATACACCATCCATGTGTCTCACACATGAGAGGACTCGCATGTGTCAGCCTCACGCCCCTGTACATACAAATCCATACATGGCCCTACAAAAACACATGTGCAACCTGCACACTACTGCCACACCACGACACGCACAGCGTCCAATCAGTATGCATGTACACTTACCGCTCGACTCCAGACGGGTCTGCCTCTCAAGGACCTGGACGTGGATCGCTGGGCATATGCATTCCAGGACCTTCATTTGGTGGTCGGACAGGTGGCCCCGGCGCCCCTTGGCATCCGCTGCTTTCAAGAGGCGCCGGGGGTTGTCGAGGGTCCTGGACCTGAAGTCCTCCCAGCGCTTCTTGACATGTTTGATGTCGCGGACGGCCACCCCCTCCTTGTTGATGGCAGTCACGATGTCCATCGAGATCCTGGTCCGTCCTTCATAGTCGGCGCGCAAACTTCCAAAGAGGGCATCATACTGTCCCAGGACCTGCTCCACCAGGACACCAACTTCCCTGGCACTGAAGCTGGTGGCCCTCTGCCTCTCTGGCTGGGGGTTGCCAGTGGTGCCAGATGGTGGGGTGCCTGACATGGCAACCCCAGAGGCAGGTGTGGGTGGGCAACTGGGTCCTGGGGCTGGGCTGTGGAGCGATGGTATCCCAGTCGGGAGTCTTCAGTTCCAGCAGGGGTGGTCACAGCAACTGCACCCCTGCAGATGGCTGATGTGCAGGCAGCAAATAGCAGGGCACGTGGGCAGCAGGCAGGCAGGCAGCAGCAGATGGCAGGTGGGAGCGTGCTCGGGGTTCTGGGGGGCAGTAATTCGGCCTTCTGGGCAGGAGCTTGGTCTTCTGTGTGTTGTTGTGTGGCCAGCTTGATACGTAGTGATTTGGCACGTGAAAAAATTGCACGTCTGTGTGTAATTCGAGGAAAGGCCCTTAGCGCGTAAGCGCGTCTGTGACGTTACGCGCGCATACGTTTCTCTCATTACGTGGGCATAGTGGTTCAGCGCGCGTAAAAAAACTTCATGTCCGCATGTGAATGCGTGTAATCCGAGGAAAGGGCCTACGCGTAAGTGACGTGACACGCGCAGGTGTTTCCCTCAGCACAGATTAAAGGTGAGCGGGGCCAGCATTTCGCTGTACGTGCCTTTCGTGGAGACCGACGTGTGTTGCTCCTTCGTGTTGTTTCGCGCGCCATCTCAACTTCACAGCGGATCAACGACGTATCTCTTCTTTTGGCGGGGGTATTGGCTACGTGTGTTTTTCATTATCACGCTAGTCAGACGGTGAGTCGCGCATGCTATTTTTCCCACTGCTGGTGCCCCTGTGTATCGCACCCATTTTCGAGGTCCTAGTAGCCTGCGTGTCCCACGCATACGCGTTTTTCGTGTTACTGGGTGCCACAGCGTACTGGGGAGGTTGATTCCGTGCACGTAGGCTGCAGGGTTGCGTGCACGGTTTTACTGCAGTTTTGGGGTGCCTGAGCATTGCATGACCCGTCACTACATCACCAGGGTCACATACAGCCTTGCAGGTGCAGAGGGGCTGTTAACATCTTGCATCCCACCCCCTTCATTCCAATTTCCCAGGACAATTGTGGTGTACACCTCCCATTGGCACTCATCTGTGCCGGCACTACTCCATCTGTGCCATGGTTAGGAGGCCACCAAAGGTGAGGGGCGCCTTAGCTGGGTGTCCTCCTTGTGGCGGGCGTGGTCAGGGACGTGGCCAGGGTGACTACGGAGTAGGGGGATTCCAGGATGTCCAGAGTGGCCGCAGAGGTGGAAGTGGCAGGGGTGCACCACTTGAGCATGATGTTGTGCCATGTGTCGGTGCAGTCATGCCACCACCCCCTGTGCTTCCGGGAGATGCAGCTTCTGCATCTGGCACTGGCACCCATGTGACCCGGCAGTCTGTTTCATCGATTACCATGGGCTCAAGGGTAGTGGTAGCTGCAGGTGCAGCTGTGGACACCACCACCCAGGCTCAGGGTCTGCCAGCGCAGGCTGCGTTGGCACTTGAAGAGCCCTTGGAAGATTTCCAACAGGCCAGGAGGGAAACCGTAGGTGCTCGCAGGGCTGCCCTGACCAAGACACGTGTCCCTGGGGCAGTAATGTCATCTGCTGCCCTGAACAGCCGGGTGTTGGCAAGTGCAGGGGCAGATGCAGCCAACAACACCCCGGTTGTGAGTCTGCCAACCAGGACAGTCGCGGTCAATGACCCTGCCACAGCGGATGTTGCTGTGCAAGGTCCATTAGAGAGCACCCAGATGCCACTGACGCAAGTCAGGCCTTTGGTCGTCCCTCCACCTGCCACTCCCTTGGCTCAATCCACCGGTGCTACTGGCCATAGTGATCAGGGCGGCATTTGCCAGCCAGGGTCTGCGCCACAATCCAAGAGGAGGAAGGTTGTACCTGCAGCACAGGCTGGGACCCCACACACAGCCACGACCTCCAGCACGTCGAGGAAGAAGCCTTTCTGCAACCAGGAACTGGACTACCTCGTGGACTACGTGCTGGGCCACAGCCGTGACATGGTAGTGGGTCCTAATTGTCAGACTACGGCTGCCCACTATGATACCCACTGGAAGCAAGTTGCGGAACATGTGAGTGCATTCGGCCATGAGGTGCGCACGGCGCAAGAGTGCAAACAGCATTGGAATGACCTCAAACGCAGCGCTAAGGCTAAGCGTGCCTCAAATTACAACTTGACTCTGGTGACTGACAGTGGGCCTGCACCTGAGGAGAAAGACCTCACTCCGCATGAGTCACTCGTTGCGGAGTTCATACCATCTGAATCGGTTGAAGGAGTGGGAGAGATGCCGGACTTTGATGCCCAGTCCAGTGAGTGTTGCTGCGTGTTTGTTGTGGACATGTGTTTTACTTGTGTGATGTGTTGTGCATGACTGCCACTACATGTCACGTGTACATGGTTCTGATGTGCAAGTAATGCAATGCTTCCCTGATGCATGTCTGCTCTGCTGGATGGTGGACATGTGGAGCGGACGGGGACTGTCTTCATCACCACTATTGCACCCTACTCACATGCTGGTCACCAGGATGCCCCTCAAGTCCATGTTCCAGCTCACTGGCCCTTCTGCATGTAGCGTGGGGTGACCTTCCTCTCAGCCCAGGGACTATGTCATAGCATGACTGACGTGCATGTGTCCTCTGCCTGCATGCGGGTACTCCATGTAGGCATGCTCCTTTGCCCCTCCACCCCCCCCTCTGCACCCCAATTCCACCTTAACACTGGTATGCTTCAATTTTGCCGTTGAGTACTTCCCTGTTCATGCGTTCTGTTTACATGCTAACTTCCATCAGCCAATCTGCCAGACATATGCTGTGTGGTACATCCTTTGTACTTGATGAAGGGTGTCTCACTTGGACTGTGCAGAGGTCAGATGCCCCATAGGGACATGAATGCCCATTCATGCTCCTTGTGTATTCCGCTCATGCACCTATGTGTCCTTGACTGGATGATCATTGTAGTAGGAGCCCAGAGGGACCTACATTGCATGGCATTTCATCAGCCTTCCCATTTCCACTGTGGCTCAGTCCTGCGTCACACACATGTTTACGGTGTGACAGTCTGTGTGGGTCACAAGCCTCAGCCTGTTTAATGGCCAATGACTCTGTCCAACTGGTGTAGTGTCTTCTTCACACGTGGGTGTACTCCAGAGGTTTCATCATGTGTCCTGCTTACTGTCCCATCATCATTTGCTGTGTTGTCACTTGACTCACATGATGCAGTTGATGCTAGTCTACACTGTCTGTCAATACACAGGTCTATGGTCAGCCTTTTGATACCATGCTAGGCATCCCTGCATTTGCACTAAGGGGGGAGGGGTGGTTTGCTTGTAGCCATGCTAGCCATTGAATGCACATTGCATCTGATGGCTGAAGTTGACCTTGCACTGCCTTCACATTTTCAGATACACATCATGAAGTATTTGTACATGTAGACAGTGAGTAACGTACAAAATTGCTGCACTGCATCGACCCACTTCTGTGCAAAATGACACCATTCTACATTCCTAATCACATAAGCAGTGTCAAGTTGACCCAGCATGCATGGCAGGTTCTCTTTTGTGTG
Organism: Ambystoma mexicanum; assembly: GCF_040938575.1. Classification (NCBI taxonomy): domain Eukaryota; kingdom Metazoa; phylum Chordata; class Amphibia; order Caudata; family Ambystomatidae; genus Ambystoma; species Ambystoma mexicanum. The sequence goes on along the minus strand of NC_090936.1, from coordinate 568,482,314 downwards.
TGACATGTCTGCTTGATGTGTTTTCTGTCTGTGTGATGTCTGTGTGTGTGTGTTGTGTGCTTCTAGCATGTGTAGTGACCTTTTTCTCTCTACTTTTCAGATGATGACGCAATGGAGCCAGTGTCATGATGCCTACCCTCGGAGCACCAGGCCAGGCCCAGCACCCCCGGAAGCAGGCATCATGCCCTCGGGTAAAAGCCCAGCGGCCCCTTATAGGGGCTCTTTGGACTCAGTCCTGGCGCCTTTGGCGCCAGGCTCATGTTGGACATCAGTCCTGGCGCCATAGGCTCCAGGCTCATAAAGGGAGGTGTTTTGTGCACTTACCTGATGCAGACCATGCTGCACGCTTCAGGCCTCCCTGAGACCTGAAAGGGACTATTTTTTCATAGGGACTATTTTTTCACTCGGGCGTGGCCAGGGAAGGATACATACCTAGTTGGGGAAGGATACATACCTGGAACTTCTTTGGAGGCTATTTAAGCCACGCCCAGACAGCAGCTCATGCTTCGCGTTGTTCTGCTTCCTGCAGCTTAACGCTCACCGTGTCTGCTCCTGCTCCTGGACTCCAGCCACGCCCGCCTTGAACCTGGAAGACCTGCAAGGAAGGAAGAGAAGAGAAAGGTGAAAACCAAGGACTATTTCAAACTTCTTACCTGCATCCAGAATCTTCTCGCCAGCATCCCTGAAGAAAGACTTCCATTTAAAAGCATCGCGTTACTCGCTGCAGCGCCACGCTTCACTCACCTGTCCTCGAGACATCTCCCGGCTCCATCGCAGCTGTCAGCATCGGACGCCACATCTCTGCACCTAGGGGAGAGAGGAAGAAACAAAAGTTGAGCAGAAGGAACAGAGAAGGAAAGCCTGATTAACAGCCATAATACTTACCGGCTTTTCTTCCACATTTCGGGTCGGCGCCGCCCCGTTGGCAGGTACCGTACCCCGGCCCCTATGGGGAAAGGACAAGAGACATTTCTGGGGAATGATAAGGACATTTAGAGGGATCGCCCTCATCACTACTCACCTCGGCAGTTTAACCCCTCGACGCATCGCTTTCATTCTGCACCTGAAATAAAGGACAGATCACAGGTTAGAAAGACAACATAAAGGGGGCCTCACTTGAACTTTGAACTTTCATACTCACGGCGCATCACTCAGGAAAGTCAAGTGGATTTTGCCAGCGCCATTCTGAAAACCAGTGAAGTAACTGGACGAACACGCGCCCCTGCACCAGAAGCAGGATGGAGAGTTCATCCTTCCAAACCATAAGGTGAGCTTAAGCCGGGGTTTGGAGGAAGTTAGAGAGGAACGAAGGGGGAAGGGGGAAAGGGGGGAGCTAGCACACTATTCTGCAGACTGTTAATCCCCTTTCTCATCTGCAGAAGGATATTCCTACGGGCCACGCAAGCACGATTTGGAGGTCCTGCACATCACGCTAGAAGAGGCCACAGCAATCCAGACTAGACCAGCGCCCCCGTGGGAACCAGGTGAGCGTTACAGCCAGAGGATGGTGTTGTCATGCCAGGCACAGGGTTGTTATCACTACAGCAACCTGGCACAAGTGGGGGTCGTGGGATGGTAGGCCACGAAAACCCACATGTTCTACAGTCCATCTTGTCTCTGGCTGGCAATGAGTCCAGCCCTGATGACCACTCTGCAATCCGTATGTCAGGGGTGAGTGATTCTGATGTGGGCACTCCTCTGTCCGCGACACCTGCACTGAGGGGTCAAACAGTCTTGGAACCTCCGCCTGTGGTGGATCGGGGACGCAGGGTCACCCTCCACACCAGTCACTGATGTGCCTGGGCCATCACATCGACGGGGACATGTAGTCGTGCAGCCGCGGGCGGTGCCAACACAACGAGGACACCCAGTCTTTGAGTCCCGCAGGGATCAAGCCCAGCAACGCGGTCGCCGCGAGCAACCGCTGTATACTGAGTGTGAGCAAGACATGACTGCCAATTCTGAACGCCAGGGGACAGCAATGGAGAACATCGCTGTGAGTATGGAGTGTGTGGCCCAATCCGTGCTCCCCCCTGCTAGGCAGGTGCTTCTCCAGCAGCAGACGGCACGGTCCATGGCCCGCTCGCTCAGGCTGGGCATGGCAGCCTCAGACAGGGCACGCCAGTCTGAGATGGTGTCTTTGCATCGAGCAATTGCCGCTCACGCAGAGGCACACATGGAGGCCCTGAGGGAGGAGTATGCTTCCCTCAGATCCACTCTGGGTGTCCTTATGATGTCCCAGAGGGAGCGGGCAGAGGAGAGGTTTGCACAGCTTGAGCGTACCATCTCGGCTGAGCTATGTGCTTGCTGGGAGGTGCAACAGTTGTCCAGCCAGGCCTTGCAGGAGGAACTACGTGTTACATGTGTTACCTTGCAAGAGGAAGCACGCGTATCACGTGAGGTCCTGCATGCAGACCTACGTGTGATCGCCGCACAGAACCAGGCTCACCCGTCCGGCAGACTTGCTGCCGACGAGGGGCAAGCTGCGGCTAGGCGTGGTCAGGCTCCTTTGCCACGTCCTCCTTTCCAGGAAGAGCCAGACTCAAACGACAATCTATCTCCCACATAGGTCGGGCTGTGCAGGCATTGAGCCCATGGAGTTTTTTTTTCCTCAACATCATTTCATGTGGGTGTTGAGCAGCACCCTGTACCTCCCCCCTCCTGGTTGCCCCCCCGGGTCATATGTGGCCATTTTTGATTTTTCTTTAAGTTTAGTTAGTTAAGTTTCTATTTGATAGTTAGTTTAATTAGGTAATGTAGGTTTTACATAGTTAGTGTAATTAGTTAATATAGTTTAGAATTGCTTGTCTATTGTGCTTTCATGTGACAGTGTGGTGCTTTGTGGCTTTTGAAAGCATCCACTGTCCGTTCCAGCTGGGCCCTTCAAGCTTGTCTTGTGTATGTGTTTGCAGCTTGGGGTCCTTGACTCACATATGCCACTCCTGCTTCCCTTATCCATGGGCTCGCAAGGATGGTTCGGTGTAACAGCCTATTACACAAGGGCTTTAGATTGTCATATCTGTGGCATGTCTGCTGCTGTCGAACTTGTGTTAACACCCCGAGTGGGGATGATAAGGGTGTTATTGACCACTGTTCTTCTTTCGCTAGATGGGGGGTTTCATGATTCATGTGCACATTTATTGCTATGCATTGTGTAGTATGTTTCTTATTTTCACTGTACATGTGCAATTCATGCCGTAGACAGTGTGTTCCACACTTTGCCTGTGAAAGACGGACTGATGGTGTGATTGCTGATGTACGTCTCTGACATGGTCCAGTCATGAAATGCCTGAAGAGACACACACAGATGAATTTAAAGCATTAATCATGTGTTTCATGCCCTTTCTGCAGGGGGATGAGCCTCCAGACCACCTTTGCCAGCAGACATGGGCCATTGGACGTCTGCAAGCTGGACACGGTTGATGGTGCCGACATGCGCATGTATGCGCAAGCAGAGGCACAGGGATTGCGCTCATACATCCGAAAACAGCTGACGTGTTTTAAGGGACTCCAGGCAAGGTGAGCAGCACAGGGGGGGCCACAACACAGCAAACCTTCCACCTGGCCAGTTGCACATGCATGCTTATTTGCAGCACTGACGGTGAGCGTGGACAAATATTGGTGTTGAAGCGCACAATACAGCTGCGATGTGTTGGTGGACTAATGGCTAGTTGATGTGAAAGTTGTCTGGGGCACCTGCAGGGGCAGTGGCACATACCTTATGGTCCACCATGGTCCATTGAGGCACATGTATTAGCCATGTAGCGTTGCGAGACATGGAATGAAGCAGCTCACAGGGACCCACAGCAAGGGACAGACTTGTGTGCAGTGCATTTCATTTCCATGGCGAATTTGACACATGCACTACCTACTTTATTTCGGTCATGGTGAAACACGACTTGTTCTGAAGTCATACCTTGCTATATGCGTCTGGATGCTTACCCAGGGAACATTGCATGCTGTGTAAATCGTGACACATTGGTCTTCCATTTGCCACACACCCACCAGCGCCTGACTTACTGCATTGACTGTGTATGAACCATCACAGTGGTAATGTTACGTATGGGTAAGAAGCATCCACACCTGATTGTTTGTTTGTAGAGTAGTTTGTTAGTTTGGGGCATATATGGTGGTGTGTTTGTGTGTTATGGGCATGCACAGATTAGTAACTGTGGCTCTCTTTGCAGCATTGAACTGCTCCTGTTACCAGACCTGAGAGTGCACAGGCAGGAGGCCAGCACTCACCCCAGAGATAAGTTTCTCTTTGTCTTCCATTTGAGTAATTTGTTGCTATGTGCATGATGATCAAGTTTGGCGTACTTGTGTATGTGGTAATGTGAGTAGTACAGTCTTGTGCATTCCGGTTATCCAGTATAGCAAGGCCTGTCCCGACTGCATTTCCCTGACCCTCCTTCCCCACCAGGGTCTCAGAGGCCTGTGTGAGTTTGACCTTGCAGGCACCCAGACCACGGTGGGGGTGGTTGGTTCGTGCCACTCCTGCGCCTGTACACGGGAGCTGTGACAGTACACATCAGTTCATGGTGCATCATTCTGTGTTATGTACCACACATGGTACTCATTCTGTTGTGACATTGTTTTACTGTGCTACCTTGTTTGTTACGTCATTGTGGTAGTACTTGGGCTATGTGAAGTACTGCTACTTCAAGTAATCTACTGGAGGCTATTCTGGTTTGTTTTGCTGCATGCTGGCTTTTTGCTTGGCTTCTGTGTTGGCCTGCTTTGAGTTCTCTTTGATGTGGTGTTTTGCAAGTCAAGGTGGCCTATGAGGGTGCTGGACGCTTTTTGCACACAAGGTGGGAGATGGTGACAAAGGGGAAGGATGATCCTGTGGCCAGGTGAAAATCAAGGATGAAGGCTACATAACCCAGGTGCAGTTGTTCAGTGGGTCATGGTGATTTGTGAGGGAGGGGGGGCGGGGTGTTGTTGACAGTTGCCTTGCCCTAAAGTGTGATGCACACCCTGACATTGTAATTGCAGTATCCTATGTACATGATGTATTCTGCTGATCAATGCCTGTTCATGTGTTGTGTTTACCTTTCAGGTGTGAGGGAATAGTTGTGGCTTGACATGCTGGGGTGTTCACATGTGATGTGTAGAGGAAACTGATGGTCACTTGATTGCACATGCATATATTGAGTGCATGTCCCTACTGACCCACACACTCGCACTATGATCCACTACATGTACAACCACCCTTTCATGTCCACATGTACACTCTGTTTGCCTTCTAGTGCCCACTGTGTCTCTGCAGCACATGATCTATGACCAATTGTGGATCCTGTACATGCGTAATTTGCTTTTTGATGTAGTTTGTTGCTTAGATGTGATGCTCAGGGTGTGCGTCACACGCAATGGCTGTTCACTATGCTGTGCGCTAAGCAGTGTGTTGCAGGAGGTGGGCATGGCACACAGAAGCTGCAGTGTTGATTTTGCAATGCACAATGTGCATGTAGACAGGCATTCATTGTTATATTACAACTACAACTGTTGGAATGCATTTGGGTATGACATCTTTAGGGTGGGAGGTTGTTGGTCAGTCATGTCATCTGATTCCATGTCAGGCATCATTGTGTGATGCCACTTTGCATTTTTCACATGTCAATGTGTACCTTATTGGTACTGTGTTGGTGTATAGCTATTGCTTGCCATGTCATGTTGTGGTTTGGGAGGGTTTGGGTGACATAGCAGTGATAGTCATGGCCTGTTTTGCAGGTCTGTGTGATTCACACCTTGCATGTGTGCCTTTTGGTCACACAGGATTGCTGATGTTTAAGTAGCTAGGGATGCACACAATGTGGCACTTCCATGGCAACATTCTCAGGGTGGTAAGGTTGTGACAGTTGACTGTCTCTTTGTCATCATCGATTGTCACCTGGTATGTGCCAGGCCTGTGTACACTCCGCAGGGGTGGGAGTTTAGGTGAAAAATGTGGCCACAAGCTGGGTCCGGGCTTACTCGCCACGTGCCCTGTCCCCTCCCATGGGCAGTGCCTGTGGTTGGGGATGTGGGGGCACCACCATGTCCACCAGTACGCCCTGCCGTGTTGCAACATTGTGCAGGACACATGCTGCCACAATGATCCTGCACACTACTGGGGGTGCATAGAGTAGCTGCCCGCCAGAGCGGTCAAGGGAGCGGAGCGTGACTTGAGCACTCCGAATGTGCGCTCCACTATGGCCCTGGTTGCAATATGGGCAGCGTTGTATTTTACCTGGGGTGGTCTGGTGGGGTTCCGGATTGGCATCATCATGTGGTTGCTCAGAGGGTAGGCACTGTCCCCTGGAGAGGTGATGATGGTTGTGATTATTGGGGTTTGTGGATTTGTTTGTGTGTGTGACATGCATGCATGTGCACAGGCATTTGAACTCACCTAGGAGCCATGTGTCGCCATGCTTCCCAGCTTCCAGGGCCCGGCTCAGGATGGACATTCTGTATATGAAACTGTCATGGGTGGAGCCAGGGTAGTTTGCATAGACAGAGGTGATGATTCCCTTTGCATCACATACCACCTGCACGTTGATGGAATGCCAGTGCTTGCGGTTTCGGTAGATGTGTTCAGTGGCCCTAGGTGGACGTAGGGCCACATGGGTGCAATCTATGGCACCAAGCACTTTGGGGAAGTGTGCCACCCTGTAAAAGTCCTGGACAACGGCCTGCCTTTCTGCGGGTGTTCTGGGCATGTATATGTGCCTGCGGACTGAGGGGCGCGTTATCATGATTGCCAAGACCTGGTGTAGGCAGCGTGACTGCGTGGCCTGTGAGACCCCCCCCCCCACTATGGCAGTAGTCCGCTGAAATGACCCAGTGGCCAAAAAATGCAGGACATTGAGCACCTTCTCCAAGGGGCTCAATGCTTGGGAGCAGAGGGTGGGGGATGTAAGGTTATCTTCCCACTCCCTGACCAGGTGTAGGATGATACGAGGTAGATACCTATACCTGCCGTAGACCTGGTCGTCAGGCATCCCAAAAAGGCTTGTCCGGGGTGAAAAAATGCGTGCCCTGGCTATTCTCCTCCTCCTGCGGTGTCCTGCAATCAGTGCTGCGACAAATGGGGCATTCATCATCGTAGCGGTATATACGTGTTTGTTCTTTGCACGCACTTTTATACTGTGCGCGGGGACGCTTCCGCCTGCCCTCCTGTGGCAGACGTGTTGACGCCTATGCGCGTCTTTTGCCGTGCGCAGGTTTCCCATATTCCAATCCATGAATACGGGTTGTTAGCGTGCGTGTGGGCGTTCTGTGTAGTTCCCTGCAGTACTTCCCCAGTTACGCCTTCTTTTTCACATGTTATTCCCCATTCCGCGTGTTACGCCCACCGTTCCGCCCACTTTTGTTGTGTGCACCGTGCTATGTGCGCTTTCGCTGTGCACATAGCGCATGCCGTTTGATGACGTGTGCGCCCGCGTGCGCCACTCACGGATTTGGCACACAACCAGTGGTATACAAGCGCAGCCCTTTCCTTGAATCGCACGCGTGCGCGTGTGCTTGCTTTCTCACGCTTGCGCCTCCTTGCACCTGCTTGCACTGGGATTTTTGGCGCACGTTTGTTCCATGAATTGGCCCCTAAGTATTTTCTGAGTTAATAGGCTCTAGATCTGCTGCTAATGCACTATGCACTTTACATACAGTTGCACTCTGTACAGATTGGTGTACTAATTAATACATTGCTTATTGTTATATAAGGCACTGTTAGAGTCAAGTGGCTCCTGATCTGCTGTACTTTCTGAGTTAATAGGCTCTGGATTTGCTGTTAATGCACTATGCACTTTACATAGAGTTGCACTGCATACATAATGGTGTACTGATAAATATGTTGCTTATCATATTATGCACTTTCAGAGCTAATATGCTTTTGATTTGCTGCTCATGCACTACGCACTTTTTTATATAGTTTGCTCAATACGACAAAAAAGCGCTAATACTTTGTACAGAATGGTGATGTATTTAACGTCGATAAACTCCACAGAAAATATGTTGTAATACATCATTTATCTAACAGTTATTGTGGTTAGCATTGTACAAATTATTGTTCGCACTATGCAATTTAATGACAGGACAATTAAAGTCACAATTAATCACCTATACAAGTAACTGGTCAATGATGGCCGACAGGTTTAACATAGAAGGAAAAAAAAAGTCCTCTTTCTATCTCCGATCCCAACAACTGCTGGATGCTTTTAACGAGCACTTGTTGAATGAGGCATTTAGTTGTGAACAAGCAGCGAGTTTGCCGTGAAACGCGTCAACGCGGAAGACTAATTGCTACACTATGGGAGTGCCATACTCTTATGGCTTTTAAACTATTTTGTTCGCCGTGACTGTTTCCTACAGAAACATGAATAAAGTAAGTTTTTTCGGAGGCAACGTGTATCTGGATTATTATTATAATCGCTATGGAAAGTGCAACTGATTGGAAATCAGCATCAAGAAAGAAGAATATACATATATATACATATATATATATATACATACCCCAAGTAGCATACATTCCCTGTTGATTCATAGTCATATTGCGTACAGAGAATTCACATGAATGGTTCGGCTAGTTCCCTGAAGCGTGCAGCTTGCGCTGGTCTAGCGCGGCGCTTGTAGGCATTGCATTCCAGGGAGCATAACTTTACTAGTAGTGTTTGCCACATAAGTTTGGTGGGTGGGCTAACAGGTTTCCAGTTAAGGAACAGACTTTTGCGGGCAGCGAAAAGCAATATATGTATTATCCTGTGCTTCATGGGGTCTGAGTGCCAATCCTCCCTCTGTGCCCTGAATAGCAATGGGCCCAGAGCCATATCGATCTCTGCCCCGTCTATGAATGTGATCTGTCTATATACCTTTCCCCAAAATGCCCCAATCTGCGGGCAGGACCACAGAATGTGTCCCAGCGTTCCAAGTCTCCCACATAGTCGGCAGCAGTCTGGGGAATGTGTAAGACCCATCCAAAATAGTTTACTTAGTGTATAGTATATCCTTTGGATCAGTTTATACTGAATGTCACGGTTGCGAATATTAACTGAGACCATCGGTATGGCTTCAAAAAGTCATATAGGTCGCCTGGGTCGAACAGAGCCCCCAGATCGCCGAACCACTGAGATGCTAGAATACGGATGCGTGTTAAATTATTGGGGATGCATATTGTGCAAAACTTAAGCAAATGTGGGTATGCTGTTGTGTTTTGCTCCATTTGTTTCACCCGCCGTCAGTGGAGCCATAATAGATTGCTACGTAGTATGTTTGCAGATCACCGACAGTAGAGTCATATTGGAGACCGTCTGGCTCCCCCAGCCCGAGCAGTCGCCTCCCTTCCGAAAAGTTAAGCAGGGACTGATCTTCATACAGGTCCATCACCCTGACATGTTGCCACGTTACATTTTGGTTGGGAGGCAGCTTTTGGTTCAGCCCATATAACAGCAATTCTCTGACACTACTCCAGCCTGGGTTCACCTGGATAGCCAAGCCTAGCATCGCCCTATACCATTGCGCGAGCGTTGTCCCCATTACCGGGTGCTTTTTAATTTTGTCAGGTAGTCTGTTCAGGGGGATAGCCACGGTCTCAGATGGCACAAGCCGCGTCAGCAAGGATAATTCCATTGTTTTCCAGCTGCCCAGGTTCACGTCATTGAGCCAGCATTTGGCCCAGAATACTTGCGTGGCCTGGTAATATGTTCTCCATATCAGTAATGCTAGGCCACCATCCGATTTAGAGGCCTGAAGGATTTCAAGTCTGAATCACACTTTTTTACCCCTCCATACAAATTTAGATATATAGATGTCTAGTTCTCTGAACATCTGATTTGCGGGGGTAAATGGGAGCGTCATTGCCAGGTAGGTCAATTTTGGTAAATAGTTCTTTTTGAAAGTGCTTATCCTTCTAAAGAGGGATAGTGGGAGCGAGACCCATCTCAGTAGATCCTGTTTGATTTTTAGTAAGACTGCAGGGTAATTTAGTCGTAGAATTTCACTTAGCATCATTATGTGACATAATGGTGTCTAAAGGGGGCCAGCCTCCAGGGCCCCAGGGGATGTCTAGCCTTAGTGGGAGAAACTTGGATTTTGCCCAATTTATAACATAGCCTGCCATGGCGCTGAAGTATTGTAATAATTGATGTAATCTCAGAAGTGAGGTTTTATAGTTACTTATGTATATTAGAAGGACGTCCGCATATAGAGCCACCAGTTGTATTCCCGTCCACCCTAGGTCGGTCAGTAGTGTAGCTGCTAGTGAGGGCGTAGAAGAGGGGGGACAAAGTGCATGCCTGCTGTGTACCTGAATGTAGATCAAAGGGGGCAGACATAAGATTGTTCATTACTACTGCGGCAGTAGGGTCAGTGTAAAGCAGTTTCACAAATTTGTCAAATTCAGATGGGAAACTGAAGATGTTCAGCACTTGAAACACAAAGTCCTATTGGACTTTATCGAATGCCTTTGAATGCCTTCTCAGCGTCTAATATTAGGATTCCCTCTTCTGGATTATCCCCCCGGATGTGTAGCAGCTGACTAACATGGTCTGCCCAGAATAAAGCCATATTGGTCCCTGTGAATAAGGTCAGGGAGTACTCCTTCAATGCGTTGGGCTGGGCACTTCACCAGGATCTTTGCATCGGCATTGATTAAAGAAATGGGGCGATACGATCCGCAGTCCCCTGACAGCATGGATTGTGATAGTGAGTCCCAGCTTCAGCATATACAGACTCAATGGTGGGCGCTAGGTGATCTGCTGATGCTTTTTAAAAATCGATGGGTTATCCGTTGGGGCCGGCCGCCTTACCAACTGACAAGGACTTGATTGCTCGGAGTATCTCCAAAGCGGTGATTGGGGTGGCAAGGACTTCTGTATGGGGTACACCCAGCTTAGCGAGTTCAGCAGTAGTTAAGAATTAGTGGATACGTTGTGGATCTATCGGGATAGTTTCCACGTATAGTGCGCCATAGAATTGTGTAAACTGCTTATTAATATGCTTGTCTCCCTTAAGTAAGTTCCCATCTCGGTCTCAAATGGAATCGATAATTTGTGCTGCTTGTCTATTGCGCAGTGCGAGTGCCATGAGGTGGAGGGGCTGATCACCCCCACCCAATAGTATGTTTGTGACCAACTAGTGAATGATTTCTGGGCTTGGGAGGAGGATACCTCCTTTAAAGGGATGGTCTAGTAAAAAATTTTATTTAAAAAATAGATAGGCAACATAAAAAAAAATACTAGCATTCTCCGTTTTAAAACTTCCTATGTAAAATTTTGAGCTATTCAAGCTCAAAATTCGCAAAAGCAAGCACATGGGCGCAGCCATTTTGTGAAATGGAGGCCCTCCTGTGCTGGCTTTTGCTTTTGCGGCACTAATGAAGGAAAAGCCAGCTGTAGTAAACAAAGGCTACCGCTGGGTGGCTTTCCCTTCATTAGTGCTGTAGGCGGAGGACGGGGACCGGAGACCAGAGCAGGAAAGCTGCAGCTGAATCTCGGTAAGTGCTATTTATTTTTTTTACAAGTTTTTTTGCAAGTTTCTGCGGGGTAGGATGTGAGGTTGTGGTGTAGTGCTTTGGCGGTCCATTGATGGTGCTAGGGCTACGTTAAAGCCCCCCTTTCAACGTCATAGCGCTCACATATCATACACATTCCGTGAAGGTATGGGTAAAGAAAGATGGTGTGTCAGATGGTGTGTCAGTCGTGGGTCCATATAGATTAAGGAGAGTGATCATTTGGTGTTGTATGTGGCCTTCTAGCAAGACGTATCTTCCTCCCCTATCTGCCATTTTGTAAGATCCCGGAAGGGTACCCGCTTATGTATTAAGATGGATACTCCCCTCTTCCCTTGGCAAGGGGAGTGTACCGCCGTTCCAACCCATCCCCAACATAATTTCTCAGACTCCATCGGGTTGAGGCGAGTTTCTTGGAGAAACACGATTTCTCCTTGCATATTCCGCACATAATTGAGCATTTGTTTTCTCTCTATGGGATGGCCCAGCCCTTGGATATTGAGGGTGATACATGTAAATGTGGTCATCTCAATTTGTGGGAGGGGAGCACTCCCTCCATGGGTTCAGTACCAAGTTTCCTTTCCCCGACCTGTACCCGTGAAGGCACCAGGATCTCATACGGAGGATTATACCCCAAAACATACCCAAACATTCCAAACCATGAACAAACATTAGAACATTGGAACATAAAACTGTATCCCAATACGGAGCAGTGAAAGCCCATTCATGGGGTTGGCTGGGGAAGGCCTGAGGGTCTCCTCCGTTCCCAATGCATATCGATATCCCTGTCCTCGGGGTACCAGTGGTTTGAGGACCAACTTAAACCTCCAAACTGTAAATGTAAAACACAAACATAGGTGGGGCAGATGAGCCTCGGGTGGCAGATGGTGCATTGATGCAATGAGTGTCATCCCGCCCGTAGGAAAAGCGCTGGTGCTCTGTGCCATTGGGGCCACGAAATAATAGCATCTATACAGAAATGTGCCACTTCGGGGTCTCATCAATGGACAGGAAGGTGAACTCCCTTTGGCCGAGGATGTTTTCCTAAAAGTGCATCTTTATGAGGGATGCCTTGAAAACATGTGTTCGGTCACAAGACCAGGTTTTAATCAAGAGTCCTGCAGTACACATTTCACTGGTGGGTCCTGCGGGTGTCCCTGGTCCGTTGGATGCCTACCCGCTTTCTTCCAGCGTCCTTGTGGTTGATTCCAGCACTGTGGTCAGGATGGAGATGACGTGCGCTCAGATCAAGGATTTGCTGCAGCAGGAAAATCAGTAGAGACCATTTCCAGTTGTCGCAGGAAGCGCCAGGCCGCCTCTCGGTCTTCAAAGGAGTGCCACTGTTTGTCGAGCTGAATGCACCAGACAGCCGGGAAATTTAGGTAGTATCTGTGATACATTCCCTTCAGAGCTTCAAAGATTGGACAAAACTCTTTCCAGCACCTAGAAACCTCGATGGAAAAGTCATTGATAAGCGAATATCAGCCCCATCCATGCGCATCATTCCCGCAGCCCGGTATGCCTTCAATATTGATAGTTTGTATTGAAAATTGAGGAGCTGCATTGTGATGACCCGTGGGCATTGCCCGGGTGCGAGTTTGGGGTCGGGGGACCCGTGTACCCATTCTATGATGAGGTTTCGTGGGTCTTGGATCTGCAATTTGTCGTGAAAAAACCCATAGATATAGGCATCAAGGTCCGGTCCTTTGCTATGTTCCTGGAGACCCGCCAGATGAAGATTATTCCACTGGGACCTGTTTTCTTGGTCCTCAATTTTTGCGCCCATGCTTTGTACTTCTCTAATTAGACCATCAATATCTGTGCTGGCCATGGCATCATTGTCCTCAAGTGAGATGATGCGTTGTTCGTTATCAGTTGTCCGGTCAGTCTGTGCACCTAGTCGTGTGTGAACATCCTGTAGGTTGCGTTTAATGTCCTGTACAGTATTATTTGTTTCCTGCATTATTTGCCCAATGGTATTCAACTCCAGGAGGATCGCCTGTAATTGGTTCTGTATTTGGACCTCCATCGTGGGCTGTCTCCGGGCAGAGTGGCGCAGCGGTGCACTCAGTAGGCCAGTATCTGTGGCGTCATCAGGGGAGGGGGGCATCTGTATCATACCAGGTGGGTACCGGTTTGAGACAGCCCAGGCGTTAGTTCATGTGCCCAGTGGACAGGATCTTTTATATAAGGGTGCTCATAAGGTATGTCACTTCGGCACGGATGGCCCTTGTCAAGATCAGGTGAGCAGGCAATCGTGGGGTGGCTTAGCGAGGTCCCAGGTAAGTGAGGGCCACCATGGGATTGAATGCCCTCACTTGTTCCCCGGATCCGGAGATCTGTGTTGTTGCCCCTCCATTGATGCTAGAGGACCTTATCCACTTCAAACAGGGGTTTGTTGGCTCCTCCCCAAAGGCCCCCTCAAATGTATCAGTTTAGTCAGCAGGGACCCTAGTATCTAGCAGCCAGCAACCCAACAGTCCCCTGCATCGTAATGTGCTCATTGGGGTCCTGGGGAACTGTTTCCAGTCTCAGAGGCAGCCGGCAGTGGGTGAGCAATCGACAGGGGTACAGAGGTGGGCAGCGGTGGGCACAATCCTGTGGAGGGGAGATCGGTGGGGTAGGCTGGAAGTAGGAGTGCTGTCTGGGGTTCATCGTATTGAGGGTATAGTGCACAGATCAGCATTCAGTGTCCCCGGGTGTTCTTGGCCCCTCTGAGATTGCAGGCACACTCTGGGTGGCAGTGTCCCAGGCCCATCATGACTGGCAATATCGTACCCCACAGTAGTCACGCAGCGCCCCACGGTGGCTAACCTCTATGCCGGATCAGCAGTTGGCATCCACATCTCACTGTTTTTGTACAGTCACCTCAGTCAGGAGGAAGAGGCGTCCGCTTCGGTGTCCCATGGCGTGGCAGTTCCCCATTGTGTAGTCTTCATGATCAGCTGCGTCAGTGGCTCCTCATCGGGCCGTGCAGGGTGTCATGGTCGATGCACTTTGAATTGGGCCTACTGGGAGAGTGACATCTCGGGTCGGCCATCCCTCACTTGTCTCCTTCGTTCGGGGATGACCCGCGGCGCGGGTTGACTGCGACAGTGATCCACTGCACCCCTCCGGAGAGTCTGCCACCTCGGGCCGTCATTGCGAGGCAAGGGGTCTGGTGGTGCTCACCGCCTTCAGGAGCCGTGGTAGACCTGCTCCAGGGAAACTCCGACACCCCAGTGGAGTCGACTACGGAGCCGTCAAGCGGGCTGATAGTTCTGTGGTTCTTCCACTAATTATATCATTATTTCTCATATTGGCACTGGTTGGACGGGATAAACAGTGGTAGATAAGCATATCCGCATCGGATCTCCGTCACCTAGCCGCCATCAGGCTCGGGCTCTCGAGTGCCCCCCCCTCACTCCCCATTTTTACCCCTTCATTGGTTCTTTGAACCCTCTTTCCTAGTGTGTTATTCAAATTGCATTTTTCTTGTTCAGTTCTTTTTTGACTGTCACTGGGTCTTGGGGCAGTTCCCTGCATACAATTCTAAATGCCACCTCTCTCATTCATTCCCTTCTCAATTGGTGTTGGCCTTGGAACTGCACTTCACAGCATGCAGCAATATGGACAATGTCTTGTCACTCCTCTTACCAACTTTTTCCTCGTGATGACCACCTTCCTTTCTCCCTTCCTCTCATTTTCTCCACCTTGCTTCTGATACACTCTGCATCCAAGGATCCCTCTGTGCCAACTTGCCCCTTTGCAACTGGCCATTTCCTCTTGGTTGTCATTTTGTGTGGGTCTAACTCAGATTTGTTTTTCTGCATCTCTTCCCACTTCCTTTACTTTCCTCAATGGAAAGTTTTTTTTCCGGTGTATAGGTGACCACTAACAAGATCTCCACCTACAGCAGTTCCTACAATGATATATCTCTTCTCAACAGTGAGCCCTGCAATGTTGGACATTTCTGCAATGACCTTACCCTTCCCTCCACCATGCTCCAATGCCCCAACCGCCCATTGAATCCATACCTCAATGACCCAGCCCTGTGGCTCAAGCACTTTGCCACTAAACCTACTCCTAATTTACCTTGCACGATACAACATAGAAATATTAGACTCAGATATATACTGCCCCGACCACCGTGCACTCAGCGCAGCTTCATCGCCCTTCCACAGCCCGACCTACCTACGCCACCCAAGCCCTATTCCACCACACCTACCACAGCACTCAAGGCAGCCCTCATCAATGCCAGATCCCTCACGGCTCACGCCCTTGATATCGCAGACCTAATCACTGTCCAGAACCTCACTTCCTAGCCATTACCGAAACTTGGCTACATGATGCCTCTGGCCCACTCCTCGCCTTATCCCTACCCAAGGGCTACGCCATTATCAGAAACGACCGACAATCCAACCTGTCCAAAGGAGGAGTCGTCGCCTTCATACACAGTGACAAGATCACCATGAGAGCCATAGCCAATGCACAGTTCAGCTCTGCAGAATCCTTGTCTGTGAAATTATCCCTCTCACCCACCAACACAGCTACACTCCACCTTTAATATAGACCCCCAGGACCACTTGGCTCATTCACTGACGATGTCACAGCTACCCTGTCAGCCAACACAAAGCCTAACTCCCAGGTTCTGCTATTAGGTGACCTCGGCCTATCCGATCCCAAGGACCACATGGCCACTGAAGTTGCCACTACACTTACCAACCTAGGCTTCCAGCAGCGCTTTCACGACCCTACTCACAACAAGGGTAGAACGCTTGACTGGCTAGCTGACCTTAACTGTAACACCACTGTCAGTTCCAACACTGCTTGCGCCTGGTCTGACCATCACGTCATCACCTTCATCATGCCAGCCACCAACCCTCAGCCACACCCGCCATAGCCCCTGCTATACCCAGCAGAAACAAAAAGGACATCACCAGGGAGAAACTGCTGCCTCTTATCCTCCCTATCTTGAACACCTGTGCCTTGCAGCACACGGACCCCACCGTCTTAGTAGACATTTTCAACAGCACACTGCTCAAGGCTATTGAGACCATAGCCCCGCTTAAAATTCGCAAAGCCAAACAACAATCCCACCTGAACTCTTTGTTCACCCCGCAGCTTAACGTTCTGCGCAAAGAAAAACGTAAGGCCAAAGCACTTTGGAAAAGTCATCCCAGCATGACCAATAAATCTTCCCTCCTAATCACCTCACTTAACTACAAGGAAGCCATCCTTCAAGCCAAAAAAGAGATGTATAATCTAAGCATGTCTCAAGCAGAATCTAATACAAGAGAACTATTTAAAATTCTCAAAGAATTTCACCCTCACCTGCTCCCGACGCGTGCACTAAAGACAGCGCCTGGTGCAACAATATACAAAATGCACTTCTCAACAAAATAATCACTCTGCAATCTAAAATCAACGCTAAACAAAGCTCTCTCCACACTCCCCTCTCAAGAAAAACCGTGTCACCTAAAATGACCAATCCAGACCTTCCCCTGCCTTTCAGCTTCACGCCGCTCACCACCCTTGAGGTTGAAAATATCATCTTCAAACTAAAACCTTCCAATTGCCAAGGGGACTCATGTCCAGCTCCAATCATTAAGGAATCTGCCCATGACCTTGCTCCCTTCATCACCACCTTTATTAACTCATCATTTCAAACGGGAGTGGTCCCGAACAATTTGAAGGAGTGGGCCACCCCTCTACTAAAAAAACCATCCCTAGATCCTGAGGTCCCAACCAACTACGGACCCATCACGACGGTACCGTTTCTGCTAAAAATCCTAGATAGAGAGCGTATCTTCAGATACAGAACTATCTGGAAACGAACAATCTTCTAGGTACCAGACAATCCGTCTTTAGACCTAAGCATGGTGCAGAGACAGCCCTCAAAACCCAAATTGAGGACCTAAAAGACAAAGGTAAACTAGCCCTGAGACTACTTCTAGACTTATCCGCTGCCTTTGACTTGGCCAACCACCAAATCCTTTGCCAGCACCTGAAAACAGCAGCCCACTTCTCTGATAATGCCACCAACTGGATCAAATCATTCCTGGAGAATAGACATATGAGGGTAATCTCCCCTACCTCCTCGGCCGACCCTGCGCCAGTCCCTTGCGGGGTCCCCCAAGGATCGTGCGTTTCCCCCACCCTCTGCAATGTATTCACTAAACCCCTGTTTGATGTGCTGGACTATCTGGGTGTCACATACACCAATTATGTTGATGACACCCAGATACTCATCCCCATCACTGGTGACTACACGGTAGACTCAAAATCCTTAAATGACATTTACCATGTCATTCAAACCTGGATGCCACAGCATGAGCTCTGTCTCAACGACGACAAGACAGAGCTCCTCATCCTAGGTACACAGTATAAACTTAATAGGTTGAACCCCATGTTCAGTTCCTTCAACATCGATGGAAACTCCATAAAAGTCTCCAAAGACACAATAACCCTCGGAATCTACCTCGATTCCACCCTCTCCCTCCACAGACAAACTAATGCAGTCGCTGCCGCATCTGCATACACTTGCAAGCTGATCACAGCATGTCGCCCTTTTCTCTCTATGCAGAATTGCACCACCCTTGCTATGACCCTGGTCATGTCCAAACTTGCTTGACTACTGCAATGCACTGTACCAAGGCGCTAACCAACGTAACCTTGACAAACTCCAAATTATACAAAATAACGCCATCAGGGCTGCCCTCAACATCCCCAGATCAGCACACATTTCAGAAACCAGAAAGAACATTAATTGGCTGTCAGTCTCCCAAAGGATCTCACTAAAATCTCTTGCTCTGACTTACAAATGCATGAACAACCAGGCCCCCATCTATCTTTCATCACGTTTTACACAGTATACCCCACCTCGCTCACTAATGTCTGCCCTCAACCAGAGTCTACTGATCCCAAGATACAAGCTCCAAACAGCCGGTGGGGCCAGCTTCCCAGTTCTGGCAGCCAAACTGTGGAACTCTGTGCCCCTCACTATCAGAAACCTGCCCTCCCTGAACCTTTTCAAACACAAAGCTAAACTTTGGCTAGTCAATTCAGTCGACCAGTTGTCAGCATGAAAATTCCGACAAACTTGTGACACTCTGAAAACCTTATGCCTTGTATTTCTGTCTAAAGTATTCCTGTCTAAACCGTCAATGTAATTGATATCTAATGTATACATAAATCTCTATGTAATGCCATACTGTGATGGAACCATTGTTGCTAAGATATGCGCCCGGTAGCCTCAGAGCCTGGTTTGCGCTATACAAATAAATAAAATACAAATACAAAGATGGGATCTCAACTTGCATTCTTTCTTGGCCTTTCCTATTTTTAAGTTTCTCTGGCTCAGTTAAGCCTAGTCATGTGACTGACATTTCTTCTTTTGAACTGGCAATGCCAGAAAGTTGTCACACCTGCATTACAATTGGCCAGCTCATTATGATATGTAATAGCATGGGGTAGAGAGTAGTTGTTATAGAGGTGCTTATGAATCAAGGCTTTTGCAAGCCAGTTATTGGTCACGTATGCTTTTCAGATCAGAGTCTTCTTGGATGTGTTTTGCTGTCAGGAAGTTAAAATACCAAAACAAAATTGAGGCATGATCGAGATAGAAACAAGGGCATGCTGGTAGAGCTTTCTAACATAACTTTTATAGATAAATGTACATGTCTAAATACAACCATGAACTGAAAATATGTCTGCACGAGATGGCCACTCAGAGCTTTGTTTATTACATCAGTATTATATAATTTTCTATGTTCCTGCGCCTTGTTCCTCCTGTTATTATTGCCTACTTTATTCAATAGTGCCTTACAACCGTTAATTAAGGAATTGCGGGAAGAAAGGTTAGAGCCTGCTCATTGATGGTTGTCCCAGGTGCAGCCGAAGAAACCTTTGAATCTCAAGTCATGAGTGCTCTTGTGCTTTTGAGTGAGCAACCAACTCCCCTCCCCATATTAGGGGCTGCAAAACGCCAGGTGAGACTGTAACACGCACAAACGGTGATGCTGGCGGCTCGATCAGATGTCCTGCTCCTGGGTAAAAGAGAAGCTGGCTGTTGTTTCTCCCATGATGCCTCAACCTCTCTATAGCCTCCTCTGCATTTCGTTTGCTATTGCAATTTCTGTCTTCACCACCAATGACAAATAGGATGTGACCCACAGCTTTCTCTATAGGAAGAACACAATCCTGGTATTTAGGTGACTCTGGATCACCAAACACATAGCGGGTCTCTATCGCTCCAGAGTCACTTAAGAGGATCCGCTCCTCATAATAGGGAATGCCAGGTATGTGGATATCTCTGTAGTGGAGAGGGGTTCCGTTCATGCTGTTGAAACCATTGATGAAGACCGTGGCCTTGACCTGTTTCAGGAATGTGGCCATTGCCAAGGCAATCTCTGCCCCTTTTGAAACCCCTATCACTCCGATTCCAGGGCGGAAGACCTAAGAGAAAAAGTTAAAAAAACATTGCTAGTTCTAATCTCTACCAATAAATACAATAAGCCCTGCAGAAGCAAGAATAAATGCTTTTATGTGATTAGCACCTTGTTTTTAGGATCGATTTGCCCCTCACATGTGTCATGCACTCCCATTTACTTAGCATTGCCCATCATACTAACCTCTTTAATGCCTGTTTTTTTGGGGCTATTTTATTTTTTTAATCTGACCGAATTTTCAGTTTCAAGGATGTTTTAGTCTATTTTTGTGTTTTTAGGGGTTTTTTCCAATATGTTCGACTTACTGATTGAAAGCACATCACTGCAACCAAAAAGCCATAAAATATGAAAAGAAAAGATTTATAATTAATTATTAATATTAATATAATTAATAGCGCATCCAATCGCTACTGATAAAAAAAAGTTAAAAACAGTTTGCATTGAAATAATGATGCATTTTCCTTTTGCACACCCTCAGTACTCCCATGTGAATGTATTTGGTGAGACTGTGGACTGCCTGAATTTACACAGATTCAGAAAGGCTGAAATTTCCTGAACTTGCTTTGGATTCAGATTGGGTGGGTCAGGTGACTTTGGCTTTGGGGGTAATACATAAAGCACACAATCAATGAAGTGTAATAACAGTCTTTTAGGGAAGGGATTTTACCTTGAGTTACAGCAGGAAAGTTGCAAGAATGGTACACATAGGATAAATTACTGATTTTTAGAAATTCTCATTGTTGGTTGAAGGCAAGAAAATATATTATGTGGGTGTAATAGAGTATGTAACAAATGTACCACCTTGTTGTGACTATGATGGAGTAGAAAATCCCAGTGAGCACCTTCAATGACACACGCGTGACATTTGTTTTCAGTGTCTATGAGGTAGGAGAAAATCCCAAAATGGTGTGGTTTCAGGAGATTATGAATCAGAGGGTGTAACTCAGGGGCGTAGGAGACATACAATCTAGTGGGGCCAGGGGACACCTTGGGGACTTTGTATTTTTTTTAAATGTATTGTGTTTTAGTCAAAGAACTCTACTTTTCACAAAATCACAAAATTAAAATAGCAGTACGTATTAAATTACATGTATCATCACTGTATAAAACAAGAGAAAAGAATAAAAGAAAAGAGAAGTGAATACCAGAGGCCATGAACAGCATGTACTTCAGTTAGGATCAAACTATTGGGGTAGGACTGAAGGCATCCGCTCGCCTGGCACAGTGTCTATTGGGTGTGGCACCAGGTCATGGAGAGTGTACACTGTGTGTGTACAGATGTCTCAATGTACATCATGCCTGACCTCAGCGAGGCCTTGCATCAGAGTATTGAGGCCTCTTCAGAGCTCTCACAATTCACGTATTGCCTGGCCTGCAGTATGCACTCGTCGCCCAGTACTGGGACAAAAGCTCATACAATCCACCTCTGTCTTGACCTATATCACATAGTAGTATATATGTATTGAGACAGCCACCATGCTCCCTCAATGTGCTTCTTTCCACACCTGTCTCCCAGTATAGGGACGTCTGCAGAGCTTTTCAATACCGTCGTATCCTGCCTTGAAGTGCATTCTGTTATCACACTCATGAGAGATCCACAGGGCTTACACGAAGGACCTCTTGCCTAACCTGAGGTATGCACCGGTATCCGGTTGCGGACACATCAAAAGAGCTCTGTCAATGCCCTTCTACCATGATTTCAAATACACCCAGTCATCCCAATGCTTTTCATTTTATTAGAGCATCGCTGCTACACCAGCACGGGGCAACATTTGAAAGGCCCTGTGCTAGTGTGGCAGCGCAACCCCAAATTAGGTGCCCCCTGCCGCCTTGAGGAGGGGGGGTGTACACACATGTTTTGCCACGGGCGCTGCCAGGGCTGAGGCCAGCCCCTGGCTACAGGGTGTGTGTGGGTGTGTGCGTCTGTGTGCGTGTGTGGTTCCAACCCCAGTAAGATAGCTGAAGGGGTCTTCTTTCCAGTATTCACATATTGGGAGACATGAGTATGTTTTACATGCTCCCAACACTCCACATTTCAACAGCAACAACTGAGGGTTGAAAGGCACAATTAAAATGGTTTGGTTAGAATGGCCGTTTCAGTGGATGCCAGAAGTAAAATGCCTTTAAATGGGCCAATCATTGGCCTGAAAATTAAGAATGGCTATACCTGAGCCCTGTTGGCTTTTGAGGAGCCCTGGGCTGTCATGAAAATTCCCAAGTGCTGATTTTAATGTTGTCATGTTATCCCCTTCTCAGCCACTTCTCCCCTCCTTCTTCCCCGCACTTGCACGATATGAATAACACAAGGCCTAGTGAGACTGTGGTTTTGTCCTCCCTCTGTCTTCCTTAACTTGTCTTGTTGCACTAGTAGAAACACTTGTGTACAGGCGCGTAATAAATGACATAAAAAATCCTATCATATCATACTTTAAAAGTATTAAAGCCTGAGCAATGAAAATCCTTACACGTGGCAGACGCTTCACCAGCCCTTCCACAGTTGTAGAGGTTCTGACTTGTAATATTAAATCTCACCTTTTAATATTTACCCATCTCACTTTTACTCACGTCCTCATCCTTAGAAGGATGAAAATCGCAGTCAGGTCCAATATGTGAATGAATTTGCCCCACACATACCCGCTTTTAAAAAGGTACCATCCTTTTATGAAATCTCCCATATTTGACACCTAAAGTTACACTTTCTAATTAATTACCTACACAGGAAAACGAACATCCTTGAATCAGCATAGGCCTTCGAAGTAGCCAATAAAAAATACAAATCAGCCATAATCTCCCATAAAGCTAACGCTTTCAACCTTCGCATTACCAATGCCAATTCGGACAGCAAAGAGCTATTCTCCATCCTCAGAGAACTAGAGAACCCCTGTCAAGTCAGAGCACCCAACAACGCCAGCAAAGCCTGGTGCACCACAATACAAGATGCTCTAGCCTCTAAAATCCTGATGCTGCAAAAGAAAATTGACAGTAAAAAAAAATCACTCCTTGCAGAAAAAACACTTCTTAACATAACTGCCCACCCTCCAAACACCTCCCCGTGCATCCGTTTTCACTTCACCCCAGTCTGTAATGAAGAAGTGTTAGACACAATAGCTAAACTCAAAGCCTCCAACTGCAAAGAAGACCAATTCCCATCCCACTTAGTCAAACTTTGCGCTCCTGCTCTATCACCCATCATTACCGGATTTGAACGCCTCCTTCAATTCAAACACGGTCCCTACCAGCATCAAAAAAGCGTGGGTCACACCCCTCCTAAAAAAAATCAACCCTGGATCCCTCAACCCCCACTAATTACTGACCAATAACTACAGTCCCATTTCTCCTGAAAATAATTGACAAAATAGCATACTCTCAAATTTAAAACCACCTAGAACACCACCAATTACTGGGGGACCGACAGTCAGGATTCCGCCCCAACCACAGTACGGAAACAGCCCTACTCGACCTGAAGATCCAAATAGACGCCACCAGAGAAGCAGGCAAACTCTGCCTACTAATGCTATTAGACCTCTTGGCGGCCTTCGATTTGGTCGACCACGATAAACTTTGTGCCACATTAGCCAACAACTCAACCTGTCCAATAATGCCACATATTGGATCAAATCTTTCCTTGCAGATAGGACCTCAAGAGTGTCCATTTGCAAAGAATCAGCAGATCCCATACCAGTTCCAGTAGGCGTCCCACAAGGATCATGCCTACACCCCACCCTCTACAACGCCTACACTAAGCTGCTTTTTGCAGCTCTCGATTCTATGGGTGTCATCTACACCAACTTTGCAGATGACACCCAGATCCTCATCCCACTAACAGGCAATCATGAGCAAGACTCGCTGCTCATCAACAAAATCTACTCACTAATCCAAAACTGGATGCATAACAACAGTTTGTCTTAACGACGACAAACCAGAGCTAATTATACTAGGTTCTTCCTCTAAAATCGACTCTCTATAGCCTGCCTACACATCCTTCATCATTGATGGCACCACAATCCCTGTGCTCAAACAAGTCAAGACTATTGGAGTCCATCTACATGCCACACTAACGATGTCTAAACAAGTCAACACCCTAGCCTCATCCACTTCCTACGCATCCAATCTCCCTTAGTCGCAAATTCCTCACAGCTGACAACTGCGTTACTCTAGCCAGAGCGCTTATACTTCCCATGCTCGATTATTGCAATATCCTCTTCCTTGGCACTTCTAATAGTAGCATAGCTAAACTCCAACTTATGCAGAATAAAGCCCTCCGTGCTGCATTAGGCATAAAAAAATCTCAACACATCACCAAAATCAGAAGAGACAACCGCTGGCTCCCCATCAAAGCCAGAATAATATTCAAAACCCTGAGTATCACTCATAAATGCATCACCAACAAAGCTCCTAAATACCTCATCAACACAGTCGCTAAGAAAAACCACACTAGACTCCTCAGATCCAACAATAACAAAAACCACGATATAAAAGAGAAAAGGCAGGGGGGAGCAGATTTAAAGTACTGGCGCTCAGGCACTGGAATGCCCTACCCTTTAACATCAAGAACGAAACGTCCTTCCCACAATTCAAAAAAGCTCTGAACACCTGGCCATTCCACCAATTCTAATGCGAACTAAGATCCCAACCCACGCAGAACAGATCCCCGAATCTGCTGTATAAATTTGTACATATATGTATGTCCTTTTATTTGGCTGTTTTTACTGTTTTCTTTTAATGTTAAGATTGCATTCATCCATTGTCTTTAACTATGCCGTGATACCTCCGGGTCTGAGCGTATAACGAATGTAATAAATAAAATAAATAAATAAATGAACTGGATTTTTAATGGAAAACAAAACCTCAGACTACCTGCACCTCTCCCACGGCAACAGGTAATACAGACTTTTCACTTTAAAAAGTGGCCTGGTGTGTAACATTTACCAGGCTTGCAGGATGTATAAAAGCTTTGTTCAAAACATTTGCCATGTTAACAGAGCCACTTTTCCTTAGAAAATTTAAAAATTAAACATTTAATAAAACTTAATTTGGCTGTCGGAGGTGCTAAAGTGTCGTTTAAGTCCGTATTGTCCGCATAAAAACTTTCATAGGATCTCTCCAGATTAGTCGAAGTGAAATTCAGGGCATACGACACTGGAGGATGTGTTTGCGGCACCAGGAGAAGGCGGGGGTAGAGGGAAAGAGTAGCTGCTTCTCTGTGCATGGGTACTTGGTGAGAATGTCTGAAGCATTTAATGGTGGAGAGTGGGACAGTCTTGTGGGCGGAACAATAGACAATGGAATTGGACCCAATGGTACATAATGAATTGTTGCTTGCTAATTTTATGTACGAAGTAAGAGAAAGAATGCGATTATGCGACACAGCAGGTTTACATTCTTTATCCAAACAATTATGGTTAATAAATGAAACAGAGGCGGGGCGGGGCAGGGACAGCTGTGGACACACCGCACTGCACTGTGCCTACCCGAACAATCCTAGGGGGAGATGCTGAACGCGCACAAGTGCACTCACGTATCTTGCTCTTGAATGCAGTGCTGCGCTGCATCAAGAACAAGATACATACGCTGCATATAACACCAATGCAAACGGCCAATGGTTGCCTCTGCTGAGGTTCCAAGGGAATCCTTAACCTATATACCATCACACACTTACGCTGTCCCTCAACATAATATGCATCACACACTAGTACTCACAACTCACTTACCGTAAGTTAGCTCAAGTCGAGTCTCTCTCCCAGTCTCCCTGTTAGGGAGAATTCTCAGAAATGTGCTAATTCCCTTCTACCTTAGAGACCCCCAGCTCTTTTGCTGGACTTTAGGACTTTTAATTTTTATCCTGGAGAGAGTGAGACCTTTTTCCCACACTATCATGTATTTTTCTGTGATTTGAACACTGTGTTTCTTTTGGTTTTGGAGTCTGACAAACTCCATAGGCATCATCTTTTTACATTGTGACACACAGCACCTCCAGTGCAGTGGCACAGGGAATTCTTTCAGATTTCTCAAAGGTTTAAATACCTTCTCTTGGTTAAAACTACTGTTTTTTCAAGAGCAGTAAAGTGAAATTGACTTTACTTACATTTTGTAACTTTCTAGACCCAGCACACACTATTTTACAATAGGGTGCTGGGGGGGTTACTTAGTATCCCCTTTGTCTAGTTTCTCATGTAACATTTTTATGTTACCCTTTCTACAATTAATGGCTGGTGGCAGTGTTTTTTTTCTACCATTGAGTGTTTCTACCGCGGGCTGCATTTGCAGCTGCAGTAAAGCACCCATGGGTGCCCATTTTGTCAAAATTGCCCTGGTCTTCTTTTCTCACCATTTCTTGTTGGAAAGGTCCTTCTTGAGATTTACTCTGCGTATCAAACCAGGTTTGGTCCCTTTGTTCAAGTTGTCTTTGGTGGGGTACACTGGTGAATCCTACCTCTGGCTCCGGCGTGTCTGGCAGGGCACAAAGCAAGGGAGGTCCCTGAAATTCCCTGTGCTTAATCCCCTTGGTAACAGGAATGCACCCAAAGGTGATTGGCTGGCTGGCTGGCTGTCCTTGGAGGACAGCTGGGCTACAAATTAATGGGAGAAACCTGCATAAAAGGTGAGGTCTTTTGCTTTGAAGGCATAGTCGACCACTAGACGATGGAATCCGAAGAGGAACTTGGAAGAGGCGCATGCTAGAACTCCTGGATCATTGGTGTTGCCCGGTGAAGCCCTGCTGCAGTGCTGAAGCTCCGAATTCACCTCGACTAGAGAAGCCCTGCAAGGACGACTTCTCCCCTTGGGTTGGTGGGACAAGTCAACCCCAAAGCGAACTCGTCTGGACATCCTCTCAGAGCTGGCTGTACTTCCATTAATGCTGCAGTAACCGATTGTCAGGAAGAGGAACACCAGAATCGAGCGTCTCATTTTTAAGTCGGACCCGAACTACATGAAGATCCTCCAGACTCCCATGAAGCAGGACTGACCAAGTCTGAGCCACCTGAACCGAGTGGTGGACCCCAGATGCGAGGAAAGTCCATAAGGTATCCGAGAACCGCAGTGTTGCTATTCATGTGAAGCTGAAACCGTGAAGTGCCGCTGATCTGAAGTTTGCCCATTGCTGCCGCCGACCTTCAATCCGTAGTGCAGGAGTTCCCAGAAGTCCTCCCTCTTGCCCCTCTTGTCCCCACAATTGAGGCCCAGCAACAACAGGATCTGCCATACTACAACAGGAACAGAAGCCACCTGGAACCAATTTATCAGACCTAAGGTACTGTAAACTAAGGGGTACCTACCTCTTGTCGTGTAGCCTTAGTAGCTCTCAGTTGAGACTTGTCTTGGTTGCCTTTTGCAGAGCTGCTTGCAGCTTTGCCCCTCACAAGCCTCCCAGCTTGTGGCCCAACAGTGATTTCATTTTCTACATAGATTTCTAAAACATTGTGAAATACTTTTTACTTACCTTCAAGAAGTGCTTCAGCTTCCCAATACTTTTTGCTCAATTGACATTTGCTGTCCTGGCTCCCGATAGACTCTTCTTACCTCTGACTTTGTGCTTTAACTATCCCTCAACAAAAGTCACACATTCTATAGCTTGTGTCGCTGGGAAAGGGTTCATTTACTTTGCATTGGGGGTTCAAAAGTACTTACCTGCTGAAGAAAATGTGTTAACCATTGTTTTATTCCCTTATCTTTTGCCTTTTGACATCAAACTCAGCATTGCTCTAAATGTGCCAGTGATATATTAATGTGCACAGTGTCCTAGTTATTTAAGTCACCTCAGGGTGTAGGAAGTGTCTGTGTGCCATCCCAAATGGGTATCTACTGATTTAAAGAAACTGAGAGTATGTATTTTGAAGTATATTTAAGTGTTACATATTTTTGTTCCCTTCTTAAGAAGGCTTATTCAACCAACTGTTAAATTAATACAAAATTGTTTAATCAAGAAACCTTGAGTGTAAGTGTTTATTTGGATACTTGCCACTGTGAATCTAAGTTACAACCCCACAGCTCCCATTCATCCCTCTTGAGATAAGCCTGGATGCACAGTCACTCTACCAACTTGTGTAGTACATGCTTATACCAAAGGTTGGGTTAACTATTGCCAAGAGGACAAGGCTGGTGCAGTCTCCCACAGGGTACTGCATACAATCTTGCCTAACACCCTCGCTAATCAGTCAAACGCCATCGTCGCAGAGGCCGGCCCAGGCTGCCAGCTCAGACTGCCTGCTCTGTCTGCCTGGTCAGTCTCAGCACGCGCCGCTGCCTGGCTGCTACACTAACGCTTCGAGTTTACAATGAGTAAGACTGACTGGACAAACGCAGGCTGCGCAGCAGTGCACTGCGCAGGGACAAGTGCAGTTTGTTCCCCTGCCTGGGCACCGGCACGTACCAAATGCGCAGGTCTAATCATAATGTGAACATTTGTGTATATGGCGCTTCATGTTTGATACAGTTACACTTACAAAGCTTTTATGAACTATACCTTTTAATTAGCATCGAAGAGTGGATTTAATTTTCGCTGCACAAAACACAGTTCCCAGTCAAAGGCTGTAGCAACTCATCTGTCGGGAACTTGGCCGTGTAAACACGGTGTGGGGTGTACCACACACATTCATGAAATACCACTCACAGTCAAAGGTAGCAGAGTATTTGTTCTATCTCAGAAGTCTATACACCCCCGCACACAGTCATTGTGCGCAGAACATATATAGTCAGCAACTCAAGTCAGGTTATGTACATATGTCTGAAAGACGGTTTACTTTGCACAGTGAATGCAGGTTCTTAACGTGCATCCCCATCGGTGTATTTGTTTCTCTTTTACGTTTGTCCTTTTAAATACAATTTTATCCTGCTCAGATGGCCACGCTGTGGGGGTGGGCACGAAATGTATGTGACTGGGACTGGCTGCAATTGTATGAGCATCACACTCAATCACGGTCTATAGAGAAAGTAGTTTTACTAAACAGATTTTAATATGTAAAAACATTTCATCAAAGCAGTAGAGCAGTACAAAACTTTTTTAATATGTTGATAGTAATCTCCAACATACAGAGGAAATTCAGTTTTATCACTTCCAGCAATTAAAACACAGTATCAAGTGTATAAGTCACAGCAAAAGAAACATATAAGGCATTTTACATTAGATAATGCCAATGTACTTAGATTTTTCTAGTGCTATATCTGCACGTCAGTGTATGAATACTTTAATGGCCACTCAGGTGCCAGCGAATAGAAAAATCCAGTAGCTTGTACTGTGAACACGCGACACTTAAGTTATAAAGGCACCTCTGAGCGAGGGGTCCTTTCTAAGGATCTAAAACTTAGTGTAGACATATGACATTGTATAATGTCTAAAGTTTTTAACACAGTCTATGGCAACCATTCTACACATAGATCTAAAAACACATGAGTCCTGCTCATGCTATATCAGAGTCGACCGGTTTCATAACCATATCTCATTCTAGTTATCTTCGTCAGGACTTTGTTTGATAAGGTCTTGATTGCCTGTTCTGGGAACGCTGTCTTGCGCCCTTACGTGTCTGTTCCTATTCCTATAGGGTATGGATCAAAGAGAGACAGAAAAAGGAATGGTTACTTAATGTACCATTCAAATTCTCGAATTGTATACTGCTATACCTCTATTACTAATTATAGGTGTATCATTTGATATCACTAGGCTTACTTATTCAAAAGGACAACTAAATGTGTCCAAAAATGCCTATTCTTACATAAAACGTCGAAGGGAAAGGTAAGGGAAAGGTAAAGGGGTAGGGGAGTAATAAACAACAGGCACGAGGAAACTCCATAGCCTAGACCAAATAGTCTATAGGTAGAAAAGGGTGAAAAAAGGGGGTGAAAGAATCCCCTAATAGCCCATTTTATCTTTGTGTGTGATCTTACCACACTTTACTGTGGACCATCACTGCTCAGAAAACATCTGGAAAAGAGCGCGCCAATTAGCTCATTGCCTATTTCAGCATTGGCTTATATACAATCTGTAAATAATAGGCAAAAGCGCTATTAGTATACACGAAAAATATTATTAAATCCATGCATTATTTTTGACACAAAAACAACCGTTGGTGTTCATAAGCTATATACACTTCTCACGGGATGGTATAGACATCTTTGAAACTAAGTACAACAGCGGGCGTACAAAGTTTCCTAGACCACGGTGCGACTAAGTACATGCATTATTCTTAGCAAAGCAGCACTTGTTTCATTAGCTTTACATATATAACACCTATCGTCTTGATTATGCAATAGCTGCATCCAACAGTGTTGTGTCTGCGCAATGTTTCTAAGTTATGGACACCTTTAAAAACGAAAACAGCAACAAACGTGCAGAGTTTCTTAAAAACACGAGTGCTGCAACATATATGCATAATTCTTACCAAACGGCACTTTGTTTAGTTTGTTTTGCAAAAATCGCCTCTCACCTTAGTTACTTTAAAGCAGCATACATCAAAGCTTCACTGTGTCTGTGCAATGCATCTCAGTTTCAGCACGCTGGTGTTACTGTTACAACGCTATCTGCTATGGTAACTCGATAGCATGCATGCTAGCCAAGATGGTTAAAGTGGACTCTATGGTTTAGCAGCCATCTTATCTCAGGCTACCTCAACAGCCATCTTTGATAGGGCAAATAACGTGTGTATCTCTATCCACAGGACATTTCTATATATATAAGGTGAACAACTTTCCGACACGTATAAAATCGTCCGTAATCGTGGAATAATAGACATTTTTCTTGCGCACACAAAAAAGAAACTTGAATCTTTTCGCGGACAAAAACGAGGCTAATGACACATCATATTCTAAATTAGATGAAGTATTAGTGACCACCATATATTGGCCCATGAAGACGTGATACACATATTTTGTCATCTTGTCCTCATGGAAATTACATTAATTGCTCACTGATCACATGCAGGCCGGTTCATCATTGCAAGGACACAGTTTTTTAAAAAAACAAATATGTCCCGTACATAATTCGATCTTTCTTTAAAAACAACCGTTTCTTAACTAGGTAGCATTTCTGTGTGTACATATATCAATCCGAATTAAATGTACATTTAAATATATGTAACAGCATATGGAGGAACCGATCTTTTTACCCTACTACAGTGTGTTGGATTCGTATTAATGTTAAAAATCTGGTTTCTACTGGCAGTCCTGATCATGCATAGTTGTTATACAATAGAAGGGGGGGCTATTCTCTCTGTATAGCAAACAGGAGGAAGCCTAACAACACAACCCCTGAGGAAAAAGGGGGTATATCCTGATAATCTATTATTGTAGAGAATCTCTATGCTGTTTAACTAGGGAGAACCGCTAGCTCGTTCCATTGGATAAATTCATTAAGCCCTTTCTTATGTGTATTAAGCCTAAATATCCAATGTTGTTCTCTCCTAAATAGTATGTTCTGGAAATTTCCACCCCGTTTAGGAATGTTAATTTTTTCAATTATGGTCCATTTGAATGCTTCTAGACTATGTCCTTTCAAGATAAAATGGTTTACCATAGGTGCTGTCAGCTTCTTGGTCCTTAAACACGAGCGATGTTCAATCATGCGTTTCTTAATAGGTCTCATAGTCATCCCGACATATTTAAGGTTACAAGGACATTTAATGAGATAAATCACCCCTGCGGTATTGCAGTTGGTAAACTGCCGTTGTATCCACGGGGTGCGAAGCCCCAAATCTATTTGTTTTGTGCGCTCGGTTTGTGAGCACATGGAACAGGAACCGCATGGTGAATGTCCCATCGGGGCTGTACTTTGCCAGATCGTGACAGGATGGTTGTCTCTTGTGTCTCTACAAGTTTTCACTATTTTGTCACGGATGTTACTTCTCCTTTTGATGGCAAATTTGGGCTCCTCCAAATGATGTTGTCCAGTATTTAGAATTGGCCATAGATTTTTGATTTCCTTTTTCAATTTATTCAACATCGGGGAATAGCTCATAACTGCCGTTATGTTGTCTTGTGCAGGTGGTTTTGGATGTTGTTGTAACGTGACACTTCTCGGGATATTACGGGCTCTCCTGTATGTAGAGTCAATGATTCCTCTATCAACCAGTTGTTTCTTGAGGGCTTTTCCTTGTTGTTCATAATCAGAGGTCTGGTTACAGGTTCTTCTGTAACGCAGGAATTGTCCGAAGGGAAGATTGTCTTTCAATGCCTGTGGATGGTAACTCGAGTATCTCAGGAGTGAATTCCTGTCAGTATCCTTCTTGTATATTTTAGAACATAGTTTGTCTTGTACCACCAGAATATTGAGATCCAAAAAATGTATAGCTTTTTTGTCAAATTCTATGGTGAATTTCAAAAAAGGATTTTGTGAGTTGAGCCACATGTGGAATCCATGTAGTTCTGCTTCAGTTCCTTTAAAGATCATAAAAACATCATCTATATATCTCTTCCATAGGATAGTATGGTTCAAAAAAGGATTGGTCGGGGGATAGATGACATCACATTCAAAGGCATTGACAAAAAGATTGGCCAAACTGGGGGCAAAGGTAGCCCCCATAGAAGTCCCTGAAATCTGTTGATAAAAAATGTCATTACAGATGAAATAATTTCTGGTGAGAGCTATTTCAGCAAGTTGTATTATCAGGCCAGGAGGAGTATTGTATAGGTCTATGCCTGATTCCAAAAGGTGTTGAACCATGGAGAGTGTGGCTTGTTGTGGTATCCTTGTGTACAGCGACTCTATATCCATGGTAACTAACCATTCTGTCTCTTGATTAAAGCTGATAGTCTCCAAGAGGTTTAGCATAGCTGTAGAGTCCTTTACATATGACCGCATCTTCGGAACTTCATCTTTAATAAAGAAATCAACAAATTGTGACAGAGGCTCTAGGACTGACTGGATGCCCGATACTATTGGTCTGCCAGGGGGTGGACTTATGCCTTTATGGATTTTCGGGGTGGCATAGAATGCTGGTATTCGAGGGTACGGTGGTGTGAGAAAAGCTGCTTCTTTTGCGCTTATATAACCCTCTGCCTCTGCTTCTTCAATTACAGATTTAATTTGATTTTGTAATTGGTTGGTGGGATTGCCCGGTAGAATGCGATAACTGGTGCGGTCTGATAAAAGTTCCTGAACCATGTTATCATAATCTATCTTGTTCATCACAACAATTGCTCCTCCTTTATCTGCCGGCTTAATTACAATACATGCGTTATCTGCCAAAGTTTTTAATGCTGCTATTTGTTGTTTCGTGCAGTTAGAATGTGTAAAGGGAATGTTCTCTTCTAATTGGCTGATTCTCTTAAGTAAGGCTTGTTCGAACGTAGTGGACTCTACTGTATTCAGAGCATAAGGAGGATGAAATTGGGATGCTGGCTTCAAGCCTGTGGCATCTTCTATGGCTGGTGTGCCTTCATAAAAGTATTGCTTTAATCTGATCTTCCTCATCAATTGGCTGACCTCTATTCTAGTTTGAAATGGGTCATAGTATGATGTAGGTACAAAGGACAAGCCTTTTTGCAAAACCTCATCTTCTGCTTTCATCAGTGTATATGTGGATAAGTTAACCACTAGCGAGTCATTGGTTGTGGAAGGCCTCTGCCTCTGCTGCGAGTAACTACCGTGGGGTGTCCTTGCCACCGCTGGTTGCCTCTGTTGCCTCCTCGTTGTCCTAAAAAAGGGACATTAGTAGGGGCCACAGGGGCCTGATTTGAATTAAATCTAACTCTGCGATTGCCTGAACTGGTAGATGAGCCTGATGAGGAACCAGATCTATTTCTATAATTTCCTCTCTGCATATTTTGGAATCTGAGCTGCGCTGCTTAAACAAATAGATTTGGGGCTTTGCACCCCGTGGATACAACGGCAGTTTACCAACTGCAATACCGCAGGGGTGATTTATCTCATTAAATGTCCTTGTAACCTTAAATATGTCGGGATGACTATGAGACCTATTAAGAAACGCATGATTGAACATCGCTCGTGTTTAAGGACCAAGAAGCTGACAGCACCTATGGTAAACCATTTTATCTTGAAAGGACATAGTCCAGAAGCATTCAAATGGACCATAATTGAAAAAATTAACATTCCTAAACGGGGTGGAAATTTCCAGAACATACTATTTAGGAGAGAACAACATTGGATATTTAGGCTTAATACACATAAGAAAGGGCTTAATGAATTTATCCAATGGAACGAGCTAGCGGTTCTCCCTAGTTAAACAGCATAGAGATTCTCTGCAATAATAGATTATCAGGATATACCCCCTTTTTCCTCAGGGGTTGTGTTGTTAGGCTTCCTCCTGTTTGCTATACAGAGAGAATAGCCCCCCCTTCTATTGTATAACAACTATGCATGATCAGGACTGCCAGTAGAAACCAGATTTTTAACATTAATACGAATCCAACACACTGTAGTAGGGTAAAAAGATTGGTTCCTCCATATGCTGTTACATATATTTAATTGTACATTTAATTCGGATTGATATATGTACACACAGAAATGCTACCTAGTTAAGAAACGGTTGTTTTTAAAGAAAGATCGAATTATGTACGGGACATATTTGTTTTTTTAAAAAACTGTGTCCTTGCAATGATGAACCGGCCTGCATGTGATCAGTGAGCAATTAATGTAATTTCCATGAGGACAAGCTGACAAAATATGTGTATCACGTCTTCATGGGCCAATATATGGTGGTCACTAATACTTCATCTAATTTAGAATATGATGTGTCATTAGCCTCGTTTTTGTCCGCGAAAAGATTCAAGTTTCTTTTTTGTGTGCGCAAGAAAAATGTCTATTATTCCACGATTACGGACGATTTTATACGTGTCGGAAAGTTGTTCACCTTATATATATAGAAATGTCCTGTGGATAGAGATACACACGTTATTTGCCCTATCAAAGATGGCTGTTGAGGTAGCCTGAGATAAGATGGCTGCTAAACCATAGAGTCCACTTTAACCATCTTGGCTAGCATGCATGCTATCGAGTTACCATAGCAGATAGCGTTGTAACAGTAACACCAGCGTGCTGAAACTGAGATGCATTGCACAGACACAGTGAAGCTTTGATGTATGCTGCTTTAAAGTAACTAAGGTGAGAGGCGATTTTTGCAAAACAAACTAAACAAAGTGCCGTTTGGTAAGAATTATGCATATATGTTGCAGCACTCGTGTTTTTAAGAAACTCTGCACGTTTGTTGCTGTTTTCGTTTTTAAAGGTGTCCATAACTTAGAAACATTGCGCAGACACAACGCTGTTGGATGCAGCTATTGCATAATCAAGACGATAGGTGTTATATATGTAAAGCTAATGAAACAAGTGCTGCTTTGCTAAGAATAATGCATGTACTTAGTCGCACCGTGGTCTAGGAAACTTTGTACGCCCGCTGTTGTACTTAGTTTCAAAGATGTCTATACCATCCCGTGAGAAGTGTATATAGCTTATGAACACCAACGGTTGTTTTTGTGTCAAAAATAATGCATGGATTTAATAATATTTTTCGTGTATACTAATAGCGCTTTTGCCTATTATTTACAGATTGTA
This sequence comes from Ambystoma mexicanum, assembly GCF_040938575.1. Lineage (NCBI taxonomy): Eukaryota > Metazoa > Chordata > Amphibia > Caudata > Ambystomatidae > Ambystoma > Ambystoma mexicanum. The sequence goes on along the minus strand of NC_090936.1, from coordinate 568,446,898 downwards.
TATAAGCCAATGCTGAAATAGGCAATGAGCTAATTGGCGCGCTCTTTTCCAGATGTTTTCTGAGCAGTGATGGTCCACAGTAAAGTGTGGTAAGATCACACACAAAGATAAAATGGGCTATTAGGGGATTCTTTCACCCCCTTTTTTCACCCTTTTCTACCTATAGACTATTTGGTCTAGGCTATGGAGTTTCCTCGTGCCTGTTGTTTATTACTCCCCTACCCCTTTACCTTTCCCTTACCTTTCCCTTCGACGTTTTATGTAAGAATAGGCATTTTTGGACACATTTAGTTGTCCTTTTGAATAAGTAAGCCTAGTGATATCAAATGATACACCTATAATTAGTAATAGAGGTATAGCAGTATACAATTCGAGAATTTGAATGGTACATTAAGTAACCATTCCTTTTTCTGTCTCTCTTTGATCCATACCCTATAGGAATAGGAACAGACACGTAAGGGCGCAAGACAGCGTTCCCAGAACAGGCAATCAAGACCTTATCAAACAAAGTCCTGAAGAAGATAACTAGAATGAGATATGGTTATGAAACCGGTCGACTCTGATATAGCATGAGCAGGACTCATGTGTTTTTAGATCTATGTGTAGAATGGTTGCCATAGACTGTGTTAAAAACTTTAGACATTATACAATGTCATATGTCTACACTAAGTTTTAGATCCTTAGAAAGGACCCCTCGCTCAGAGGTGCCTTTATAACTTAAGTGTCGCGTGTTCACAGTACAAGCTACTGGATTTTTCTATTCGCTGGCACCTGAGTGGCCATTAAAGTATTCATACACTGACGTGCAGATATAGCACTAGAAAAATCTAAGTACATTGGCATTATCTAATGTAAAATGCCTTATATGTTTCTTTTGCTGTGACTTATACACTTGATACTGTGTTTTAATTGCTGGAAGTGATAAAACTGAATTTCCTCTGTATGTTGGAGATTACTATCAACATATTAAAAAAGTTTTGTACTGCTCTACTGCTTTGATGAAATGTTTTTACATATTAAAATCTGTTTAGTAAAACTACTTTCTCTATAGACCGTGATTGAGTGTGATGATAAATTTAATAATTCCCGGTAAGAATGGAAATAAAAACCTTAGTATAGGTATAAATAGACTTACCCTTGGTGTTTTAGTATTTTGCAATTGTATGAGGCCAGGAGAGAACAGAAATATAAAGAAGGAAACTCTGCGTTGAAAGGGGCCAACATAGTTCCTACGCTGCGCAGTGTTTCTTTACCCAACTCCATCAAAAAAATAGAAAGAAAAAACTTCTTGTGAGGGTGAAGAAAGAGCATATCATGTTGGTTGTATAGTTTCATGGAGCTGTTAAATGATGTCAGGCTCTCAGGCGAACGGAAACAGCTGCTAATGGCTTCCAAAGCTGCTGGAAGAGCGATGCTAAGGCGCTAACCACGCCACTGACACCTACTGGAGAAGTGAGATTCATTGGCGCGCCGCAGTGAGGGCAGAGTCTCGAGGTCATGTCAAAGAGAGACACTTACAACTTTTTCAACAGGTTGCACCGAGGAGTGGGAAAATTCCATTGTCAGATTTCCATGTAGGATGCGTGTGGCTGAAGCGGTCATCCCTGACGGATAGAATTCCACCTTGGCAAAGCTGCACCATCCGTGGAGGCAAGACTGGGCTCTCTGCTCATACGGCACTTACGTTCTGAGCCCATCCAAGTATTTTTACACGCTGCATGATGCAAATGGAATGAACAGATAGCAAAGAGACACAGTGCACTGTGCACGACACAGGCGTATTCTGGATTGGATAAATGCCCTTATATCCCCCCACTTGAAATTGTGGAGGCGATGTTTCCCTCCCATGTCCTACGCCCATGGTGTAACTGAATGCATGCACCATCTTTTTGTGACAACAACTCTCAGTGAATCTCAGTCATCAGGTTGCATGACAAACACACACAAGACATTTGTTGCCAGTGAATTTTAGGGGGAGAAAATCCCAAAGTCAGCTAAAGGTCAGGTGCTGTAATTCAGTGTTCAACACACGTTCCGTCTTATTTCACCAAGAATTTAGACAATACCAGATATTACCTTGTTTGATATACAAGTACTAGATATTTGTTGATGGGGTCAGCAAGACATAAGGAAAACCAAACATTGGCTGTATCTGAATTTGCAACACACATGCCATCTTGATATTATTACTAAGGAGACAATGGGCCTCATTACGACCCTGGCGGTAAGCGAAAAAAGATGGCGGTAAATGATTACCGCCATCATTTTCCGCTAGGTCCGATTATGACCCTTGACCGTTAACTACGATGCCATTAGCGGCATCGTAGTCAACGCTGCCGCTATCTGCGCCAAGGACGCGCGCACGCGACCTCCCACACCGTACTTAGCGCCATGGCGGAAAGGTATGCGAATGCCGACCCAAGCGGACATGCACCTAACACCATCACCCAGCCCGTTAAGTACCTTACCGCCATGGCGCTAAGTACGCCATTGCGAACCAACCGTAAATGGCCATGTAAAGTGAATCCAGCTGCCACAGGTGCAGAGAAACAGCACAGGTGGAGGCAATACAGACTCAGGAAGTACAAAAAGAGCACACCCCACCCCTTCCCACACCCAGTCACACTCCACAATGATACCAATACGACTTGCAATGTTGGGGCTGGAGGACCTGATAGCAATGCAAGTGCTACTACAACAACAACAACAACAACAACAACAGGTAGCACAGAGGAGATGCAGGAGGAGAAGGAGGGCAAGGCAGGGCCAGCATGCCCCACCAGCACAGCCAGTGCCACCACGCAGGCAACCCCCAATCCCACGCATCAGAGCCAGTCCATTCAACCTCACTGCTGAGCAGATCCACACCCTGTACCATTTGGACGGGGACACCATCAACGCCATCGTAGACATGACACACAACGACATTGTCAGCATGATAGAAAGTCCAACTGCCATCCCACCCCTACTGAAGGTAGTGTCTGTACTCCACTTCCTGGCCACAGGCACCTACCAGCACACAGTGGGGCACTTGCATGGCATTTCACAACCATTATTCTCACGTACACTTATCCAAGTGCTTGATGCCCTCCTCAAGCACACAGACAACCACATCTCATTACCACGGACTGCCCAGGAGATTGCAAACACCAAAGTGGGTTTCCATGCACTAGCCGGCATACCTGGTTGCATTGGTGCCATCGACTGCACCCATGTGGAATTGGTGGTTCCACGTGCCATGGAGGTACCGTACCGCAACCGGAAACAATTCCACTCAATCAACGTGCAAATGGTCTGTGACTCCAACAAGATCATCACACATTGTTGTGCCCGATTCCCCGGATCAACCCATGATTCAATGGTCCTGAGGAACTCCACAATACCACGCTACATGGAGCGACATGCAGGCCCAAGATCCTGGCTACTCGGTGAGTCAAATGTCATGACCATGGAAATGTGAAGTGGGTAGGTGAACGACGTACCAATGCATACTCCACCTGGCTGAAAGGGGGGGGATGATGCATACTCCACCTGGCTGAAAGGGGGGGGGATGATGCATACTCCACCTGGCTGTGAGTAGCAGAGAGAACGGAGACAGATGATACCCTAAAGCAACCCAAACTCCACCCAACACCAGTAAAGCCAATACCCAATGTATGCAGCCCTACCATGTAAATGAGGTTGTGTCCCAACCATGACACAACCATCTGCAAGTACATTCTACCAATTCAGACCACATTGTCAACAATGAAATGCACCTACATGCATGTCACCAAACACCATCAACCGAAAGGCCTGTCCCCCATAACTGCCCACGAAGGAGGCACATGACGGACAGAAACATCAACACACCATTACACAGACAGCAGGATCCCCAAAATGTCCCTATCAACATCAGCATTGCTCACTGGGGTCATGATGAGGCCCACAGCAATGTTGCAATGATGTGCGCATTGACATCACAGGACACGTGCCATGCCAACAAAACAAACGGCATGAACGGACACAGTGGATGGGCACTCACAATGCACTCCACCCCTCTGCATACATTGGGTGATGGCATGCAAAACAGGCCATGAGAGCCATGAGCATATACTGGTTGCATTGTGTGAATCAATTAGTGCATTTAGAAGTGGTCCAAAGTAACAGTTGGATGCAAGCCATGTTGGCACATCATGTTCTTGATCAGACGTCATGACTGACACATACATTCTCGCCTACATACAGGTGATGCAGGCTATCCCCTGAAGAGGTGGCTCCTTACACCAGTCCGGAACCCGCAGAACCAGCACGAGGAGGACTTCAACCGTGCACATACACGTACCCTTGTGGTCATTGAGCAGACATTCGGCCTATTGAAGGCACGGTTCCGATGCCTCAGCAGGTCTAGTGGGGCACTCCTGTACCGCCATGAGAAGGTGGCAAAGATGGTCATGGCATGTGTCATGCTACACAATATGAGCGTCAGACGAAATGTGCCCCTGCCCCCTGACGCAGAACTGCAACCACCTGACGATGAGGATGAGGAGGGTGCAGATGGGGCCGCACCTCATGGAGGAGGCGATGCACAGGAGGGGCGTGAAATGCGTCAAAATATCATCGACCAATGCTTCTAGCACACACGGCTGGTGTGTATCACATGGAGACGGCAGTTGGGGCACTGTGTGTCTCTGGGACATGCACACTGTGGACTGTACACCAATAAAGCACACATATGCAATGAAAATGTCCACACATTTCATTTCGGAAAAAGGAAAAAGTGTATTTTAATCATAAATTGTCGTGACACACACCCTCCCCTCTCCCCCCTCCGCCCTGCACACCCCAACACACCCCCTCCCCCCTGCACACCCCAACACACCCCCTGTGAGTGTCTACAGATGCCTGTAACAGTGGGCACAGGCTATTACAAGCCCCCTCTCCTGGCCCCCGGGGCACCCCTGCCAGTGGAGCGCAGGTTCCCTCCTGAACGTCGGACGGGGCTGCTCTGGGCAGAACTGGCAGCGGAGGATGTCCCTGCCTGCTCCCGTGCATGCATGTCCTGTAGGGTGTGGGAGAGCTCAGAGAGCACACGGCGCACCCCGGCAAGTTCGCCACAAATGTCCCTTGACATGGACTGCTTTGCATCCCTCAGGGTGTCAGTGCTCTGCGCAATTTCGGCCCTTAGGGTCTCTGTAGCCTGTTCGATGGCTGCCCTAGCCCCCACACATTCCGCAGCATGCTCGGTGAGTAGCGTGGACAGCTGTTGCTGCCGTTGAATGATGTCCTCAAGGGACTGTTGCCCCTGCTGGGCCATGCCCATTGCTGGTGGTGTGATGGAGGGGCTGCTCCCCTCCTGTGGACTTAGAACTGGGCATGGGGTAGATGGCCACTCCTCTTCCTCTGTGTGCCCCTGTGTGGGATCCTCATGGGGGCTGGCATGGGACAAACAGGGGGAATGTGGAAGGTCAGTGGGGCGTCTGACGTCGTGCTCCTCAATGTCGGAGTCTGAGCATGCTGCAATGGCAGCTGATTCTCCAATGGTGCTGCTGGCCGCAGAACCGGTGCCTTCTGTGGCAGGAAATGTTGGAACAGGTGGTGCTGCTGCTGCTGGCCTGCTGCCTACTGGGGTGCTTGCCGGTGGGCCGTCCTGTTTGCTGGCAGTGGATTGTGCTTGCTGTGGGGTCTGGCTCACTGCAGCTGAGGTTGAGGGTGCGTGAATGGTTGTCTTGGCCTTCTTTGCTATTTTTGTCGCAGGGGTGTCCTCGTCCTCGGGGTGTGATTCTGAGCCTGTGGTGGAGCAAAGGAGGGAGAGCGTTATTGATGGGTCTGCGGACATTGGAATGACAATGATTGACATGATTTTGGTCAGTAGATGAGGCACATTTGAGGCAGGGGCATGCAGGTCGTCTCCTTTTTTTGTGTAATGAGGATGGAGGTATGTGGGTGCCGGCAGTTAGGGTGTGCATGCTACATGTATACAGGGTGGAGCTCGCATGTGGCTGTGGGCAGTGTCCAGCTAATGTGTTGCATTTACACTCTAGGGCAACATTGTGCTACACATGAATGGACTTCAGTGACTATGGCATGTCTTGATTTGAGGCACCTACCTTCATCGCCTGATGTCGGTACTCCTCTTTCCATCTCTCCGATGTCTTCAATGCCTTCCATGCCTATCGTGCTGGCACATATTTCCTCCTACAGTTGGAGTTTCAGTGGGAATTCAGAACCTCCACCGGTAGCCAGGGCAAGGTTGCGGTTGGCAGAGATGATGCTTCTTACACGTAGCCTAAGATCATCCCACCGCTTCCTGCACTGCTGTGGGGTGCAGGGTACGGTCCCCACCGCGCTGACACGCTCTGCCACCAGGGCCCATATGGCCTTCTTTTTGGCTATCGCCGGCCTGGTCATTAGCGGTGAAAAAACAACGGCTGCATTGTCTTGTAGAGTCTCTGCGAGCATGCTCAGTTCCTCCCGGGAGAATCTGTCCTGGCGCTGGCGGTCGCATGCCTTCTTGACAACTTTGGGCATTTTTGGGTGGTTAAGTGGGTGGGTGATGGGTTGGGACAGGTGTCAGGGTTGGATCTGGTGTTGTTGGGAAGGATGGCAATGGATTGTGTTTTTAAAGATGGCCGCCGTGCTGTTTCCCGTTCCGCTGCGATGACGCTATTTCCGGTTCCGCTTTTTACGGTGACCGCTAATTGCGGCCACCGCTGATTACGGTGGCCGCTAATTACGGTGGCCGCTGAGATGGGTGGCGGTGGTGCACCTTGCGCAGCCTACGATGCCGGTAGGGGCCCTTTCCGCCATGGCGTTATTTACATTACCGCCATGGCGTAATGCTCGTGCGCGATGGGTCGGAATGTGGCGCTCTTTCCGCCATCGGTCCACGGCGTAAACGTTCATTACGCCATGGCGGTAATGTCGGCTACTTACCGCCAGGGTAGTAATGAGGCCCAATCTCTGTGACAAGCATGCATGGAATACACACATCTGCCATACTTTTTTCAGTTACTCTTAGAGAGGAATAAATCCCTGGGTTGCTTGGAGAAAGGAGATTGCATTATGTGGCTATAACTGGGTGCACAAAACGTGTCACCGTGTTGTGACTAGTTAGGGGACTCAAGATGACCACCTTGCACGACAGACAGCTTTGCTTTTATATGGCAGTCATGCCACCACACATAGTCTAAGTTTCTGGTTGGCCCACCGAATGGCTTTGAGATGTTAAGGGGTTATGATTTACCGACAGAACTAGTACTTGTCCAACAAACTCGCACATAGGTTTGAGCCCAATTTAGGAGTGCCAACCAGTCTCATGAGGACTTGATCGTTGGCCAACCTTCAATATGGTGTTTAGTCTGACACTTGAGTTCTGTGAAGGTCCGGTTCATCTAACACTTATAATGGACACCACTGCCTGTGATTTAGAAAGCATTTGAGCCACCAATAAAGTATTTTAAAAAGAAAGTGTCAGGAACTAAGAAAAAAGGGGACTTTCTACAGGGGTTGCATGAATCATACAAATGTTTTAAATTTCTAGCTGTCATCTCATATCATCAGGAAACCAATAGCCGCAAAGAAAACACTCTCCATTAGCTCCATGAATGGCAGGCTGACGCTCCTTCATACAGCACTTTTCAGGTGGGGACCAAGCAAGCTGAAGTTGTCCATGACTCCAAGAACTATAATTAGAATTGAGAAAACCAGAGTGTGAGGAAATTAATAAGGACAAATGGACAGACCGTCTGAGAGGATTTAATCATCACATTGTAAAACTGTCATTACATTCATCCCAGCAGAAACATGACTGATGAGAGAGGGAGAGCTCTAAATACACTCTAGCTGTAATTCTGCCAATAAACCTTAAAATCAGCAGTGACAAACACACGTGTTGCATCTTATAGCAGTTCCAAAGATTCATGAGAACTTCAAGATTGAGACCAGCAAACAGGCACACCTGGAATCTACTAATATAGCACAATGAGAAGTCTGTCTGGTGTAGTTAAATACATAGTCTAGGGTCAGCTTACTATATGTTAGAAAACATCATGGTATTCACAATCAAAAACGTTTTATGTTGCTTTATAGAAGTTATTGAGCATAGATATCACAACCAGCATGGCGTAAATGTCGTTAATCAGACATCTTCCTCTGATCAAATCCTTTCATCAGTTAGATAAAACAATGTTGAAATCTATAGTTCATTACGCCCCACTGTGAACTACAAGTGTATAGTATGAATACAATCTCATTATACATTACGTACAATGTTTCTGTGGTTGGTTCAACATGTTTCTGTTCCTGAGTAATAATTAAGGAACTTTCATCATGGGATGCTATTGTAGTTTCCTAGCTGTTGAGGATATTCACACCATTGGTGTAAGACTAAGTCACTGGGCCTCATTCTAAGTTTGGTGGTATGTCGGATGGCACCAAATGGAATTACTGTTACTGGGAGTCGGTCTGCTGGAATTACTGGCAGATTCTGAATGCCACTAAGGGTAGGTTAATCCCCATTCCACAGAGTTCAATAGGACTCCATGGAGAGATTTCCGTATTACGGGCACCAGTAATACGAGCTGTTTTTTGCTGATGGGTTGCCTGACTGTCCTCCAGCTCTTGGCTGGAGGTAAATCAGCCCACCCCATCAGCAAACCTGTAGTATGCCGGTCCAGAAATGAGCTGGTAAACATAATTACTGCCATGTTAATTCCGGACCAGCATACTTGTAATGAGGCTGACACCTGTCAATAATATGATCATTTTTAAACATTAGATGACTGACATTGAATTATGCCTAATGGATCGGTTTAAATTGCAAGAAGAGGCTACCATTAATTCTAGAGGTAGCATTACCTCAATCCCATACGATCAGTAAATCAGGTATATTTCCACCTGTTTGTGAAAACACAATTATCACAAAGCAGTGGATATGGATTTTGCAGGTCTTGGTTAACATAGGGGTATGAAATTACACATTAGTGTATACTTACCATATAGTCGGAGTTCCTCTAGTAAACTCTTGGTGATACACTTGTGTCAAGATGTTTTGCAAATTGGCAGAGGTGTTATAATTCCTTAAAGCACCTATCCAAGGACAAAGGAATAATGCATCTCCCATTTTGGCAGGAAACAAGGTAGAAACCCAACAGTGATATGAGAAAAAGAAATGTGATCAGCCTAGGATAGAACATTGACAGGGCGTTTACTAGGTAAACACTCCTGAATACTTTATAATGTGACATTTTGTGCCAACAAAGAGCATGCTTGTAGGTTTTGCTACAAACAGTGTTCCTTTAAGTCTGATCAGAGCCAACCAGTTTAGCGTGTGTCTGTGAATCGTGCAAGCATTTATGCTGCCTCTCCATGACCAGTATCTCGGCCCTCAATTGTGCTTCCCATTCCCCCCCATGCTTTTAGTTTGTGGGCCCACCTCGAGATACATTGCCCTCTCATGTATGCCTTGTACGAGTACCAACATTTCAATGTCGGATAGACAGATGACACATTAGTTTGCCAGAATAAGTCAGTGTCACCTTCCAGATGTTCAAGAAAGTCCGGATATCCCAAGGTTCTCAAGTTAAGGCACCACAGTGGTCTCTTGCGTGGGACCTCCAGTAGGTCTAATTGGAGCAGTACCGGTACATGGTCAAAGAAGGTGGAGGCCAGTATTTTGCACCCCTTAATTGAGAGAGGGAGAGGGAAGGAACCAATAATCTAACCTGGGGTAGCTGGCATGCCTATTGGAGTAGAAGGTGAAATCTCTCTGGTGTTCATGTGTAATTCACCAACCGTCTCTAAGTCGGAGTTCCTCTAGTAATGATTGAAGGGTGGCAAGTTTCCGCGGGGTAGGATGTGAGGTTGTGGAAGTGCTTTGGTGGTCCATTGATGGGGCTAGGGCTACGTTAAAGCCCCCTCTTTCAATGTCATAGTGCTCATATATCATGCGCATTCCGTGAAGGTATGGATAAAGAAAGATGGTGCGTCAGTCGTGGGTCTATATAGATTAAGGAGACTGATGATTTGGTGTTGTATGTGGCCTTGTAGCAAGACTTATCTGCCTCCCCTATCTGCCTTTGTGTAAGAACCCAGAAGGAGACCCGCCTATGTATTAAGATAGATACTCCCCTTTTCCCTTGGCAAGGGGAGTGTACCACTGGTCCAACCCATCCCCAACATGATTTCTCAGACTCCATCGGGTTGAGGTGAGTTTCTTGGAGAAACACGATTTCTCCTTGCATATTCCGCACATATTGGGCATTTGTTTTCTCTTTATGGGATGGCCCAGCCCTTGGATATTGAGGGTGATACATGTAAGGGTGGTCATCTCAATGTGTGGGAGGGAAGCACTCCCTCCATGGGTTCAGTACCAGTTTCCTTTCCCCGACCAGTACCCATGGAGGCACCAGGATCTCATATGGAGGATTATACCCAAAACATACCCAAACATTCCAAACCATGAACAAGCATTAGAACATTGGGAATGTAAAACTGTATCCCAATACGGAGCAGTGAAAGCCCGATCATGGGGTTGGCTGGGGAAGGCCTGAGGGTCTCCTCCATTCCCCATGCACACCGATATCCCCGTCCTCGGGGTACCAGTGGTTCGAGGACCAACTTCAATCTCCAAACTGTAAACGTAAAACACATAAACATAAGTGGGGCAGAGGCAGATGAGCTTTGTGTGGCAAATGGTGTATTGATGCAATGAGTGGCATCCCGCCCGTAGGAAAAGAGCTGGTGCTCTGTGCCAGTGGGGCCACGAAATAATAGCGTCTATACAGAAATGTGCCACTTCGGGGTCTCATCAGTGGACAGTGAGCGAAAGGTGAGCTCCCTTTGGCTGAGGATGTTTTCCTAAAAGTGCATCTTTATGACAGATGCCTTGAGAACATGTGTTGTGTCACAAGACCGGGTTTTAATCTATAGTCCTGCAGTACTCATTTCACTGGTGGGTCCTGCCGGTATCCCTGGTCCGTTGGGTGCCTACCTGCTTTCTTCCAGCGTCCTTGTGGCCGATTCCAGCACTGTGGTCAGGATGGAGATGACGTGCACTCAGATCAAGGATTTCCTGCAGCAGGAATATCAGTAGAGACCATTTCAAGTTGTCGCAGGAAGCGCCAGGCCGCCTCTCGGTCTTCAAAGGAGTGACACTGTTTGTCTAGCTGAATGCACCAGACAGCCGAGAACCTTAGGTAGTATCTGTGATACATGCCATTCAGAGCTTCAAAGATGGGACTAAACTCTTTCGATCAAGAAACCTCGATGGAAAAGTCATTGAATAACCGAATATCAGCCCCATCCATGTGTCTCATTCCCGCAGCACCATATGCCTTCAATATGGATAGTTTGTGTTGAAAATTGAGGAGCCGCATTGCGATGAGCCGTGGGCATTCCCTGAGTGAGAGTTTGGGGACGGAGGACCCGTGTACCCGTTCTATGATGAAGTTTTGTGGGTCTTGGATCTGCAATTTGTCGTGAAAAAACCCATAAATATAGGCTTCCAGGTCCGGTCCTTCGCTATGTTCCTGAAGACCCGTCAGACGAAGATTATTCCACTGGGACCTGTTTTCTTGGTCCTCCACTTTTGCACCCAGGCTTTGCACTTCTCTAATTAGACCATCAATATCGGTGCTGGCAATGTGAACATTGTCCTCGAGTGAGCAGATGCATTGTTCGTTATCAGTTGTCCGGTCAGCCTGTGCACTGAGCCGTGTGTGGACATCCTGTAGGTTGCGTTTAATGTCCTGTACAGTATTATTTGGTTCCTGCATTATTTGCCCAATGGTATTCATCTCCAGGAGGATTGCCTGTAATTGGTTCTGTATTTGGGCCTCCATTGTGGGCTGTCTCCCGGCAGAGTTGCGCAGCGGCGCAATCAGTAAGCCAGTATCTGTGGTGTCATCAGAGGAGGGGTCGGGGGCCAGCCATATCATACCAGGTGGGTACTGGTTTGAGACAGCCCAGTTATTAGTTCATGTGCACAGTGGACAGGATCTTTTATATAAGGGCGCTCATAATGTATGTCACTTCGGCACTGATGGCCCTTGTCAAGATCAGGTGAGCGGGCATTCGTGGGGCAGACTAGCGAGGTCACAGGTAAGTGAGGGCCACCATGGGATTGAATACCCTTGCTTGTTCCCCGGATTCAGAGATCTGTGTTGTTGCCCCTCCGTTTATGCTAGAGGACCTTATCCACTTGAAGCAGGGGTGGGTTTGCTCCTCCCCTAAGACCCCCTCAAAAGTATCAGTTTAGTTGGTGGGGACCCTAGTATCTAGCAGCCACCAATCTGACAGTCCCCTGCATCGTAATGTGCTCATTAGTGTCCTGGGGAACTGTTTCCAGTCTCAGAGGCAGCCGGCAGTGGGTGAGTAATTGGCAAAGGTCTCGGAGGTGGGCAGCGGTGGCCACAGTCCTGAGGAGGGGAGATCAGTGGTGTAGCATGGAAATAGGAGTGCGGCCTGGGGTTCACCGTATTGAGGGTATAGTGTACAGATCAGCATTCAGTGTCCCCGGGTGTTCTTGGCCCCTCTGAGATTGCAGGCACACTGTGGGTGGCCGTGTCTCAGGCCCATCATGACTGGCAGTATTGTACCCCACAGTAGTCCTGCAGTGCCCCACGGCGGCTCACCTTTATGCTGGATCAGCGGTTGGCATCCACATCTCACAGTCTTTGTACAGTCACCTCAGTCAGGAGGAAGAGGTGTCTGCTTCGGTGTCCCAAGGCATGGCAGTTCCCCGTTGTGTAGTCTTCAGGATCAGCTGCGTCAGTGGCTCCTCATCGGGCCGCGCAGGGTGTCATGGCTGCCGCACTTTGAATTGCGCCTAATGGGAGAGTGACATCTCAGGTCGGCCATCCCTCACTTGCCTACTTCGTTCGGGGATGACCCGCAGGGCAGGCTGACTGCGACAGTGATCCACTGCACCCTTCCGGAGAGTCAGCCACCTCGGGTCATCATTGCGAGGCAAGGAGTCTGGTGGTGCTCACCGCCTTCGGGAGCCGTGGTAGATCTGCTCCAGGGAGACTCCGCCACCCGAAGCACCAGTGGAGTCTGCTCGCAAGCCGTCAAGCGGGCATTTGTTCTGTGGATCTTCCACTGTCCAATTATATCATTATTTTTCGTATTGGCACTGGTTGGACGGGATAAACAGCGGTGGAGAAGCTTATCCGCATCGGATCTCCTTCACCCAGCCGCCATCATGCTCGGGCTCTCGAATGCCCCCCCCCCCCCTTCTTTCCCCATTTTTAACCCTTCATTGCTTCTTTGGACCGCTTTCCTAGTGTGTTATTCAAAGTTCATTTTTCTTGTTCAGTTCTTTATAGACTGTCACTGGGTCTTGGGGCACTTCCCTGCATACAATTCAAAATGCCACCTCTCTCATTCATTGCCTTCTCAATTGGTGCTGGCCTCGGAATTGCACTTCACAGCATGCAGCAATATGGACCATGTCTTGTCACTCCTCTTACCAACTCTTTCCTCTTGATGACCACCTTCCTTTCTCCCTTCCTCTCATTTTCTCCACCTTGCTTCTGGATACACTCTGCATCCAAAGGATCCTTCTGTGCCAACTTGCCCCTTTGCAACTGGCTATTTCCTCTTGGTTGCCATTTTGTGTGGGTCGAACTCTGATTTGTTGTTCTGCATCTCTTCCCACTTCCTTAACTTTCCTCAATGGAAAGGTTTTTTCCAGGTGTATAGGTGACCACTAACAAGATCTCAACCTACAGCAGTTCCTATAGTGATATATCTCTTCTCAGCAGTGAGTCCTGCAATGTTGGACGTTTCTGCAATGAGTCTTCTACGGGTGGGATCTCAGCTTGTATTCTTTCTTGGCCTTTCCTATTTTTAAGTTTCTGTGGCTCAGTTAAGCCCAGTCATGTGACTGAAATTTCTTCTTTTGAACTGGCAATTCCAGAAAGTTCTCACACCTGAATTACAATTGGCCAGCTCATTATGATATGTAATAGCATGGGAGAGAGAGTAGTTGTTATAGGGGTGTTTATGAATCAAGGCTTTTGCAAGCCAGTTATTGGTCAGGTATGCTTTTCAGATCAGAGTCTTCTTGGATGAGTTTTGCTGTCAAGAAGTTAAAATACCAAAACAAAATCGAGGCATGATCGAGATAAAAACAAGGGCATGCTGGTAGAGCTTTCTAACATAACTTTTATAGATAAATGTACATGTCTAAATACACCAATGAACTGGAAATATATCTGCACGAGATGGCCAATCAGAGCTTTGTTTATTACATCAGTATTATATAATTTTCTATGTTCCTGCGCCTTGTTCCTCCTGTAATTATTGCCTACTTTATTCAGTAGTGCTTTACAACCGTTAATTCAAGAGTTGCGGGAAGAAAGGTTAGAGCCTGCTCATTGATGGTTTTCCCAGGTGCAGCCGAAGAAACCTCTGAATCTCAAGCCATGAGTGCTCTTGTGCTTTTGAGTGAGCAACCAACTCCCCTCCCCATATTAGGGGCTGCAAAACGCCAGGTGAGACCGTAACACGCACGAACGGTGATGCTGGCGGCTCGATCAGATGTCCTGCTCCTGGGTAAAAGAGAAGCTGGCTGTTGTTTCTCCCATGATGCCTCAACCTCTCTATAGCCTCCTCTGCATTTCGTTTGCTATTGCAACTTCTGTCTTCACCACCAATGACAAATAGGATATGACCCACAGCTTTCTCTATAGGAAGAACACAATCCTGGTATTTAGGTGACAGTGGATCACCAAACACATAGCAGGTATCTATCGCTCCAGAGTCACTTAAGAGGATCCGCTCCTCATAATAGGGAATGCCAGGTATGTGGATATCTCTGTAGTGGAGAGGGGTTCCGTTCATGCTGTTGAAACCATTGATGAAGACTGTGGCCTTGACATGTTTCAGGAATGTGGCCATTGCCAAGGCAATCTCTGCCCCTTTTGAAACCCCTATCACTCCGATTCCAGGGCCCAAGACCTAAGAGAAAAAGACAGAATTGGGACATTGTCTGTTTAAAAACATTGCTAGTACTAATCTCTACCAATCAATACAATAAGCCATTAGGATAGATTTCCTCCTTACAAATGTCATGCACTCCCATTTACTTAGCCTCGCCCATCATACTAACCTCTTTAATTCCTGTTTTTTTTTGGGCTATTTTATTTTTTTCAATCTGACCGAATTTTCAGTTTCAAGGATGTTTTAGTCTATTTTTGTGTTTTTGGGGGGGGGGTTCCCAATATGTTCGATGTACTGATTGAAAGCACATCACTGCAACCAAAAAGCGATAAAATATGAAAAGAAAAGATTTATTGCTGAGGGCCTTGGGAGACCTTGTACAAAGAGAAATACAGGCTCCAAGGGAAGTACTTGCAAATGGAGAACTGGTCAAATGTGTTTTTTAAAACACAGTTCACCGTTTTATAATTAATAGCCCAGCCAATCGCTACTGATAAAAAGGTAAAAAACAGAACAAAAACAAATAATGATATATTTTGCTTTTGCACACCCTCAGTACTCCCATTTGAATGTATTTGGTGAGACTGTGGACTGCCTGAATTTACACAGATTCCGAGAGGCTGAACTTTCCTGAACTTGCTTTAGATTTAGAATGGGTGGGTCAAGTGACTTTGGCTTTGGGGGGTAATACATAAAGCACACACTCAGTGAAGTGTTATAACAGTCTTTTAGGGAAGGGATTTTACCTTTAGTTGCAGCAGGATAGTTTCAAGAATGGTACACATAGGATAAATTGCTGATTTTTGGAATTTCTCATTGTTGGTTGAAGGCAAGAAAATCTATTATGTGGGTGTAACAGAGTATGTAACAAATGCACCACCTTATTGTGACTATGATGGAGTCAAAAATCCCAGTGACCACCTTGAATGAAACACGCGTGACATTTGTTTTCAGTGTCTATGAGGTAGGAGAAAATTCCAAAATGGTGTGGTTTCAGGAGATTATGAATCAGAGGGTGTAACTCAGGGGCATAGGAGACATACAATCTAGTGGGGACAGGGGACACCTTGGGGACTTTGCTTTTTTTTTTAAATGTATTGCGTTTTAGTCAAAGAACTCGACTTTTCACAAAATCACAAAATTAAAATAGCAGTACGTATTAAATTACATGTATCATCACTGTATAAAACAAGAGAAAAGAATAAAAGAAAACAGAAGTGAATACCAGAGGCCATGAACAGCATGTACTTCAGTTAGGATCAAACTATTGGGGACTGAAGGCATCCCCTCGCCTGGCACAGTGTCTATTGGGTGTGGCACCAGGCCATGCACAGTCTACATTGTGTGTGTACAGATGTCTCAATGTACATCTTGCCTGACCTCGGGGAGGCCTTGCATCAGAGTATTGAGGCCTCTTCAGAGCTCTCACAATTCACGTATTGCCTGGCCTGCAGTATGCACTTGTCGCCCAGTACTGGGACATCCAAAAAGCTGATACAATCCACCTCTGTCTTGAACTATATCACATAGTAGTATATATGTATTGAGACAGCCACCATGCTCCCTCAATGTGCTTCTTTCCACACCTGTCTCCCAGTATAGAGACGTCTGCAGAGCTTTTCAATACCGTCGTATCCTGCTTTTAAGTGCATTCCGTTATCACAGTCATGAGAGATACACAGGACTTACACGAAGGACCTCTTGCCTAACATGCAGTATGCACTGGTATCCGGTTGCTGACACATCAATAGAGCTCTGTCAATGCCCCTCTACCATGATTTCAAATACACCCAGTCATCCCTATGCTTTTCATTTTATTAGAGCGTAGCTGCTACACCAGCACAGGGCAACATTTGAAAGGCCCTGTGCTAGTGTGGCAGTGCAACCCCAAATTAGGTGCCCCCTGCCGCCTTGAGGAGGGGGGGGTGTACACACATTTTGGTTTTCCCCAGGCATTGGCAGGGCTGAGGCCGGCCCCTGGCTACAGGGTGTGTGCGTCTGTGTGCGTGTGTGGTTCCAACCCTAGTAAGATAGCTGAAGGGGTCTTCCTTCCAGTATTCACATATTGGGAGACATGAATATGTTTTACCTGCTCCCAACACTCTTTCAACAGCAAAAACTGAGAGTTGAAAGGCACAAATAAAATGGTTTGGTTAGAATGGCCTTTTCACTGGATGCCAGAAGTAAAATGCCTTTAAATGGGCCAATCATTGGCCTGAAAATTAAGAATGGCTATACCTGAGCCCTGTTGGCTTTTGAGGAGCCCTGAGCTGTCATGAAAATTTCCAAGTGCTGATTTTTATGTTGACATGTTATCCCCCTCTCAGCCACTTCTCCCCTCCTTTTTCCCCGCACTTGCACGATATGAACAACACAAGGCCTAGTAAGACTGTGGTTTTGTCCTCCCTCTGTCTTCCTTAACTTGTCTTGTTGCGCTAGTAGAAACACATGTGTACAGGCACGTAATAAATGACATAACAAATCCTATTATATCATACTTCAAAACTTTAAAAGTATGAAAGCCTGAGCAATGTAAATCCTTACACGTGGCAGACTCTTCCCCAGCCCTTCCACAGTTGTAGAGGTTCTGACTTGTAATATTAAATCTCACCTTTTAATATTTACCCATCTCACTTTTACTCACGTCCTCATCCTTAGAAGGATGAAAATCGCAGTCAGGCCCAATATGTGAATGAACTTGCCCCACACATACCCGCTTTTAAAAAGGTACCATCCTTTTATGAAATCTCCCATATTTGACACCTAAAGTTACACTTTCTAATTAATTACCTACACAGGAAAACTAACACCCTTGAATCAGCTAAGGCCTTCGAAGTAGCCAATAAAAAATACAAATCAGCCATAATCTCCCATAAAGCTAACGCTTTCAACCTTGGCTTTACCAATGCCAATTCCGTTAGCAAAGAGCTATTCTCCATCCTCAGAGAACTAGAGAACCCCTGTCAAGTCAGAGCACCCAACAACGCCAGCAAAGCCTGGTGCACCACAATACAAGACGCTCTAGCCTCTAAAATCCTGCTACTGCAAAAGAAAATTGACAGTAAAAAAAAAAATCACTCCTTGCAGAAAAAACACTTCCTAACATAAATGCCCACCCTCCAAACACCTCCACATTCACCCCTTTTCACTTCACCCCAATCTCTAACGAAGAAGTGTTAGACACAATAGCTAAACTCAAAGCCTCCAACTGCAAAGAAGACCAATTCCCATCCCACTTAGTCAAACTTTGTGCTCCTGCTATATCACCCATCATTACCGAATTTGTCAACGCCTCCTTCAATTCAAACACGGTCCCTACCAGCATCAAAAAAGCGTGGGTCACAACCCTCGTAAAAAAAAAAAAAAAAAAATCAACCCTGGATCCCTCAAACCCCACTAATTACCGACCAATAACTACAGTCCCATTTCTCCTGAAAATAATTGACAAAATAGCATATTCTGAAATTTAAAACCACGTAGAACACCACCAATTACTGGGGGACCGACAGTCAGGATTCCGCCCCAACCACAGTACGGAAACAGCCCTACTCGTCCTGAAGATCCAAATAGAGACCCCACCAGAGAAGCAGGCAAACTCTGCCTACTAATGCTATTAGACCTCTCGGCGGCCTTCGATTTGGTCGACCACGATAAACTTTGTGCCACATTAGCCAACAACTTCAACCTCTGCAATAATGCAACAGATTGGATCAAATCCTTCCTTGCAGGTAGGACCTCAAGAGTGTCCATTGGCCAAGAATCAGCAGATACCATACCAGTTCCAGTAGGCGTCCCACAAGGATCATGCCTATCCACCACCCTCTACAATGCCTACACTAAGCTGCTTTTTGCAGCTCTAGATGCTATGGGTGTCATCTACACCAACTTTGCAGATGACACCCAGATCCTCATCCCACTAACAGGCAATCATGAGCAAGACTCGCTACTCATCAACAAAATCTACTCACTAATCCAAAACTGGATGGCTAACAACAGTTTATGTCTCAATGACGACAAAACAGAGCTACTTATACTAGGTTCATCCTCTAAAATCGACTCTACAGCCTGCCTACTCATCCATCTTTGATGGCACCACTATCCCGTGGTCAAACAAGTCAAGACTATTGGAGTCTATCTAGATGCCACACTAGCGATGTCTAAACAAGTCAACACCCTAGCCTCATCCACTTCCTACGCATCCAAACTTATCTCCCTTAGTTGGAAATTCCTCACAGCTGACAACTGTGTTACTCTAGCCAGAGCGCTTATACTTTCCAAGCTCGATTATTGCAATATCCTCTTCCTTGGCACTTCTAATACTAACATAGCTAAACTTCAACTTATGCAGAATAAAGCTCTCCGTGCTGCACTAGGCATAAAAAAATCTGAACACATCACCAAAAGCAGAAGAGACAACCAATGGCTCCCCATCAAAGCCAGGATAATATTCAAAACCCTGAGCATCACTCATAAATGCATCACCAACAAAGCTCCTAAATACCTCCTCAACACAGTTGCTAAGAAAAACCACACTAGACTCCTCAGATCCAACAATAACGAAAACCTCGAAATCCCACGATATAAAAGAGAAAAAGCGGGGCGAGGGAGCAGTTTTAAAGTACTCGCGCTCAGGCACTGGAATGCCCTATCCTTTAACATCAAGAACAAAACATCCTTCCCACAGTTCAAAAAAGCTCTGAAAACCGGGCTATTCCACCAATTCTAATGCGAACTAAGATCCCTACCCACGCAGAACAGATCCCCGAATCTGATGTATACATTTGTACATATATGTATGTCCTATTATTTGTCAGTTTTTACTGTTTTCTTTTAATGTTAAGATTGCATTTACCCATTGTCTGTAACTACGCTGTAATACCTCTGTATCTGGGCGTATAACAAATGTAATAAATAAATAAAATAGATAAATAAATGAACTTGATTGTTAATGGAAAACAAAACCTCAGAATCTACCTGCACCTCTCCCACGGCAACAGGTAAAACAGACTTTTCACTTTAAAAAGTGTCCTGGTGTGTAACATTTACCACGCTTGCAGGATGTATAAAGCTTTGTTCAAAACATTTGTTTTGAACAACATTTGTTAACAGACCCACTTGTCCTTAGAAAATGCAAAATTGAAACCTTTAATAAAACATAATTTGGCCGTTACAGGTGCCAAAGTGTTGTTTAAGTCCTTATTGTCCGCATAAAAACTTTCATAGGATCTCTTTAGATTAGTCGAAGTGAAATTCAGGGCATACGACACTGGAGGACTGTGTTTGCGGCACCAGGAGAAGGCGGGGGTAGGGGGAGAGAGTAGCTGCTTCTCTGTGCATGGGTACTTGGTGAGAATGTCTGAAGCCTTTAATGGTGGAGAGTGGGACAGTCTTGTGGGCGGAATAATAGACAATGGAATTGGACCCAATGGTACATAATGAATTGTTGCCTGCTAATTTTATGTGGGAAGTAAGAGAAAGAATGCGATTATGCGACATAGCAGGTTTATCCAAACAATTATGGTTAATAAATGAAACAGAGGCGGGGCAGGGGCAGCCGTGGACACACCGCACTGCACTATACCTACCCGAACAATCCTAGGGGGAGATGCTGAACGCGCACAATTGCACTCAAGTATCTTGCTCTTGAATGCAGTGCAGCGCTGCATCAAGAACAAGATACATATGCTGCATATAACACCAATGCAAACGGCCAATGGTTGCCTCGGCTGAGGTTCCAAGGGAACCCTTAACCTAAATACCATCACACACTTACGCTGTCCCCCAACACAATATGCATCACACACTAGTACTCACAACTCACTTACCGTAAGTTAGCTCGAGTCGAGTCTCTCTCCCAGTCTCCCTCCGATAGGGAGAATTCTCAGAAATGTGCTAATTCCCTTCTACCTTAGAGACCCCCAGCTCTTTTGCTGGACTTTAGGACTTTTAATTTTTATCCTGGAGAGAGTGAGACCTTTTTCCCACACTCATGTATTTTTCTGTGATTTGAACACTGTGTTTCTTTTGGTTTTGGAGTCTGACAAACTCCATAGGCATCATCTTTTTACATTGTGACACACAGCACCGCCAGTTCAGTGGCACAGGGAAGTCCTTTAGATTTCCCAAAGGTTTAAATACCTTCTCTTGGTTAAAACTACTGTTTTTTCAAGAGCAGTAAAGTGAAATTGACTTTACTTACATTTTGTAACTTTCTAGACCCAGCACACACTATTTTACACTAGGGTGCTGAGGGGGGTTACTTAGTATCCCCTTTGTCTAGTTTCTCATGTAACATTTTTATGTTACCCTTTCTACAATTAATGGCTGGTGGCAGTGTTTTTTTTCTACCATTGAGTGTTTCTACCTGAGGCTGCAATTGCAGCTGCAGTAAAGCACCCATGGGTGCCCATTTTTTCAAAATGGCCCTGGTCTTCTTTTCTCGCTATTTCTTGTTGGAAAGGTTCTTCTTGAGATTTACTCTGTGTGTCAAACCAGGTTTGGTCCCTTTGTCTGTCTTTGGCAGGGTTCACTGGTGAATCCTGCCTCTGGCTCCAGCGTGTCTGGCAGGGCAGGAAGCGAGTGAGGGTTCTGAAATTCCCTGTGCTTAATCCCCTTGGTAACAGGAATACACCCAAAGGTGATTGGCTGGCTGGCTGTCCTTGGAGGACAGCTATGCTACAAATTAATGGGAGAAACCTGCATAAAAGGCGAGGTCTTTTGCTTGGAAGGCAGAGTCGACCACTGGACGAAGGAATCTGAAGAAGAACTAGGAAGATACGCCTGCTAGAACTCCTGGACCGTTGGTTTGCCCGGTGAAGCCCTGTCGCATTGCTGAAGCCCCAAATTCGCCTCGACTAGAGAAGCCCTGCAAGGACGACTTCTCCCCTTGGGTTGGTGGGACCAATCAACCCCAAAGCAAACTCGTCTGGACATCCTCTCGGAGCTGGCTGTACTTCCATTGATGCTGCAGGAACCGATTGCCAGGAAGAGGAACACCAGAATCCAGTGTCTCATTTTTAAGTCGGACCCGAACTACAGGAAGATCCTCAAGACTCCCATGAAGCAGGACTGACCGAGCCTGAGCCACCTGAACAGAGTGGTGGAACCCATATGCAAGGAAAGTCCATAAGGTATCCGAGAACCGCAGTGTTGCTATTCATGAGAAGCTGAAACCGTGAAGTGCCGCTGATCTGAAGTTTGCCCATTGCTGCCACCGACCTTCAATCCGTAGTGCAGGAGTCGCCAGACGACCTCCCTCTTGTCCCTCTTGTCCCCACAATTGAGGCCGAGCAACAACAGGATCTGCCATACTACAACAGGAACAGAAGCCAGCTGGAACCAATTTATCAGACCTAAGGTACTGTAAACTAAGGGGTACCTACCTCTTGTTGTGTAGCCTTAGTAGCTCTCAGTTGAGACTTGTCTTGGTTGCCTTTTGCAGAGCTGCTTGCAGCTTTACCCCTCACAAGCCTCCCAGCTTGTGGCCCAACAGGGATTTCATTTTCTCCATAAATTTCTAAAACATTGTGAAATACTTTTTACTTACCTACTTAACTTCAAGAAGTGCTTGAGCTTCCCAATACTTTTTGCTCAATTGACAGAAGAAAATGAGTTAACCGTTGTTTTATTCCCTAATCTTTTGCCTTTTGACATCAAACTCAGTATTTCTCTAAATGTGCCAGTGATATATTAATGTCCACAGTGTCCTAGTTATTTAAGTCACCTCAGGGTGTAGGAAGTGTCTGTGTGCCATCCCAAATGGGTATCTACTGATTTAAAGAAACTGGGCCTCATTACACGGATGGCGGTAAGGATTTACCGGTACCGGTAAAATACAGGTACCGGTAAATCCTTACCGCATTACTACGAGGTCCCTTTGCGGGTTGGGGGATTTAACGCCTGCTTTTTGCAGGCGTTAAAAACCAACCCGCAAAGGGACCCAGGGAGCTAATTACGGTACCGCAATTTGCGGTACCGTAATTAGCGCCTTCCCCATTCCCATTGAGCCCTATGGGCCAAAAATGGGAATGGGGAAGGGCAATGGGGGAAGGGGGAATTACCGCCCCGCCAACCTTGGAATGGGGCGGTAATTCCCCTTTCCGCCAAGGCTTTGCCGGTATTTTACCGGCATGAACCATGGCGCTAACAGCGCCATGGTTCTCCGCCATCCGTGTAATGAGGCCCACTGAGTGTGTATTTTGAAGTATATTTAAGTGTTACATATTTTTGCTCCCTTCTAAAGAAGGCTTATTAGAAGACTGTTAAATTAATAAAAAATTGTTTAATCAAGAAACCTTGAGTGCAAGTGTTTATTTGGATACTTGTCACTGTGAATCTCTATGTTACAACCCCACAGCTCCCATTGACCCCTCTTTAGATACGCCTGGATGCTCAGTCACTCTACCAACTTGTGTAGTACATGTTTATACCAAAGGTTGGGTTAACTATTGCCAAGAGGACACGGCTGGTGCAGTCTCCCACAGGGTACTGCATACAATCTTGCCTAACGCCCTCGCTAATCAGTCAAACGCCGTCGTTGAACAGGCCGGTCCAGGCTGTCTGCTCAGGCTGCCTGCTCAGTCTCAGCACACGTCGCTGCCTGGCTGCTCCACTTCGCTTCAAGTTTATGATAAGTAAGACTGACTGGACAAACGCATGCTGCACAGCAGTGCACTGCGCAGGGGCAAGTGCAGTTTGTTCCCCTGCCTGGGCACCGGCACGTACCAAATGCGCAGGTCTAATCATAATGTGAACATTTGTGTAAATA
Source organism: Ambystoma mexicanum (assembly GCF_040938575.1). Taxonomy (NCBI): domain Eukaryota; kingdom Metazoa; phylum Chordata; class Amphibia; order Caudata; family Ambystomatidae; genus Ambystoma; species Ambystoma mexicanum. Next base: position 568,423,206 of record NC_090936.1, on the reverse strand, counting down.
GCAGCTTGATGTTTCATATAGTTACACTTACAAAGCTTTTATGAACTCTAACTTTTAATTAGCATCGAAGGGTGGATTTAATTTTCGCTTCGGTAAAACACGCCCTACTGCAACTAGAGAAATCAAATTCCAGACTGGTTCATAGAACGTACCAACTCTTGTATCACAGAAAATGCACAAAACACAGTTCCCAGTCAAAGGCTGTAGCAACTCATATGTCGGGAACTTGGCCGTGTAAACACGGTGTGGGGTGTTCCACACACATTCATGTAATACCACTCACAGTCAAAGGTAGCAGAGTATTTGTTGTATCTCAGAAGTCTATACACCCCCGCACACAGTCATTGTGCGCAGAACATATATAGTCAGCAACTCCAGTCAGGTTACGTAAATATGTTTGAAAGATGGTTTACTTTTTGCACAGTGAATGCAGGTTCTTTCCAACAACACGTTAAATGCCCGTGCATCCCCATCGGTGTATTTGTTTCTCTCTTACGTTCGTCCTGTTAAATCCCATTTTCCCCTGCTTAGATGGCCACGCTGTGGGGGGTGGGCACGAAATGTATGTGACTGGGACTGGCTGCAATTGTATGAGGCCAGGAGAGAACAGAAGTATAAAGAAGGAAACTCTGCGTTGAGAGGCCAACATAGTTCCTACGATGCGCAGTGTTTCTTTACCCAACTCCATCAAAAAAATAGAAAGAAAAAACTTCTAGTGAGGGTGAAGAAAGAGCATATCAAGTTGGTTGTATAGTTTCATGGAGCTGTTAAATGATGTCAGCTCTCAGGCGAACGGAAACAGCTGCTAATGGCTTCCAAAGCTGCTGGAAGAGCGATGCTAAGGCGCTAACCACGCCACCGACACCTGCTGGAGAAGTGAGATTAATTGGCGCGCTGCAGTGACGGGCAGAGTCTCGAGGTCTTGTCAAAGAGAGACACTTACAACTTTTCCAACAGGTTGCACTGAGGAGTGGGAAAATTCCATTGTCAGATTTCCATGTAGGATGCGTGTGGCTGAAGCGGTCACCTCTGACGGATAGAATTCCACCTTGGCAAAGCTGCACCATCCGTGGAGGCAAGACTGAGCTCTCTGCTCATACGGAATTTACCTTCTGAGCTCATCTAAGTATTTTTACACGCTGCATGATGCAAATGGAAAGAACAGACAGCGCAAAGACACAGTGCACTGTGCATGACACAGGCGTATTCTGGGGGGATAAATGCCATTATATCCCCCCCACTTGAAATTGCGGAGGGGATGTGTCCCCCCATGTCCTACGCCCATGGTGTAACTGAATGCATGCACCATCTCTATGTGACAACAAATCTCAGTGATCAGGTTGCATGACAAACACACACAAGACATTTTTTGCCAGTGACTTTTAGGGGGAGAAAATCCCAAAGTCGGTTGAAGGTCAGTTGTTGTAATTCAGTGTTCAACACACGTTCCGTCTTATTTCACCAAGTGATTAGACAATACCAGCTATTACCTTGTTTGATATACAAGTACTAGATATTTGTTGATGGGGTCAGCAAGACATAAAGAAAACCAAACATTGGCTGTATCTGAATTTGCAACACACATGCCATCTTGATATTATTACTAAGGAGACACTCTCTGTGTCAACCTTGCATGGAATACACACACCTGCCATACTTTTTTCAGTTACTCTTAGAGAGGAGTAAATCCCTGGGTTTCTTGGAGAAAGGAGATTGCATTATGTTGCTATAACTGGGTGCACAACACGTGTCATCTTGTTGTGACTAGTTGGGGGACTCAAGATGACCACCTTGCACGACAGACAGCTTTGCTTTTATATGGCAGTCATGCCACCACAGAGAGTCTAAGTTTCTGGTTGGCCCACCGAATGGCTTTGAGATGTTAAGGGGTTATGATTTAGCGACAGAACTAGTCCAACAAACTCGCACATAGGTTTGAGCCCAATTTAGGATTGTCAACAAGTCTCATGAGGACTGGATTGTTGGCCAACCTTCAATATGGTATTTAGTCTGACACTTGAGTTCTGTGAAGGTCCGGTTCATCTAACACTTATAATGGGCACCACTGCCTGTGATTTAGAAAGCATTTGAGCCACCAATAAAGAATTTTAAAAAGAAAGTATCAGGAACTAAGAAAAAAGGGGACTTTCTTCAGGGGTTGCATGAATGTTTTAAATTTCTAGCTGTCATTACATATCATCAAGGAAACCAATAGCCGCAAAGAAAACACTCTCCATTAGCTCCATGAATGGCAGGCTGACGCTCCTTCATACAGCACTTTTCAGGTGGGGAGCAAGCAAGCAGAAGTTGTCCATGACGCTAAGAACTATAATTAGAATTGAGAAAACCAGAGTGTGAGGAAATTAGTAAGGACAAATGGACAGACTTGTCCTGCTGATAGGATCTAACCATCACATTGTAAAAATGTCATTACATTCAGCCCAGCAGAAACATGACTGATGAGACAGGGAGAGGTCTAAATATACTCTAGCTGTAATTCTGCCAATAAACCTTAAAATCTGCAGTGACAAACACACGCGAACTTCAGGATTGAGATCAGCAAACAGGCACACCTGGACTCTACTAATATAGCAGAATGATAAGTCTGTCTGGTGTAGTTAAATACATAGGGCCTGATCACGACCTCGGCGGTAATGCTAACGCTATTAGCGCAGGGGCTATTAGCACGACCGCCATAGCCCCCGGCGCTAATAGCGCGGGATCACGAGTTGGGCGGACTTGGAAGTCCCCATTCCCCATTGAGCCCATTCGGGAATGCCCCATTCCCCATTGGGCTCAATGGGGAAAATTCGGATTTCCCGCCGGCGGTAATAGCGCAAATTTCGGCGGATTTCCCCCCAGCCAAGAGCTGGGGCAAAATCCGCCAAAGCCCTGATTCGGCAGACCCTTAAATCCGGCGGTAATAGCGCTACCGCCAGATTTAAGGGTTACCGCCGAGGTCGTGATCAGGCCCTCAGTCTAGGGTCAGCTTACTATATGTTAGAAAACATCATGGTATTCACAATCAAAAACGTTTTATGTTGCTTTTTAGAAAAGTTATTGAGCATAGATATCACAACCAGCATGGCGTAAATGTCGTTAATCAGACATCTTCCTTTGATCAAATTCTTTCATCAATTAGATAAAACAATGTTAAAATGTATAGTTCATTACACCCCACCGTGAACTACAAGTGTATAGTACAAATACAATCTCATTATACATTATATACAATATTTCTGTGGTTGGCTCAACATATTTCTGTTCCTGTGTAATAATTAAGGAACGTTCATCGTGGGATGCTATTGTAGTTTCCTAGCTGTTGAGGATATTCACACCATTGGTGTAAGACTAAGTCACTGGGCCTCATTCTAAGTTTGGTGGTATGTCGACGGTAAATCTGTGGGATGGCACCAAATGAAATTACTGTTACTGGGACGCGGTCTGCCGGAATTACCAGCAGATTCCGAGTGCCAGTAAGGGTAGTTTAATCCTCATTCCACAGAGTTAAATATAAGTCCATGGAGAGAGTGCGGTATAACGGGCACCAGTAATACCGGTGCCGGTAATACCAGCAGTTCTTTGCGGATGGGTTGCCTGACTGACCTCCAGCTCTTGGCTGGACGTAGATCAGGCCACCCCATCAGCAAACTTGTAGTATGCCGGTCCAGAAATGTGCTGTTAAACATAATTACTGGCATTTTAATTCCAGACCAGCATATGTAATGAGGCTGACTGACATCTGTCAATAATATGATAATTTTTAAACATTAGATGACTGACATTGAATTATGCTTAATGGATCAGTTTAAACTGCAAGAAGAGGCTACCATTACATTCTAGAGGTAGTATTACCTCAATCCCATACGATCAGTAGAACAAGTTACTCTCTTACCTGGTAACGTTCTTTCGATGGAATGGTCCGACAACGTATTCCATATCTATGACAGTAATCACCACAGCTGTGCTGCTTCGGAAAATCTTTCGCCGTCTGCGTCCTGCGTCAATGATGTCGATACGCCGCCCTCGAGGACCTCCTCTGACGGCCGACGTCACTGGATGTTATAAGTAAGACGCACGACGCCCGTAGCCTCAGTTGTAGTTTTTTCCCCAGAACGTGTGGCACCAGTCTTTTGCCAGTCTGACCACACAAAGCCTTGCGGAAACGTAAGCTGCAATCACATAAGAAATTCTGTAGTGGGGAAGGCAGGGAGGGAGCGATATGAAATACGTCGTCGGACCATCCCATCGAAAGAACGTTACCAGGTAAGAGAGTAACTTGTTCTTCGAGGGGATTGGGTCCTCCGACGTATTCCATATCTATGACAGACTCCCAAAGCAGTACCAATGCAAGGAGGTGGGAAAATAATTTAGCAAAAGAAATTTAGAATGACCAATCAAACTGTGGAGCAAAGGACCGCCTTGCCAAAGGCCAGATCCTGCCCATGGATGGAATTGAGGGAGTAGTGACGTACAAAATATGGACCGAAGCCCAGGTGGCTGCGTCACAGATGTTACAAATAGGAACACCCCTCTGTAGGGCAGTAGAGGCAGCCATACTCCTGGTACAATGGGCCCGTAAGCCAACCGGTGGGTCCTTACCCGCCAAGCGGTAAACTCAGAAATAGCCAGAACAATCTAGTGAGGCTTAGTCACAGCTTGTCCCAAACGCTTACCAGCGTAACCAATGAAGAGTTGATCGTCCACTCTGACCCGGGACATGCGTGAAATATAAAAGCTTAAAGCTCTCCTAGGATCGAGCCTATGGAGCCTCTCCTCTTCCTTACCAGGATGTGGAGGAGGATGAAATGCCGGAAGAACAACCTTCTGGCCTACATGAAATTCCGACACCACCTTCGGAAGAAAGGAAGGACGAACTCTAAGGACAACTCTGTCCTTATGAAATACAGTGAAGGGTGGCTTAACTGAAAGTGCCTGTAACTCACTCACTCTGCGAGCAGAAGTGACCCGCAACCAAAAATACAGTTTTAAGAGTTAACAGTCTGAAAGGGCAAGAATGCAAAGGCTCAAATAAAGCACCCATCAGAAACTTGAGGACAAGGTTCAAATCCCAACTGGGCACCTGGAAAGGTGACAGAGGGAACACATTAGTGAGCCCTTTTAGAAACTGAGAAATGAAAGGAATTTTAAAATAAGAACACTCTTCAGACGAGCGCTTAAATATGGACAGCGCCACCAGGTAACCTTTAACCGTACCCACTTGCAAGCCCCTGTGGGCTAAAGAAAGCAAAAAAGACAGAACCACAGGAATGTCACATGCAAACGGATCCACATTCTTAACCCTTCACCAGTCGCAGAACTTTCACCAACGGCAACGGTACAGGGACTTAGTTGCGGGCCTTCTGGCCGAAAGCAACACCTCCATCACGTCTTCAGGGAGGTCCCAATCCTTATACCTCAACCTTTCAAAAACCAAGCGTGAAGGTTGAGGGATCTGACCTCTGGATGGAGAACCTGACCCCCTTCCCGTGAGAGCAGATCGTCTCGGTAAGGAAGACGATGTGCAGGGTAGATGGACAAGTCGAGAAGGTCCGGGTACCACGTCCTCTGGGCCCATGCCGGAGTAATGAGGATCATCCGGGAACCGAACATTCGTAACCTCCGCAGCACCTGAGGGATGACGGGGACTGGAGGAAATGCGTACAGCAGTGGGTAAGACCACTCCACCACAAACGTGTCTCCTAAGGCTCCTTATGGAGGAAATTCCTGCAAGCAGAACCTTTTGCACTTCCGGTTGACACTGGAGGCGAAGAGATCCACTTGAGGGGTCTCCCATAGGGCGAAGATCTCCAGGAGAATCTCCTGAGCCAACTCCCACTCTTGAGAGGCTCTCTGCCTGCTCAGAGCATCCGCCGTCTCGTTTTCGTCTCCGGCCAGATGAACTGCCGAGATCAAAACTTCCTGCTGGATTGCCCAGAACCAGAGCTGCATCGCCTCCCTGCACAGAGGAAGTGACCCTGCCCCCCCTTTTTGTTGAGGTAGTGCATGGCCACTGTGTTGTCCGTCAGGATCAGGACATTCTTTCCTCAGACAGTCGGCAGAAAAGCCTTCAGGGCAAGCCTGACGGCCCTCAGCTCCAACAGAATTATATGGAGTCTGGACTCCGACAGAGACCAACGACCGCTGATAGTCAACTCGTTGGCATGAGCTCCCCATCCCGTGAGGGATGCGTCCGTCACGATTGTCAACTCCGGCCAGGGTAGCCAAATGGGAGCCCCCTTCATCAGATTGCCTTCGACGGCCCACCACAGAAGGTCCTGGACGACCGAGGACGGCACCTGAACAGGGTCCGACATCCTGCCGGAGGACTGAGACCACTGGAGCTTGAGTGCCCATTGCAAAGATCCGCAACCTGGCCTCTGGCACCAGAAGAATGCAGGATGCCATGAGGCCGAGCAATCTCAAGAACTCAAACGCTGGGAGACTCTGGGCAAGCTGAAACTTGTACACCATCAGCTGAATGTCATGAGCCCTCACCTGGGGAGGAAAACACTGCCCCAGGGACGTGTCGAGCACTGCTCAGATGTACTGGAGCCTCTGAGTTGGCGTCAAATGGGACTTCTTTAAGTTGAGGGAGAAGCCGAGCTTGTGGAGGGAGTGGCAGGTGACTGACAGATGATCCAGGACTTGCTCGGGAGAGCGCGTCCTGATCAACCAATCGTCCAGGTAGGGGTAGACATGAATTCCCCTTTCCTGAGATGCGCCGCCACCACTACCATGAGCTTGGTGAAGACCCTCAGGCGGAAGTCAATCCGAACCGCAGCACCCGAAACTGAAAGTGCGAGTCGCCAACCGTGAACCTCAGGTACTTCTTGTGCTTTGGATGGATCGGCACATGAAAATAAGCATCCTTGAGGTCGAGAGACACCAACCAGTCCTGAAGTTGAAGGGCCTGGAGGACTTCAGAGAGAGTAACCATCTTGAACTTGTCCTTCCTGAGGAGTTTGTTCAAACCGTGCAAGTCCACGATGGGTCTCAATCCCCTGTCTTTCTTGGAAATCAAAAAATAAGGTGAATACCATCCCTTGTTCCTCTCCGCTACAGGCACCAGTTCTATGGCGCCTTTCTTCACCAGGGATTGAATTTCCTGCGCAAGGAGCGGATCCGGACTCTTCAAAGAGAAATTCCCCAGTGGATTGTCGTGACGCCTCTGCCGGAAAGAAAGACAGTAGCCGTGGGCTATGATCTCCAGAACCCACACATCTGAAGTAATGGCACGCCACTCTACAAGATGCTGCGCCAGCCTTCCCCCAACCGGCGAACCATGGGACATGGCCTCATGACTGAGCTGAAGCGGCTGCGGCGTTGCCTGAGGGCAAAGAGGCAACTGCCCGAGTGGCCTTGGCACCTCGAGTACCTTGTTTTCCACCTCTGGCACTCCTACGGTGGCCCCTTTGACTGGCAGCTCCTCTCGCTTTACCAAATGATGAGTAATAATGAAAGGAACCTCCCCTCCATTGCTGTCCCCTAGGACGAAAAGGCGGAGGTTGTCGAACTGCAGCGCCCAACGACTTTGCTGCAGCTTTGGAGGTCTGCAACCTCTCAAGGCTCTCGTCAGCCTTGCTGCCAAAAAGATGTTCCCTGTTAAAGGGCATGTTGAGGAGCCGGGCCTGCACATCAGGAGCAAACCCCGACTTCCGCAACCACGCAAACCTGCGTATTACGTTGCTCGCCGCCATGGACTGGCTGACGCAATCTGCCATGTCCAAACCCGACTGAACAGCCTCACACATGGCATCCTTGCCATCCTGGACCATAGCAAGGAAAACATCTTGTTCATCTCCTTCGGGATTATGTTCAGCTGCTAAGGAAACACAGTTCCACAGAGTGTGCATGAAACGAGACAAGGCACACGGAGTTGGCCGCCTGAAGCGCCATACCCCCTGAAGAAAACACTTTCTTCGCCCAACCATCAAAACGCTTGTCGTCCCTATCAGGAGGGATGGTAGGATACAACGCCTGCTTTGCTGGGGTCGTAGCCGCCTGCACCACCAAACTCTCCAGAGTGGGGTGCTTGGTCAAGTAGCAGGGATCGCTACTGGCTGGGCGGTATTTTTGCGGTAAAGACTTGCCTACTGCCGGGAGACTCTCCGGAACAGTCCAAGCCACCACCACCACCCTCCTCTGTAGAGCCATATGGAACGGCAGTACCGGGTCAGTTGGTGGACCTTGGTTGAGGATATCCGTAAGGTCATCCTGAAGAAAATCCCCTGGGGGAGCAGACCACCCCAAGTACTCGGTGACCCTAGACATAAGGCACCGGTACAAGGAGTCGGCATGAGTGCCAGGCTCAGGCCTACAAAACTCCACCTCCGGAGAGGTGTCCAGACCACTGGCGTCGTGTAGGGGCTGACGAAGGTCCTCAATTTGGCTATGGCTCGAGAGAATCTCATCTGGCACTGTATCAGGAACCATGCCATCATCAGAGCCCTCATCCACCTCTGAAATGTACTCAAGATGGCGGTAAGAGGGCACAGAATGGGGAACAAAGCCATGCTTGACCTTGGCCAGAGCCTTTCTAGGGGGTTCCACCGTGCCCTCGGGTACCCCTGTCGAAAGGCATCAAGGGCATCGAGTGAATCGGCGTTGACGCCGAACGTGGCGCCGACAGCATCGACAGCGTCGACACAGGCCTCGAGGGCGGAGCCCCGAGCGTGTCCCTCGACAGCCTGGGCGCCGATGGCGTTGACGACTTCTTTGGAGGCAGAGCCTCGAAAGAGTCCGTCGACGACCTCGGCGCCACAGGTGTCGACGTCTTCCTCGAAGACACCACAGGTGCACACGGTCTCGAGCGCGTCGAGGACCAGGGCCTGGAACGGGCATGACGAGAATGATTCCCCTTGTCTGAGCGGGACCTTTCCCGCGAATCGTGCCGACCACCCAAGCCCGAAGGCGTACAAGTGATGTCTCTCGACCGATCACGACCGACTCCACTCGGAGGCGCGGACGGACCAGTGCCCTGCGATTCGAGAATCGCTAGCATTTTCTTACCGAAGGAAGCCCATTCCTCCGGCGTCGCATGCTTGGTGGGATAAGCGACTCGCCGACTGGCAGAGTCCTCGGATGAGGACGGGGAAGGCGATCGATGACTGTACTTCCGGGAGTGCCTCGAAGAAGCAGAGGAGTGGCGGGACCTACTCCGGGACTGAGACCCACTGGACTTCCGACGACGATGCAGAGAGTCGCCCCTCGAATCGTCCGTCGAAAGCCCCACAGACCTCGACTTCTGTAGCTTGGACACCTTACCTACCGACAGTTTCTTCTTGCGCTCCCGCAAGGCTTTGGACGTAAGCGACTGGCAGTCGACACAATCATCCGTGTCATGGGCCTCCCCGAGGCACCAGAGGCAGGCGTTGTGCGAGTCCGTCACCGACATCCTGGAGCCACAGTCCCTGCACTTCGTAAAGCCCGGACGCGGGGCGGAAGACAAGGTAGACATCACAAAGGATAACTTCACAAACAAACAGGTTCGAAGAACCGATAAAGAACAGAAACTCCAAAGAGTCGAGGCGCGCCGAGATCTCCGAAGCGAACACTTTCACGGAAAAATCAGAACCGAGGCTACGGCCATCGTGCGTCCTACTTATATCATTCAGTGACGTCGGCCGTCGGAGGATGTCCTCGAGGGCGGCGTATCGACGTCATCGACGCAGGACACCGAAAGATTTTCCGAAGCAGCACAGCTGTGGTGATTACTGTCATAGATATGGAATACGTCGGAGGACCCAATCCCCTCAAAAATCAGGTTTATTTCCACCTGTTTGTGAAAGCACAACTATCACAAAGCAGTGGATATGGATTTTGCTGGTCTTGGTTAACATAGGGGGTATGGAATTACACATTAGTGTATGCTTACCATATAGTGGTGATAAACTTGTGTCAAGATGTTTTGCAAATTGGCAGAGGTGTTATAATTCCATAAAGCACCTTTCTAAGGGCAAAGGAATAATGCATCTCTCATTTTGGCAGGAAACAGGGTGGAAACCCAACATAGATATGAGAAAAAGAAATGTGATCAGCCTAGGATAGAACATTGACAGGGCGTTTACTAGGTAAACACTACTGAATACTTTATAATGTGACATTTTGTGCCAACAAAGAGCATGCTTGTAGGTTTTGCTACAAACAGTGTTCATTTACCTAGCATATACCTAGATCAGGGGATGCTCATCAGATAGACACTTCCCCAATTAAATATATAACACATATAACATTAATCCCATCATGCATGTTTTCTTTTAGATCATTGTGATTATCTGCATCATATCCCTTTATTAAACTCAAAGGCTTTCCATCCTTTGTCACCATAAAGGTAGAGGCATCATTCTCCCAACTTCATAGCAGAATTGAAGATAGACCGTTATCATCAAAACAGTAACTATGTGCAAACAGATTTCTTTCAATATTACAAAATTCAAATATTGTGCCACTCAACTTTTTCATATAACCCTGTGCCCCACCTCCTGGTTAAATAGATTAGTTCTTGTTCTCTATTCAGAAGCTGTTCTCTATTCAGAAGTGTTTACTGTACATATTTTGTGTTGGGTCCTTCACATTTTTGAACTTCAATCCATGTGAAATCGTCAAACTTAAGTTTCATAGATACAAAATATTTCACAAGTGATGCATTCTTTATTCTGTTCTACAAATAGTCTATGATCCATAGTGACATCATATTTCTTACTGATTCACCCACGTATCTCATATCACAGGGGCATACAATCAAACAAATTACAATCCTGAAACCAAAGTTCGTGATTTTGTTCTGCAGCCATCTTTCCTGCAGGCTGATATCAATATCATTTGATGTACATTTTAAATTGCACACTGCACTTCCGACATGTAAAATGACCCACTTGCGGTTGTAGACCCGAACCATCAGTTATATTTATTTTTCTGACATCCTTCATTTTCATGTTTCGCATAACCATGTCACTAATGCAGCGGCTCTTTTTTAAAGCAAGAATAGGCCAATCTAATTTGGCACTAGGCTTTCAGAAATCTTCCAATGCCATTTTACTAAACCCTTAATTTTATAGGAAAAGTTGGTGAAGGCGCTCAGACAATTCATTCTGGCCTCCTGTGCTTCTTTGATCTTGGTTCTTGTTCTTGAAGGGGCTTCTCTGTTACTATTAAATACTTTTTGCTGTCTTTTTGATGATTCTTCTGGGATACCCTTTTGGTTGAACTTAAAAAGCAGGCCTCAATTTCATAAACTTCCTTTGTTCTACTCTTTCTCTGTAGTCTTAAAAATGGTGCCAAAGGAAGAGTCTCTCTTACGTGTCTAGCATGACGACTGTGGAAATGTAGTAAAGCATTCTTTTCTGTGCCTTTGTAAAACTGCCTTTGTTGCAGAACCCTATGATCATGATATACAGTAATGTCCAAATAAAATGTATATAATTAGGATTGATGATATGAGTGAATTTTAGAAACATATTCTGAATATTAATCAATTCTACAAATGCAGATGTGTCTTCATGGATGCTGTCCCAAATTATGGTAATGTAATCAGTGTAACTTTTTTGATCCGATTTATAAATTGATTAGAAACTTCATTGATGACAGTTCTTTTCAGACAAATTCATTTACCATTCTTTCTTACTCTGTGTTATTTGTTGTTCTTCCCCGTCTACTCTGTTTTGACCTTTCTCTAAAAATCTAAAAAGAGCCACCAAGAACTTTGCCTATTTCTGCTACCTTCATCTCTCTCCTTGAATTTGGTTGCTCTTGCTTGTGCCCCACCTTGATATTTAGTGGAATTCCCCTCATATTCATTGAAACTACTATCCTATATAATGTATTTCTGAAGCATACCCTTTGATTCTGCTTTTGGATGCTATCTGATATAGTTTGTCTTCATCTGCCTTGTACCCTTCTTTTACATAGAGAAACACTTTATTATGTTTGAAGGTACTTACAGGTTTTCAACCATTCAATTTTTCTGCTCTAGTAGATTGTTTAAACTCATCCATCTCTTTTTCAACTTTCTCCAGCCTCTTTGCTGTATCTATAATGAGGATTACCCAAACGTGCCCGCATTTATTTGCTGTGTAACTCCATTTACTCTAAATGTTATCAAGGAAAGGTCTGGGTGCATTGCATACTACAAGGCCGTGTTGTAGATAATTGTTTTTTAATCACCCCAAATGATAGCCCCATGTAATTTGGTGTGCATAAGGCTCTTATGTAGTTGGATTATTTAGCCTCAATCATTAGTGAATGAGACAAGATTTTCACCTGTGCCTTTTGTCACTAGGGAGAACTTGGTCATTAACTCCTTTGTTTAATCATCACTAAATACAAAATATCTTTACTTTGTAATTTTGAAAGGCCCCCAAAATGTCACCAAGACCTCAAAATAATAGTGAATAAGTTCTCATGAATGTATAGACACTGGGTATCTTCTAACTCCTCAAGGGAACCCCAGGTTTGAGACCCGAAAACAGGCACACACGACTCTACTAACACAACACAACTTTAAGCCTGTCTGGTGTGCTTACAAATAGTCTAGGGTCAGCTTACTATATATATTTTTTTAAACGGTCATAGTATTTACAATAAACAACTTTTAATGTGCCTTTTTAGAAAAATGCTAAACTGATTGTTAATAGACATCACAGTTTAATAGAAGTTAATCAGTCATCTTTCTCTGAACCATTTTTTCAAAAGCAAGATAATACAATGTTGAAATCTGATATTATTCCACATTTTAACAATAATCCGAGCTGCAAAGAGATGTCTTTTTATTTTGCCCTAATTTAGGTGATTTTAGGAATTACAACACCCTTACCAATAAAGATTACACCAGATATAGCGCAGGGAGTCTTGATTCTATTAAAGACATTGAGGCAAGCATTATACTTCAACTTTCTTTAATCTACTCCACACAGCAGATTTAAATCTTATATTTCTTTATTTTTGGGGAAAACATAAAAATCACAACAAAATCAAACAAACTACACATCCAAGCAACACCTGGGTCGTCAATAGTCCTCTAGTCCACTTCCTTTCCCTGTACCACACAAGTCACTTCCTGTCCAGGTCCCTTCCTCTTTCTTTAGATACCCTTCAACTGACATCCGACCAATCTCACAAAAAACACACTCCTGTGGACTACCCGATGAGTCGGGCCTGGAACCAAATCCTAACAGGGCCATTGTGATTGCTGTCAAAACAATTCACACTTCCTCTGTCCCTTCTGTTACACGGGCGCTCAGCCTGCCTTCTGGTCATCCCCTGCCAAACCAAAAATACATTAGGAAGGGAAACACGATGCAAAGTACAACAAAGGCAGCGTTAAATACATAACATCCTAAACACCCTGTACTTGCATGAAAGGGTGGGATAATGCTCACCTCTGTCTTTTATAGAATCAAGACTCCCTGCACTATAGCAGGGGTATTCTTTAATCTATGTCAAGACCGGAGGCAAGCATTATGCTTGTTCAAATCTATGAACAGCAGGTGCTATGATGCTTGGTATGGGCTTAAACTAAAATGTCTTAAAGGTAGCATTGCTAGACCACTCTGCTGCCTTCAAAATATCCTGCAAGCTAGCTCCCGTCACGAATGCTTTAGAAGCCATTGTGCCTCTCACCAAGAGAGCTACAAAAATTGTAATACCTACACCCGCCTGGGCCATGACCTCTCAAACCCATCTGGCTATCGTTGCTGCAGCTACTGTTCTAAACGGCCACATGATGAGTAATTGAGTTACGCTTTGTGGTCTCGCCTCACTGGTGCGCGTTTCATATTCCTTGATACAGTTAGCAAGGCACGACTTTGGCTGCCCATGAAAACAGGGATAAGAGATCACAGCCAAGTGGGTCTTTGTCCACTTAGCGATAGAAACACACTTTGTCTGGCAAAAAGGTTTTCCTATCTACTTCGAGAGCTTTCACATCTACCACTCTCCTGCAGGAAACCAGAGTAGCATCGCCAGTTTACCCGGCAACTGGTGGTCCAATAGGTCCCTATTCCGTGGCCACTCCATACAGAGCCACAAGACCTCTGTGGAGTCCCACAGCTGTGCTTATCGTATCAAGGGAGGAATACCAAACTTCACGGCACACAGCTGTCGCATGACCACTGGATGCTCCTCTACCGGAGCTCCATCCACCGGCTTGTGGTCTGCTGAAATGGTGGATCTATAAACCCCCATGTTCCGGAATGCCTTGCCCTCTTTTGTGAGGGATGCCAAGAAGTTTAGCACCTGGACTACAGGGGCCATAACAGGATGAATACTGCAGTGACTGCACCATAGACACCATCCTCTCCAGGCCACATCGTAGCTCTAGCGTGGAGATGGGCCCCAGATTGTTTGATAAAGTTAGACGCTGGCTCCAAAATGCCTGGCAGATTCCATCTGCCGGTGAAACCCTGCACGCTAGTAGGGGAGGATGAAAGCTCCCTGAGGGATTTGTAAGGAGATCCTGCCTGCGAGGGATCACTTGCAGGAAATCCGAGAAATGTTCCATCAGAACCGGAAACCACGCTTGCAACTTCCAGTTCGGGGCTACCTCAACGACTTCCGGCTTCTCCCGGCAAATCTTCATTAATGTTCTGGAAAGAATTATGAAGGAAGGAAAGGCGTAGTGCACTGCGCCCGACCACGACTGCAGAAACACGTCTTCTCCATGTGCTTCTGGGTCCTGCCTCCAGCTGAAGAACTTCACTAAATGACTGTTCAATCTCGATGCAAAAAGATCAGTGTCCAGGGGGCCCCACTGGGCTGCTATCTGCACAAAGACCCCCCTGTGTAGCATCCAGTCACTGGAGTCATGCCAGTAGTGGGAGTTCCAATCCGTGACTACGTTCTGGACACCCGGCAGGTATTCTGCCATCACCGAGATCCTCTGGTCGAGGCAGTAATGCCAGAAGACCTTCATCAGTTCCACTACCATCCTTGACCTGGTACCTCCCAGGTGGTTGATGTAACGCACAGCAGAGATGTTGTCCATCCGGAGAAGGATGTAACATTCTGCTTTGTCCTTTGTGAACGCTTTTCCTGTGAAGCAGCCTGTGAGCAATTCCAGACACTTGCCTCTCCTCTCCAGCTGGCCACATCTTGCACCCCAGCCGGCTCTAATGTCAGACTCTATTATCAAATCTGGGGAGTCCCCAAAGATCATCTGACCGTTCCAGGCTTCCATGTTCTGGAGCCACCATTCTAACTCCGACCTTCCCTCTTTATCCAGCGGTACTAGCGGATGATACCCCAGGCCTTCTTGCAGAAATGCCAGATTTTCAACCTCTGCAATGCTCTGTAGTGCATAGGGCCTGGTAAGATCGCTTGAATGGAGGCCACTAGCAGAATGACAATCCTCGCTAGAGACCGTAATGATTTCATGGCTTTCGCCAGCACCGCCCTCAATTCCTCCCTTACCGCTCACATTTTTGGAGCTAGAAGCTCCAGGGTCGATTTCGTGGAGTCTACGATGAACCCCAGAAACTCCATGCGCTGTCTAGGGACAAGCTCAGATTTCTCCAGATATATCAGAAACGCCAGTGACGTCAGGAGCGGCCCGGCCCATTTAGACTGGGCTGAGAGCGTCTACTTGTCGCTCGCTATCATAAGGATATTGTACAGATAAATGATCATCTGAATGCCCCTCTGTTTCTTGGCTGTGGCCACCGGCCTCATAATCTTCATGAATGACCAGGGCGCTGATGCAAGGCCAAAAGGGTGGAACTTGAACTGCCACACTTGACAGTCCCACAGAAAACTCAAATAACTGCAGTGCTCCTTGGCAATCGGCACCACCAGGTAGGCGTCCTTCATGTCTAACCTCACCATCCAATCTCCCATCCAGAGAATGTCTCTAAGGAGGTGAACCCCCTCCATCTTGAAGGGCCTGTACATCTGCCTCCCATTGAGTTAGTTGAGGTTGATGACCGGTCTCACTTTCTCTTTTCTGTGCACTAAGAACATCCTGCTGATAAAAACCATTGCCGTACTGTTGCTGCGTTCTATCGCGCCCTTGCTGGCTAACTGATGCAGCTCCCTTTCTAAGAGTGCACACTCCTCTTGCCCCTGAACTAGTCGCCTGGGTCTGGCTGTCTACAGAGGCTCTGCAGTAAACTCTAGTTTGAGCCCTGCCACGGCTTGTAGTAGCCAGGCATCGCAGGAAAGCTTCTGCCAATTTCCTAAACACAAAGCAGTCCTCTTCCGACCTGGGAATAAGTGAGCCCATTCATCACCTAAAGGAGCTCCTTGGTGGTGGTAGTAGCCTCTATCTCAGCTGCCACGTCCATGCACGGGGAAGAAGGGAGTAGTTTCTTACCTGTAACTCCATTTCTCCAGCATTGGTATCTTTCATGGATTCACATGCTTAGAATATTCCCCGTCGTCAGACTGGGAACCCTCGGTACACATATATATAGTCATTTCCAATAGGAAAAACTTCTGCCCTATCCCCGTCTGCGTCCTCTACGGGGCCGCCCACGTACGCCCCGTTGGACGTGATGGTATATAAGCCCCGCCCCCGCGGGTCCCTTCAGATTTCGACCCCTCCAAGATAACGGGGGGAAAACTTGCTTACATACCAATCTTCCACATTGCAGTCCGGGGAGGCCGGAGGGCGCATGTGAATCCATGAAAGATACCAATGCTGGAGAAATGGAGTTACAGGTAAGAAACTACTCCCTTCTCCAGCATTGGATCTTTCATGGATTCACATGCTTAGAATAGATTGTAAAGCAGTAACATCAAGAAGGAGGTGAGAGTGCAATGTAACTTACATTCGTAGAGACACCCCCAAACACTACCGTTTACACCATGTATGTAAGCAACAACTTATTATACTGATACGAAACGGATTTCCGCCATACAATGCTATGTCATATGACTCAGTATGCACCCCTTGCGCACATATCTACCCAACCACTTATGTTTAGGTCAATAAACTATGCACATTCATGTATACACTCTGAAAAACCAGCTGAGGCCAAATAATAATAGGCAGCATTCTTCTTGAAACTTTGGCTTACCTCATTGAAAAAGGTGGCGAAGCACTGCCCTTCCCATTTGTACCTCATCCGCGTGCTGCTTTTCCAGGCAGTAGTGGCGCGTAAACGTGTGCGGAACAGACCATGCCGCCGCCTGGCAGATGTCCGTCAGCGGAATTCCTGCCCATAGAGCCACGGAGGAAGATGTCGATCTCGTGGAATGGGCTCTGGGACGATGTAGTAGAGGTCTCCCGGCCTTGGAATGACACAGGGTAATCGCCGAGGAGACCCAGCGAGCCAGACCTTGTTTGGAGATAGCCTTACCCCTAGCCGAGGGGCCGTAGGCGACGAATAGCTGTCTGGTGGCTCTGATATCTTGCGTTTTTTGCAGGTAAAATTTTAGCGCCCTTTTGACGTCCAGAGTGTGAAGAGCCTTCTCCGCCGTCGACGAAGGAGATGCAAAGAAAGTAGGGAGTACCAGGGTCGAGTGCTTATGATAGACCGACGGTACTTTTGGGATGAATGAAGGGTTAGTTGATAAAATAACTTTGTCCTTAAAGAACCTCAGATATGGAGGGTCTATGACCAGTGCCTGTAGTTCCGACATTCTTCTAGCCGAAGTGATGGCAACTAGGAACGCGAGTTTCCAAGATAGAAATTGTAGAGATGAAGAGGACATTGGCTCAAAGGGAGGCTTCATTAAGGCAGCTAGAACCGTGTTCAGACTCCACGACGGTGGGAACCGTTTTTCCGGAGGGAAGGTTCTAAACAGACCCTTCATGAAATGCTTCACTAGCCTGTCACTGAATAGTGGAGGGGACTGTCTTCTTCTGGTAAATCTCGAAACAGCCGCCAGGTGTACTTTGATTGACGATGATGACAGTCCGCTCTCCGCAAGATGAAGAAGATACGGGAGGATTTGCTCCGGAGTTACTTCCAAAGGTTGTATATTTTGTTGTGTTTGACACCATATACAGAACCTTTTCCATTTGCTTACATATGATTTGTTAGTGGACGGGGCTCTGGCCGCCTGCAGAATCCTTCGGCAATCAGTCGAGACTTTTAGGTTCCCGAACTCCGAGAAGTCAGGAGCCATGCAGTTAAGTTCAGGCTGTCTGGATTGTGGTGCCACACGGTCCCCTCGTCCCTGGACAGGAGGTTCGGTACTTTCCTGAATGGTATCGGCTGATCCAGCGACAGATGAAGGAGGTCTGAGAACCATGGTTGCCTCGGCCAGCGCGGGGCCACTAGGATGACCCGGCAATTGTACCTGTGGATCCCCTGGATCGTCCTCCGTATGAGGGGAAATGGAGGGAAGGCGTAGAGGAACTTGCCTGTCCACGGAAACGAGAACGCTTCCCCCAGGGAGCCTGTTTGGGGCCATCTGCTCGCGAACTGAGCACATTTTCGGTTTCTTTCCGTGGCGAAGAGATCGATCGACGGGGTCCCCCATCTTTCGAAGATTTCCCCGAGTTGAGTGGAGTCCAGCTCCCACTCGTGTATTTGTGACATAGTCCTGCTCAGGGAATCCGCCTGTAAGTTCTTCGCTCCCGGTAGGTGGTATGCCACTAGGGAGATGTGGTGTTTTAAAGCCCAATGCCAGATCTTTTGAGCTTCCTTCGAGAGGGTCCTGGATCTGGTGCCACCCTGTTTTATCAGGTAGAACATAGCTGTCGTATTGTCCGTGAGCACTCTTACTTTTGACCCCTTGATGTGTGGGAGGAAAGATTTCAGGGCCCATCTCACCGCCCTTAGCTCCAGGACGTTGATATGTAGGCGAGATTCGGTCGACGACCACCTGCCTTGGGTTTGGTGACGTGACATGTGTGCTCCCCAGCCCGACAGAGAGGCGTCTGTAATGATGGTGTTCTGAAATTCCGGCTCCTGCAGGGGGACCCCTCTGTCCAGGTTGCGCGCCACTTTCCACCATCGGATGGCTTTGATAACTCGTTCGTCGTCGACTATTATCTTGTCCGACCAGCGGCCTGTGGCCTGCTTCCATCTGTCTGATAGGAACTCCTGTAGAGGTCTCATGAACAACCGGCAGTTCGCGACTAGGTGGATGCACGATGCCATGGAGCCGAGGAGAGCCGCATATTTTCTTACTGACAACCTTCTCTGTAAACGAAGTTGGCTTGTCAGGTGTTTGATCTTCAACAACCTTTCCAGGGATGGTTTCACTAGTCCCGTGTGGGTGTCGAATTGAGCACCTAGGAACTTCAAGCTCTTCGAGGGCTTTAGTGAAGACTTTTCGTAGTTCACTGCAAATCCCAGACGCTGTAGCAGTCGCAAGGTGGTCAATAGGCTGTCGTTGGTCGACGCTGGGGAGGATCCCCTCACGAGCCAGTCGTCGAGGTACGGGTAAACGTGATGCCCTTCCTTCCGCAGCCAGGCTGCTACGGGTGCTAGGCACTTTGTAAAGGTTCTTGGGGAGGACTTCAGGCCGAAAGGGAGCACAGTAAATTGGTAGTGTGTTTGGCCGACTAGGAACCTCAGGAACCTCCTGTGGTGAGTGCGCACCGGAATGTGAAAATACGCATCTTGGAGGTCCAGAGACGCCAGGAAATCGTTATTTTGGACCGATCTGATTACCTCCTGTAGAGTAAGCATCTTGAACTTTTGACTCAGCAGGGTTTTGTTGAGGTCCCGTAGGTCGAGGATGGGGCGCCACTTCCCGTTTGGTTTCTTTACTACGAAGCAGCGTGAGTAAACCCCTAAGCCTCTCTGTGAAGCAGGGACTAACTCGATGGCGCCTTTTTTTAGCATGAGCGCAACCTCTCGACGCAAGACGCTTAGGTGTGGTTGAGACAGGCGTATCGGTGGACGTCTTGGAGGTCTGGATTTGAATCTTAGGGAATGTCCCAGTCTCACCGTGTCCAGAACCCACCGATCTGTCGTAATTGACTCCCATTCCTCGACGCAACTTGACACTCTCCCTCCTAGAACGTCATTGTTGATCTTTTTGTTTTCCCGTCGACGACGAGTAAGTGGGACGTCTCTTAGAGGCCTGGAAATTTCTGCGTCGGGTCGAGGACTGTGAGGCGCGTCTATAGCCTTGGGACGGATATGAAGACCTCCCGAATGCTCTATCCCTGGATCCCGCAAATCGTGCGTTTCCCGTAGCTCCTCTAAAGGGGCGAAAGGAACGAAAGGGCTTACCGCTTTGGAGAGAGCCCAGCGAGCGCGCCGTCTCAGAGTCCTCCTTCATTCCTTTCAAGGCCTCATCCACCTTTTCGCCAAACAGGTGGTCACCTTCGAAAGGCATGTCGACGACCTTATATTGCACCTCGGATCTAAAGTTGGTGCACTTGAGCCAGGCCTGGCGTCGTAGAACCACTCCGTTGTTAATTTGTTTGAACCCCGAGTCTGCCAGGTCCACCGCTATATTGATAGCATGGTTCGAGGCTTCTTCTCCTTCACGAACCAGGGACATAGCTGATTTTCTGTGTTCTTCTGGGAGGTGGTCCAAAATGGGTGCCAGTCTGTGCCACATCTCCCTGTCATACCTGGCCATGATTGCCAGGGAGTTCGCTGCTTTCACTGTTGACGCTCCCACTGACAGGATCTTCTTACCGAAAGCGTCTTGGCGTCTAGCTTCGGAGTCCGGCGGGGTAGAGCACTTATGCTGGGCCTTTGCCTTTCTCGTCGCCGCCGCCGATACCACCGAGTCAGGCGTGGGTTGCGCAGAGAGGCATTTTGGTGTCGAATCTGGAACTTTAAATTTTTTCTCTACGCGGCCTTTGACCGCAGGTTCCGAGAATGGATGCCGCATGGTTTGGACGCCCTCTTTCCATACGTGGTCCAGTATCGGTATCGAAAAAACGGAACGCCTATTCTTGCCCATGTGGTCAAAGAGGAAGCAGTCCTTCTTTTCTTCTTGTTGGGTCAAACCGAACTCCTTGCAGGCCTTTTCCATCATGGAATGGAAGGCCCCTATGCCATGACGGGTCTCTCGACGGCGAGAGGGAGATATCAGAAGCTGACCCCTGTTCAGAGAGGGAGTCCGAGAGCTCACCTTCTTCCTGGACTGTTGGAGCAGTTGGGCCCACGACCGATCTAGTCGGGCGGTGTGAAGGTCCGGGCTCGTCGACGAGGGGAGTCGTCGGAACAGGTGGGAGCCTTTCGTCCAGGGACTTCAAGAGCGAGTGTAAGGAGGAAAGTACCTCCATGGAGAGAGTAGCCTGGGCGTTTGGAGGCTGGGTGAAAACTTGAGAGCAGGTTGCACCAGAAGGAAATCTGGGCCGTAGCCCCAGGTCTTCCGGGCTCACTATTCTGAAGCCGTCGTCTTCTTTGGAGGCGATCGAAACTGCCTGTTCTTGTAGCAGTGTGTCGGGTAGCCCCATGTCGAACGCTTCTGGCCTCCAGGCCTGGAACTCCGTCGACGAGGGAATCGTCGTCGACGATGAGCCCGTTTGAAAGGCGGGGGACTGTGACGGAGTGGGCACTTGGATCGTCGCCGTCGTCGTCGTCGACGGAGGGCCTGCAGGTGGCTTAGGCGGTCCCGCCTTCGCGGGGCTCTCCCTGCGTTTATCCGCCTCTCTACTCGTAGCTGATCTTTTCTGATCGCTCGAGGAGGATTTTGGCCTGTCCTTATCTTTCTTCGACGAAGAAGAAGAGGAAGATGATTTCTTCGTCGATTCTTTCGATGAGGCCTTAGAGGAATGACTTCGAGGCACGTCCTTCTCCGTAGGTCGTGATTTTTTGGCCAGAGGTTCCGACGGATGTGAGCGTCGGGAGGCTTCTGATGTTTTCGCTGAGGCGATACTGCGCACCGATCCTACCTCCGACTGAGGGTACGCTCCAGCGCCGTCGTTCAGCCACGAGACCAGTCGCCGATTCCGGTCCTTCAGGGTTTTTTGGGAAAACCCCTTGCAGATATCACATTGGTCCGCCGAGTGGTGGGGGTGAAGGCAGTAGATGCAGTCAAGATGGCCATCCCCTTCATAAACCTTCTTTAGACCGCACGTGGCACACGGGCGGAAAAGAGGCTTACCCGACATTATTGCCAGACCAACTAACAAAACTCGTAGGAGTTAGAAGCGGACCAAACAGACAAACTCGCAGGAGTTAGAAACAATCGATAAGTATTTGAAGAAAATACACGAGGAGATCCCACTATCTTTGGAGACGGTTGAAATCTGAAGGGACCCGCGGGGGCGGGGCTTATATACCATCACGTCCAACGGGGCGTACGTGGGCGGCCCCGTAGAGGACGCAGACGGGGATAGGGCAGAAGTTTTTCCTATTGGAAATGACTATATATATGTGTACCGAGGGTTCCCAGTCTGACGACGGGGAATATTCTAAGCATGTGAATCCATGAAAGATCCAATGCTGGAGAAGGTGCCTTGCTTAGCGTGAGTCCCAGTAGTGAGATCGGGGTTTCTGAGGTCCCTTCTGGGAATGAAAGCGACCAGAAGCATGACCCCTACTGTGATCAGTCATTGCAAAAACTCTGGCAGGGAACATTTTTTGATGAAGGTTTGTGCTTTCTCCAGGGTGGTATAGGTGCCCACAAATCTCTACATCTCCCTTTTTGAAAGCCTTGCCGAACAAGACACCCTGCGTGACTTTGCCTGCCTCATAAGACGCTAGGTCCCCTAACTTTGAGTCAGTCTTTAATAGCAGACCTCTCCTTCTCTCCGATAACAGGGAGCAGTTTGTGTTCCCTAGGTGGACATACTGCTCTTTGCACCCAATTCGCCAGTGTCTCAAGGTCCACCGGTTCGCCAGTGTCTATGGCCCTCTCCCCTAGATCCATGATCTTCGCAATTGGCCCTGCTAAATCCAGCACTTTTTCCTAAAAGCCCTTGCAGGTGCGGCCCATGCCCTTCCCAAGAGCTCTAAAGGCTTTGGACACAAACGCAACCATCTTAGGATCGAGATCTGGGGCTTCTGCTACTTTCCCCGGCATGTCTGGCCTTGGGCATTCTGATCGCATACGCATTCTTACCTCCTTCTCAATTGGCTTGCGCAGCCTCTGCATCATGTAAGCAGTCACTCTGGTTGACGGCAGTCAGTCAGATCTGGGATGAATTATGGACTCCGGATCAAAAATATCCGACAATTCTTCTTTGGGCACTTCTAGGTGCTTCCATTTAGCCTTTTGTTTCCCACCTTTGGACCTCAGAGATGATCTTGAATCTGATACCTCAGACTCTGGTGAAGAGTTCTTGTTGGCCCCTGTATTTTGCACCCCTGGGGGAGGGGGTAGGAGTCTTGGCATGGTTGCATGCTTCATGAAAGCTCCTTTAAGCTTCTCAAATGCGTTGACAGCTTCAGGAGGCTTTCTCTTACCCTCCTTCACTGGACCCTGTGGAGTCAAAGAGGTTTTCCTCTTGCAGGTCTGTTCTCTCACCTTATGAACCACCTCTTAATGTGGTAGAGTAGAGGACATGCTGTCTTACATACAAGGCGGCTTTTCAGGCCATCCCCAATCAAGCACTTCAATGCTTCTAGTCTTTCCTGTAGCAGGCATACTCCTAGTGCCACTGTGTCGACTAGGAAGTCTCCTAGCACCCTCTTAAAACTGAGGGCCAAGTCCGCATCCTCGCCTGTCAGCTATTGGTCTTGGCTCCCCACACTTTCATCTGATTCCATTTTGTGTGATATCACACACTTTCAAAGGTGCCTATGCACCTGGTCAGAGCAGGCTGAGTGGCTCATTCTCTGTCTTGGGGAGGCAGAGGAGATATAAAAAATATGGCTAATCGTTTGTTCCCCTTATATTTTGGGGATGAATGCTCTTGCAAAGGGAATCTGCTAGGTCACAATGCCAGCAACCCTGAATTCATTGGTGGGAAAGCTGAGCCTTAGTATGATTCAGTAAACAGCTGGGAAGCACAAGTGTGTGTTGTCTCGAGCTGGAGAACCGATGTATGCAGCTCCGGTTCTCTCTCTCACAGTGAGCGCGTGTCTCACAGTGTTCTGCACGGGCCTGTGAGATCTGATGCTCCAAACAACGGGCTCTGTCTGAAAACTCTCCCTGCTGTGTGCGCGCAGCCGAGGCTGCGCTGCAAGCAGTTTAGCCCAGCTGCGCAAATGAAACGGGGAAACAGAATATAATGGAGTGCAGTGTATAAAAAAAGAACAGTTAGACCACTAGCTACCCAACTTCCCCACACAGGGGTCGTGAGATTAATACTCTTTAGAGTGATAATCACTTACACTCAGCTGTATCGATCAACATCAATCAGGTATCAAAAAACATATTTTAATTGGTATACACATACTTTAAAAAGACGATATGTAAAACAAACACATAAGTGGTCTGACTAAAACGAAAAAGACCTAAGTGTTTTTTTAAGAGTACATCAGAAGAAAAACACAAAGAAAACATCACATAAGTCACATAGAGATGATTGTAACAATTTTCGTTTTTCAGATAAATCTGCGTCTGACTGTTTGTATTCAAACAAATGTGATGTTAGTACCATTGGTGAAATTGGTCAGCATGAATTCATATTTATTTATCATGGCAGGTCTACACTAAATCGTGTTTCTGGGGGTGGAGAAACACATAAAGCAATTGAATCCTGATGTTTGATGTGTAATCAGCCCCCTTCGTCAGGACGCTATCAATCTTTAATCATAAGAGCAATTTGGCAGTCTGCACTGGGCCATGTGAACTGTCTGTTCTACCTACAAATAAAACAATAAAAACAGAGTTTGAAGACCAAAATACCTGTCTTATGATCGTGAGAATAATTATTCTAGCAAACAGCAAGAGGAGTAGGCACCCCACTAACCTGCTACTTTCGTAGCTTCTTTCGCGTGTGGGAGTCAAAACAAGAGTAATTCTGCATCGAGTTTGAGCATCTGGATAAATACCTAACTGAAAGACAACAGAACGTAGAGAGCTATGTTTAATCTCTTTGTTTTCGTCTCTCATGTAAATCTTAATAGATATATCACCCACATATTAACTGGCAGGTATACCTTTCGTTAGGCTGAAGTGTCATTTGCTTCTTGGTCAGTGATAGGGCTATTACAGTCGGGCTGTATTACAGCCGGAATACAGCCCAACTTGTGATGAGGCTCTATGTATAGATGTCTGTGGCTTAGTTTTACACCAATGAATATCCTCAACAGATAGGAAACTATGATAACAGTTCCTGATGAAACTTCCATAATGATTACACAGGGGACATATTGAGGAGACCTCAGAAACATTATATATATGAATAGAATGTATGACCAATTTTAATATAAACGTATTTTATGTGTGTATACACTTATTGTTCATGGTGGGGTATAATGAACTACAGATGTCAACATTGTTTTATCTTGATGAAAGGATTTGATTAGAGCAGAATAGCCGATTAACTCATATAACTCCATGTTGGATGTGATGTCCCTGTTCAATAATTGTAACATTTTTCTAAAAAGCAACATTAAAGGGTTTTGATTGTGAATAATGTGCCTGTTTTCACACATAGCAAGCTGGCCATAGACTATGTATTTAACTACATTGTACAGCCCTTCTAACCATGGATCCTATCATCATTGCTGCCGAGTGCTCGTATCCCCTCCACCTCTCAATCTACCTAGCCACATATCACAACTCTCTCTTCCCACACTATACACTGTCCATTCCCCTCACATTCCCCTCCTTTCCTCTTATTTCATTATCATGCTCCATCGTCACCATCTCAACTCTCCTTCGCCAATGTCTGCACTCGTTCCTCTCATCCTCAACTTCTTTCCTTCCCTCACATCTCTCTGTTCTCCCCTTGCTTTCCCGCCCCCTTTGTCAAGCCCCTCTTTCCTTCTTTACTGTACCTGTTGGCCGTGCATGTCTTAAATGCAACACCCCAGAAATGACTGCCAATCTAAGGGCGTTTCAGGCAATGGGTATTTCATTATGGAAATGGATCAATGTTGCATACATTTATTCTGTGTCAACTCGAGTGTCCAAACCAAACTGGGAACACATGATATCATCAGATGTATCTGGCAAAAAGTGGGATTGAGCAAAATGAAAATATATTGACACTGGACATATATCTAGGAGAACTTTTAAAATAGGATCATACAGTAGAGTGAATAATGAATTCCTTTTATGCAACACACTTTATGCCAATTACAGGCAATTCAAAATGTTGAGGCCGGGATCATTTCTAATCTCCCTAGAAAAGAATACACTATCCATGTTCTTATGAGGGTACATTAGCCACCAGTGAAGTTTAAGATTTCATTATAAACAACTGATTTTGTACCAATAAATACTTTAAGATGCTATCCTTTTTTTATACAAAAATGGCAACAAATGGCATATTTCTAGCCTCCCTCAGAGGCCAAGAACATGGTCCTACAGCAATATATTAGATCAGAACAGAAGAGATAATGTAAGAGCAGAAAAACATGTCTGCTCTCACATTAGCAGAGACACATTTCCTCCCAAAATGAAAGAAAATGAATGAAGGGGTCTATCATTCCCTTAGTATTAGAAAGGTACTTTGCATGTTAACTTACAATTATGCTGATTTCAGGACACAGATTAGCAGAAAAGAATTACTGCACATGCATTTCCCACACGTCATCTGCTTGCACCTAACTTTCGACTCCCCTCAACTGTGGGGTATGCTGCAATGAGCATAAAGATGACTCTGCATCTTTGACAGTGGCCTATGTCAGCTTAAAAGCACTGGAAACATTCTGATAAGCAACTTTTACACTCAGTATTGCCACCAAGATATAGTTAATCATTCTATGTTTTGGGTGAAGACCATGGATATTGTTTTCAGCGGGTAGGAAATTACATATAGCCTGGTCTTGCTTTAGGGTTGAATTAAAGAGAGGTTAGCCAATATCTCCATTTAGGTCATGGATAAAATGTTGTCATGGTTTGTCACAAGTTACTAACACCTATGCACTTTATATACTATGTGATGTTTTAAGTTTTTTAATCAAAGAGATTTTTAAGGTCATTAGGAGTAAGCCGGTCTAGGAAAAATGTGAGAAAAATGGACGGTACTACCAGTTCGAGCATTATTCCCAGACCGGCATACTCTTGAGTTTGCCAGTAGGGGCAGTGAACGACCTACAGGCCTGATCTGCCAGGAGTTGAGGCCCCTACCGGGAGATAATTCATTCAATCACTGGCACCATTAGCAAAAGAGCCAGTGATTCAGTAGTTCCCATCCCATGGATTCCTAAGGGACTCCGTGGAATGGGAACTTAACGCCATTACCAGTGCACGTAATATCCATGGATATCTGGCACAGGTAAATGGAAGGCGAGTCTGCTGGTAACCCGGCGGGTTACCAGCAGACTCGTATTGAGTGTTGAAATAAAGTGATGTATTTGGTAATGAACAAACTCACTCAAGGAGTGGGAGCAGAGTGCAGGGGTGGTGTGTGAAATGCAGAGGAGCCCTTCATCATAATTGTTGCTGCCTAGGGAAGCAATGACAGTCAGTTATAGTACAGTAAAAGTAGGGTTTTCATTGGTAAAATGAGAGGAGGTGAATAACCCTGAATGGTTCTCCCTTAGACTATGAGTTTGGGGACCAGTAAGAGTATTAACAAGTACATCGCTATGATGGGAAAAACGTTGAATGTAGTTGGAATGAAGTTGTATGTCCTGATGAAGTGCTATCCGTTGGAATGTGGGGCAGATGAGATGTCTGGACACATGGAGGAGGGCCCAAACACCGAGTGACAACAGATCTCAGATAATATGAAGATATTTTAAAAATTGATACGAGGATATCGTGCAAAATAATGAGCGATTGACACCATGTTTTGTTAAGACCAAGCTGATAGTTTTAAATGGATACGAAATGACATACAACCTTGTCTTGCTTTAAGGCTTGAATCAGAGTGGTTAGCCCGTACCTCTGTGTAGTATTATGGATGACATTTTGATACATGTTGTCACAATTTATAAACTGCTATGCGCTTTATGTGCTATGTGATGTTTTGCCTTTTTTTAATCAAAAAGATTTTGCGTTGAAATAAAGCGATGTATTTCTTATGACCAAACAGTGGAATACATGAAATTATTGGGGTTTAATGAGGATTTTTTGGGTAAATCGGACAGTTATGAGTGTTTGGTGATACTTAGGGAAAATCGATCCATAAATGGATGAATTTAAAATAGTTTTTGATATTGAAATAGAAATGTAAAATCACCTACCACTAACCTTTGGTTGATGTACACAGTAAAATAAATGTCCAATAAAGGTGTTATAAAATATATTGAGACTTTAATCAAATTTAAAGGAAAGGTAAATGTGTATAAACATTAACAACCCACCCTGTAATGAAATATAAAGAATATGCAGACTTCTGGTTGAGAGATTCACTCCTGGTATCAAGACAGGGTCTGCAGGCAATGTATTTTCTTTGCAGCACTGTTCAAGCTTTAAGCTATGACTTTTACAAAGATATGGGGTGAAGTCCCAATTGTCTAGGGCCCCTACAACAGCACCACGGGGAAAGAAACAATATGGTATCCCTTTTATTCTTCTTCCGTAGGCTGGACATAATTGTTGCTGGCTCAGAAATACTTTCCACAGGGTTGTGTTAACGTCGAGGCAGTCAAGCTGGTTTGACAGGAGGAAGACACCATTGACTTCACCAAGAGGCAATCAGCTTGAGGGTCTAAGTAAGCTTGGGACATGTGGAGATCCTCGCAGTCCAATGGCTCGAATGAGTTTCAATGCAAAGATTAATCATAAGTGGTGACTTGGATCAACTGGGTCCAACAACATGATGTGGTTCTGTCGCTGCAACTAGTTGGAAGGCACTGGAGAACAGGAAGGCAATGTTGAGTTGGTGGCTCAAAGAACGTTTAAAATATAGAATGTCAAAGGCAGATCTATTTTGTCTTGCAGTGGATAGAAACAACTAGAGCAAAAGTGGTAGACAGAGCCCAAAGCAGCTTCCTTTGATCATGTGTTACTTTGAGAACCTGTCTATGGTTTCAAAGGAAAGGTAAGAACTTTTTCTGCTCTTCCCATTCAGGTGCATTCAGAATGTCTGGGGCGGAGGCATGACAGCACCCCAAATCCTATATTATATTTCTTTTTAAATTTATTTTATTATTTTGATAACAATACAACCATAATGACATTTCAATTTAATCAAAAACTCAACCAACCCCCCCCACCCCCCCCCCCAACTTCGAAGCCACATGGTTTAATTGTTAGGATCGATCCGCACCGACAGTTATCATGGGCTGTCCATATCCCCGTCAGAGGAGCCCTCTTCTCTAGGGTGGAATAGAGACACCGTGAGGGCCACCCATTGTAGTAGATCTTCAGAGGTGTCCAGCTTCTGTTGTCGTTGTGCGTTCTCCCAGGCCCCCGTTTCTCCTGCCGACCATCGTCGGAGGTCCTCCCACCATGACGAGACACTGGGGGCTTTGGGGCTTTTCCACCCCATGGCAATACGTCTTTTTGCTAGAATGTACATTAGGTCTTTGAGTTTATTTAAGGGCTTGGTCTTTTTGTTTTTAGGATATCTTCCCAGGATGCACGCCCTTGGTGTCTGCATGTCCAAAGCGATGTCTGCCTCGGCTACCTTTGCCTTGATTTGTGCCCAAAAGGATTGTATTACCTGGCAGCCCCAGAACATGTGTGTCAACCCTGCGCAGGGTTCGTTACATTTGGGGCAATTGGTGGTTCTCGCTCCTTTGAATCTAGAGATGACTTCTGGAGTGAGGTATGCCCTATGAATGATGTAGAACTGGATAGGTTGCAGTCGGGCATTCCGAGATACTTTTTTTTGATGGTGCGTTATGGACTCCCATTCTTTGTCTTCGAACTGCAGGCCCAGTTCCAGTTCCCATTTCCCTCTGCACTTGAGATCTTGTTGGGTGATGCAGGTTAGCAATGTCTCGTAGAGTCTCGAGGTTTCGTGTCCACCCTCTGCAGCGCTCAACAAGTTTTCGATGGCCTCGTGCCCAGTGTCCAGATCCGCGGCTGCTGGCCATCGGCTTGTGAGTTTGTTTACTATGGCGCCATGTAGCAGGAACTGCCCTGATGGTAGCCCTAAGGACTCCTGCAGCTCGGCAAACGTGAGGAGACCCTGGTCGCTGACCAGATCGCCAAGGGTGGCAACGCCGAGGGGCTCCCAAGTGTCTCTTATCACTCTTCGAATTCCCGGTCTGGTTGTCATGATTGCAGCTATTGGGATATGAGGAGAGTAGGGGTCGACTGTTTGTGGTTTTGCAGGCTCTCTTTCATATCCGGGTCCCAAGGTTGATTAAGTAAGGGTCATGCAGCTTTGCTGCCGGTGCGATCCAAAGCAGGTCTCTAAGCAGAATGTGGGGGACATCAGGCTGCAGTAGGCGAGTGTCGGTTGTAGTGTCATCAGCCATCCACTGGATCACATGCTTCAGTTGTCCAGCTAGGTAGTAGAGTTCGCAATTGGGGACCTTCAGGCTACCTTTGTCATAGGGTCTCTGTAGGGTTTCCAGTGCGACTCTGTATCTACCCTCAAGCCATAGGAATTTCCTGCAGAGTTTATTTAGGTCCTTGAAGAATTGCTGCGGGATATCGTACGGAACATTGGTGAAGAAGTATAACAGTCTTGGTAGTGCTACCATCTTGAGAAGGCCCGCCCTACCTGCCACCGAGAGCGGCAGTTTGCTCCAGAAGTCCATCGACTTCGCCAAGACCTCTTTAGCTCTCACTGGGCCTCATTACGACCCAGGCGGTAAGGGGTTTACGGCAGCGTTAACAGCGCCGACCCTTACCGCCTGAGTACGAGGTCCCTTAGCGCCATGGCGCTTTTAACACCTGCTTTTAGCAGGTGTTAAAATCCATGGCGCTAAGGGACCATGGAGTTAATTACGCCACCGTAATTTACGGTGGCGTAAGTAACGCCTTCCCCACTCCCATTATGCCCTATGGGGCAAAAATGGGAATGGGGAAGGGTAAATGGGGATTGGGGACTTACCGCCCCGCCAAGGTCGGAATGGGGCGGTAAGTCCGCCAACCACCATGGCGTAAACATAGTTTACGCCATGGTGGTAAAGTCACGGCCCAGGCGGTAACTTACCGCCTGGGTCGTAATGAGGCCCACTGTATTTAAAGTGTGTTCAGTCTTGGGGTCCCGGTGGATCGTGATGTCCAGGTATTTAAAGGAGGTGGTTTCCCACTTAAGGGCTAGGGTTGGAAGGCTCTCCATGCTGGATTCGCTCAGGGCCGCCAAGGGGTAGAGGCAAGATTTGTCATGGTTGATCTGAATCCCGGTGTATTTATGGAATCCCTCTAGGGTCCCCAGTATGTAGGGTAGTATGTGGTCAGGGTCTTTTAGGTAGAGTAGCATGTCATCTGCGTACATAGAGACTAAGTGGGTCACGCCATCTATTACTATGCCCCCATCTCCGTATTCTTAGCGCAGATATGCTGCCACCGGTTCAATGGCTATGATGTATAACATGGGGGAGAGTGGGCATCCCTGCCGAGTGCCGCAGTAAAGGTTCCATTTGTCTGAGAAGGTGCAGTTGGTGCGCACTCTGGCGCTGGGGTCTGTGTATGTGAGTTTAACCCATTTAAGGACGGTCGGCCCTATTCCCATCTTGGTCATGGTGGCGTGAAGCCACTTCCACCGAACCGAATCAAATGCCTTAGAGGCGTCTAGGGACGCCACAGCGGATTTCTCTGGTCTGTTATTCGTGCTGTATATGACATGGTGCAGCTTACGCAGATTTTCAGTGATGGATCGGCCTGGTACATACCCCGTTTGGTCTTGGTGGATCAGGAGTGGGATGGCCTTCCGCAGCCTCGTGGCCAATAGCGCCGTCAGTATTTTGTTATCGACGTTTA
The DNA here is from genome assembly GCF_040938575.1 of Ambystoma mexicanum. NCBI lineage: Eukaryota > Metazoa > Chordata > Amphibia > Caudata > Ambystomatidae > Ambystoma > Ambystoma mexicanum. The sequence continues at coordinate 568,391,457 of NC_090936.1, read as the reverse complement.
ACATGGATAAGGGCCTGTATGAGCCGCACTCCGTACTGTCTTTGTTGGGCTTAAATAGTGGGATAATGACAGCTTCTTTCATGGTGTCTGGGTGGGTACCTATTTCATATGATTCACTGTACACTTGGGCTAGTAGTGGGGCTAGTATGTCTTCATAAGTCTTGTAGAACTCAGCAGGGAGCCCATCAGGACCTGGTGCTTTCCCGGAGGGTAGTGATCTGATGATGGCCATGACCTCCTCAGGGGTGATAGGTTCTTCTAAGGTCTCGGCTATTTGCTTTTCGAGGTGTGGCAGCTGGATGACGTCAAGGACATCGTCTATCTCGTTGTCTGTGGGTGGTGAGGGGTCAGCTATAGAGCCTGATAGTACTCAGTGAACGCCTGGTTTATTTCTGCCTGTGTGTGTGCGACCAGGCCATCGGCACCTCTAACATGGCAGATGGGTTTTCTGGGGGTCTCTCGTTTGTAAAGCCAAGCTAATAGTTTCCCGGGTTTGTCGCCCAGGGCGTGGTTCCTTTCAGTATATTTTGCATAGCTAAGTTTCCCCAATTTATCCCAGTGTGCAAGGCAAGTTTGTTTGAGTTTGATTATTCTATTTATGTGAGCAGGGTCAGAGGAAGCTCTGGCTTCTAGTTCTTTCAGCTCCTCTTCAGCATGCTCTAGCGAGGACACTATGGATTTTTGCCCCCCCCAGTGGCAGCAATCATTTCACCTCTTATCACCACTTTTTATGCCTCCCATGCCGTGCTGATGATGTGTTGGATGCTGTCTGCGTTAGTATGCCAGTAGTCTGTCGTGCCCCTCTTGATTTGTTCGTAGAAGGCGTTGTCCAACAGTGCCTCGCTTCTAAGTCTCTATGTGGGCACGGGGGGTCTAGGCGTAATTATTGTCCAAGTGGTGGTCAGGGGGGAGTGGTCCGACAACACCCTGGCCAGGTATTGTCTGTTTTAAAATGAGTCTAGGTGTTCCTCACTTACGAATATGCAACCTATTCTATTGTGTACTCCGTGGGGGGAGAGTAAAAGGAGTACCCTCTGTCTGTGGGATGTTGCTCTCTCCAGAGGTCTTTCAGAGCAAGCTGTTGCGTGAGTGCGTTCAGTATCTTGGCAGGTGGGGAGGGGCGGGTGTGTTTGCTGTCTGATCTGTCAATGCGGGGATCCAGGGTGCAGTTGTGGTCGCCCCCCCATATCCAGATGCGGTCCCTGTAGGGGCCGAGTCTTGTATATAACGAGCGGAAAAAAACTGTGGCGTTGTGGTTATGGGCTTAGGTGTTAACCAGGCAAAGTTCCCTCCCTTCAATGGTGCCTAGTATCAAGGCCATTCTGCCCTCATCGTCTGTTTTAGTGTGAATCAGTTTGATGGGGACAGTAGGGGCGATCCAAATCAGGACTCCCCTAGCATATGTGGAGTACACGGTGCCTATTAGGGTTCCCCGCCAGACTTTGGCTAGAGCTGTTAACTTTTGGGCATTCAGGTGGGTCTATTGTAGGAGGGCAATACCGACTTTGCAGTGTTTCATAAGAGAATGGATTCGGTGTTGCTTGACGTGGCTGTTCATCCCTCTAACGTTCCATGAGATGATTCTGATTTGATCAGCCATGATCTAGGTGTGGTTGGGGGCTTGTGAGTGTTCTCCAAGGTGGTACGGCTTGTTTCCCCCCAGTACAACTACAATCTGGGTTCTAACTTGTGGATTCCCTTCCCAATAAACTATAAACCTTAAACTCCTCAACAACAAAACAAGTCTAGCGGGGTTTCCCCCATTCTGACTACCCCATTACCGCGCCATTCGACCTAAGGTCTCCTGGTGCCCTACGGGCGGGTTAATTACCCAAACTACTTCAGGGGGTAGGGATAAACTATCATAAACTAGTTTGTGTTCGGAGTGGCTCCATTTGAATCAATATTGCCGCATTTTGAACGTGGTGCAGAATCTGCCAAGTATATTGCCTGGGGTTGTAAGGGTTGTTTCTTAGGGTGCAGTTTGCTGTAGTTTACGCTGCCGAGCCTCGACATCTGGTGTCTGTTCTCTGTCCATCCACTCGCTAGCCTCGGCAGGTGTGTCGAATAAGAGGGCTTTATCGTTTTGCAGAACTTTCAACCTAGCTGGGTATAGAACCATGTAACGCAAGCTGGCGTTCTTCCGGGTAGATGGCAACGTTTGCAGAATCTCTCTTTATGCAGCCCCTTGATCTTGTGTAGGCCAGAATTGTTTCTCTATCTTTGTAATTAAGGACTTTGGCTATTATCGGCCTAGGCGGGTTCCCTGGAGGCGGCCGTTTGGTGAGGGAATGGTGGGACATTTTGATGGTGAAGCCCTGCAACAATTTCCCAGCGCCAATTTCTTGCAATAAGAGATCCTCAACATAGTTTGTGGGGTCATTCCCTTCGATGCCCTGCAGCAGGCCAATAATTTTGATGTTATTTCGGCGTGCGTGGCCTTCTGCCTCCTCGGCCCCGTCTTCGAGGTTTTTTACCTTCTGCGCCAGGACGTCAACATCCTTCAGAAGCAGGTGTTTTGCTTCAGAGTTCTCCCGCACTTGGGTTTCCAGCGCTTCAGTTCTGCAAGCTATGGAACACGCATCTTGCCTTAGTAAGTTTAAGTCGATGGCAACGGCGTCTATTTTGCTCTCCATTGTCTTCTGTAGCATCATGATGGCCTCTAAGAGCTGCAAGTTTGCTGACAGCATAGGTTTCCATGGTGGTTTGCCTGTGCTTGCTTCTTTCCCCCTTCGTGGTCACCCCCCCCCTGAGGACAGACAGGGTCATCAGGTCTCGCCCACAGCTGGCTCGGAGGCTACCGCGGCGGTAAGATTTGTGGTGGTGCTGTTGCAACGCACTCTTCAAGGCCCACGTGAATTCACTTTTCTCTCAGTGTGCACGGGGTGGGTCTCCTGGGTTGCCGAGGTGCTGCCAGGCTTTGTGCCCCTAGTCTGGGGTATGGGTATGGTGTGTGGGTCACAAAAGCAACACAAACAGAGGGGGCTCCAACTGTCTTGCCAGGCAGGATAACTCCTTTTCAGTCTCTGCAGTACGGAAGTGGGGCGAGGGGAGCTCTCCTCGTGTGGTACAGCTTTCTTGATTTGTCTAGCAATTCACAAAGCACCTAGGGTGCAGCAGGCGGTCCCGGTGGCCCCACAGAGCGGCTGTGATGGAGCGCTTAAAGCCACGGTGTTCCACAGCTTGTCACCTTGGGCTAGGCGCAGATTATGGCCCCGGGGTGTATAGGTCCAGGAGCGGAGGTTCCAGGTGGAGGGGGGGCACTGTGTGAATATTATGTGGGAGCGGTTGTGACCTCAGGGCCCCCACCCCTGGCTCCTTACCTCATGTCCCTGGTTCTCTCCTCAGGCCTCCGGTGCGCCGGTCCTCAACCACAGTGCGGCTCACTGGTCTTCTGGTCTTCGGTTCGCTGGTGCATGCAGGGCGCCAGCCCACACATGCATCAGACCACCTAGACAGGGCTGCCCGCCTCCGTCCGATGGTGGGTGCACTGCAGGCAACTCAGCCCTCCCAGGTTCCTCTCTGGATGGGCGAACGCGTGGGCCTCCACGACGCTGGTCCGGATCGTCCTCAGTTTGCCCGCAGATCAATGCCCCTCTTAATGCAGGCACGGTGTCCACCGCAGCGTTCGCCGTACTGTAGTGGCGGCGTTGGGTGGGCAGCAGTCACGGCAAGCCCTCGCCGCCCCAGATCCTTGGTGTGTTGTTCGAAAAAGAAGCCAGTTACTTGGCGGGCACCATTTTCTCAGGCTCACTGTCTCTCGCCGCACGAAGTGCTGCCTCGGCGGGTGCACTCAGCTGTTCGAAGTTTCGGGTGATGGTGCTTCAGGCAATCCCCAGCCGAAAAAGGCAAGTTTTAGCAATTTACGCCAGTCATAGCAGTATGTTTGCGGCAGTATAATGGGCACATCAGCAGAGCGGTCTGAAAGCACGTCTTCCTTACATGGCGGATAGCCATGCCCCACCCAAAATCCTACATATATGTGCAGGAACCAGGAAGCGCTCTTTGTTTCACGGTTTCTGTTTGTGTAGCATGGGAACTGGAGGGCTTTCATGTTTCCTGGGAGGCAGCACGCTGCAAAGTGCTACAAGCCTGAAGGTAAGGAATGTATTTGATATGTATGTGTGCATGTTTGAATGAATGTGTGAGTGTATGAAGCCTGGGTATGTGCGTTTATGAATGAGCGGGTGTACAAAAGATGCCCAGTAAAAAAAGTATGTATGATGGCATCGTATAGCTGGGTATCTTTGATAGACCAGGCATGATAATTGTTATTATATGGCCAGGCTGTCATTTTGGTGCAACCAGTTTAGCCATTTCTTACTCTGGCATGGCATTTTGTTCTGGGAATCTTTTATGAAGCAGGCATGATAGGTGGTATTACATGCCTAGACTGGCATTTTGGTGTCCAGCAATTACTTTGGTATGGCATATTGTACTGGGCTTCTATAATAAAGCAAGCATCATAAGTAGTATTGGGTAACTAGACTGGTATTTTAGTTCAACCAGTGTAGCCATTTCTTTCTCATGGCATTTTCTACAGGGAATCTATGTTAAGGCAAGTATAAGTCTTATTATATGGTTGGACTTGCCTTTTGGTGCGGCAGGTCTAGCGATTTGTTTGGCATGGCCTTTTTTACTGTACATCGTTTATAAAGCAAGCATGTTATGTGTTATTAAGTGGCTAGATTGGCATTTTAGAGCAGCACGTCTTGTTATGTCTTACTGTGGCATGATATTTGTTTTTATTCAGCTCGTTTTATTAGCATTTTGTTCAAAATTATAAACCACAACATTTACTGCAATACAGTGTACACAACATTAAAGACAATCAACTTGAACAGCAGAATAATATACATGACAAAAGCATAAATAATAATCAGTACAATTAACCAATCATGGGTGTAGAAGTGCATCGAAGCATATTAGTCTGTGACTAGAACTGAACCACTTCACACAGATATGGGTGGATACCTTTGGGCTGGGAAGAATGTTATTGTCAGAAAAAGAACTCAGAGTGAATCTTATCTGTGGAGGGAGGGGTTATGGGAGGAATACCCCCTCAGTAGCTCATATACCTGAGCAGGTAGACATGTGCATTCCAACATTCCCATAATTCTTATACAAGTGGGCAGGAGTGATCTTTATTGTAGATTTTGACAAAACTTAAAAAGTGTCTCCATTTCCTATGGACTAGGGCTATTTCATCCTGCCCGGCACGGCGTACATTGTCTTCTCGCTTCTTAATAGGGACCACATATGGGACAACCAGTTGTCTAAGGATGGGATTTTTGCTGATTTACCCAAGGCTGCAATCACAATCTTTACTACCAGGTATATTGCTCTCGGAGCTGGCAAATGGGTCAGGTACGATCTTATGTGATTTCTCTTGAATACCCCTAGGATACAGGAAGCTGGCTCAGCTGGCAAGGTTGTGTTGGCCTTTCGATTTAATAAGTGGACCACCTCCACCCAATACCGATTGAGCTTGGGGCAGTGACACTAGATGTGCATGTAGGTACCTGCACACACTCAGCCCCACGCATAGGACACTGAAATCCCCTCCTGTGCTTAGTTCTACTAGCGGTGAGATATCCCCTCACCATGAACTCAAGACACTTCTCAGGGTACTGCGCACAGGGGTTAGATTGTTGGATGCCTCTCCATATGTGACTCCAAACATTCTCCTAGTAACTCTCCCCCACGTCCTTATGCCAGGTGTTGGCATAGGGAGGTATATCCTTGTTTAATTTGGAGTTTAGAACGTGGGGAGTGCAGTGTCACGGGGAGCCATCCAAGGAGAAGATCGTTTTCTCAAAAGCTATGAGGGGCTTAGTCGCGGCAGCCGTTATGTGCTTGTTGAACCCAATGGCACAGATGCCAGTAGCACGATTGCTCTTTTTCAGCCAGCCCAAATATGTATTTTCACAAATCAAAAAGCCTGATGTGTCCCTACTCAAGCATGTGGGCAAGGAACTTGCATCTGCCTAGCCTCCACTTAAAGAGCGCATCTCCATCTTAGGCGGAGGAGAACTCTAATTTCTCGCGAATAGGAGTGATCAGGGAAGGCAAAGATGACAGTACCAGACTGCAGGCAAGGCTATTACCATCCTGTAGTCTTGTTCTGGCGGGTGAGAATTCATACATGCCCCAGGGTCTATATTTTTGTGGGAGCCAAGGCATATACCTGAGGGATTTGCCTGTCACTGCCTCCTCCAGCTGTTCCCAGCCTTTACCTGAATGCCGATGGATCCATTCATGAAGCGCTCTTAGGTGGGCTGCCTGTCTCCTGATGTGTGTAAGTGAGAGGCCTCCCCTCTCTCTTGTTGTGTGTAAGGTTGCTCTAGAGAACCTGTGCGCAGCATTGCAAAATATAAAGGATAGAACATCTTGCTGCAGTTTCTTGAACACTTGAGGAGGGACCATTATCGGGAGGGCATGGAGAGCATATAGTAGCTGGGGAGCATGTTCATTTTTATCGAGGCGTCACTCCCAAGGGAAATAGCTTGCGTGTTCCATGTTTTAAGGTCTGCCTTACTTCCACTAGTAGTTTAGTATAGTTAGCCTGATACAGGGAAGCACAGTGTGAGTAAAGGCAAATGCCCAAATTTGTAAGGCCACAGAAGGTGTATCCAAATTAAATTCAAGACCTCGCTCTTGTCTAGGTTGATTTTGAATCCTGAGGCTTTATGAACACCCTGGAGATGATGAAGTATGGCTGGAACTGAGGTCACCTCCCCTGTAAGTGTGAAAATTGTATTGTCTGCAAAGAAGTGTGATCTTATGATCACCCTCCCAGTAGATGATCCCATGGATAGCTTTGTCTATTCTGATCCTAGCGGCCAAGGGCTCCACCACCAGGGTTAACAAGGGAGAAAGGGGGCAGCCCTTTCTTGCCCCCCCCTGGTCAGATAAGATCCCCAAGAAAGATACCCGTTGGATGAGGTCCTTGCAAAGGGTGTGTAATATACGGTGAAAACCCCCTTAATGAACCTCTCTCCCAGGTTCTACCCATCAATGCATGGAGGAAAGGCCACTTGACCCGGTCAAATAACTTTTTCACATCAAGGCATAGTATCATGGCAGGCTTATGTGATCTATGTGTGATATCTATAAGGCCCACCATTGTCAACACATTGTCCTCCCCCTGCAACCCACTGACAAAGCTATACTGCTCAGGGTCGATCAGGAAGGGAAGCACCTTGTTGTGGTGGTTGCCTAGGATCCTGGCATATATCTTAATGTATGAATTAAGGACTGCTATTGGGCTATAGGATGCACATTCTGTAGGATTCTGCCCCTCCTGATTGGATTAGCAAAATGTTTGCTTCTCCCATATTAGTGGAAGAAATACCATGGCCTAAATATTTTTAAACTATTTTAAAAGCCCATGAACATGGGCTAAAGTGCGTAAAGGAAGACCTTTTCAGAGTGTTAATATATAATGTGGTATATTTTAATGTAATTTATGTTAATAGAAAAAAATATTCTTTAACAGTTTTTGCTCCTTTTAAATGGAGGAAAAGCAACCTCAAACAAAATCTCTCAGAACCCCATGAAATATAAAGATTGTACATACAGTTAATTGTTGTATTTGCTCCTCTTTGTCTCGGATTCCACATACAGGTATTAGAATCAAATATATAATGTTAGGAATGTCAGAGTGGTACAACTGATGTGCAGTATGTTTCTCTTCATTCAACTTGAAATATGCTGTTAAAGTGGTATCCCTGTCTTGGGCCTTTACTTCAGCTAATTGTATGTTATCATTTTTGAAATACACATTTTGTTCACTTGGAAGATGAACTTGAAGTCTTATTATTGTATATGTAAGGCAGCAGCTCCCTCTAGCGGTCACAACAGGCAAAGCGGGCAGTCTCTGTTGTGCATGACTACACTAGACAAACATACATCTGGCCTTTTATTATATAGATAGGCTATGGAGGGGATGTAGTTGCTTCACCCTGAAGTGTTTGTAAAATTGTGACAACAGGCCATCAACCCATGGTGTGTTTGTCCATTTTAAAGAGGAAATAGCCATTAGATCTCCTCCTTAGTAATTTCTCCATTTAGAGTTTCTAGCTGTGACTCTGTAGCATGGGGGAGTTGGAATGTATCTAGGAAGTTCTCTAGGGGTGCTCTAAAGGGTACAAAGCAGTAGAATATTTATCAAATTCTAACATGTTCTCCCTCTGTACATAGGCCCACTATCTGGCCTACCCAAGATCTCTTCTTGAGCCTGCAGGCCAGGATCTTAACCACCTTATTTCCCACTCCCCCCTCAAAGAATTGTGTTTAGTTTAAAGCAGGGTGAACTCTGCCCTGGATGCTTTAAGAATATTAATCTGTGTCCTAATCGTTTGCACCTCTTTAAATGTTTAACAGCAGCCTGCAGACCTAACCCTATCCTCAAAATCCTTTAGTTCAGCCGAGAGAAGATGGGATTGTTCACGTCTAATCTTGTTACTAAGCTGCCTTATAGATGGCCATACGCCTCATATAGGATATGAAGGTGTCCCACCTAACAATCTCCAAGACTTCACTGCACACATTATTCACGAAGAAGTCACCAATATCACCCTCAATTTATTTGCGTATAATAGGGTCGTTCAGCAGCAATGTGTTCAGTTTCCAAAGTCTTGGACAGGTCTCTTGGGCTCATAGTCTAAGCGTTACCTGGACTGGTGTCTGGTAAGAAAATCCTATATCCCCTATTGCTGCACTTTCCAGAGCATGGAGAATATCCCTCCCTACCAGCAAAAATCTATCCTAGAATATATGCAGTGTATGTTTGAGAAGAAAGCATAATCTCTTACATTGGGATGGGCGTGTCTCCAGGAGTCAACCAAATCAGATTCCGTGATCTGCCTCAACAGCTCTTTGGAGGGTTCTGTACACTCCCCAGTAGGAGTTCCCTAAATATCCCACCAAGAAATTCATTTTGACAGGAGTTTGGCCTGTACATGGAAGCTATGGTTATCTTTCAGCCATTTAACTGGCCTGTGACAAATATATACCTGCCGCCCTTATCCTATATGGAGCTTACCAACTGAAAGTGTACCTTGCTTCAAATGAGGATCAACACCCCCTGTTTCTTTTCCTTGCAACAGGAGAATAATTGTTGCAGATAAAATGTAACTCTAAGCCTAGATGTATCACAACTCAATGTCTCGTGCATGCACACCGCATCAACCCTCCCGCAGTCTCTGAATGAGCTGGTTTCTCTTCCTTGGAACATTTAGCAACCTGACATTTGTGGGAAACCTGGGGGTACTCTCACATCGACTTCCCAGGGATCTTCTGTTCAGGTGGCCAGAGAAGGGCCATCGCTTTTGGATCCCGACCGTGGGGGTGGACAAGTGAGGGAGGATCACAGGGGTGAATTGTCATTGGGGATTGGGGAGAGAGGACCTGAAGGCAAGACTTGGTATCCCCCTTTCCTAACACTGACCTATGGGTTCCAACCCATAATTCCCCTTTCACCCCTACCTGGTACTGAGACGAAGAAGAGGAAACTAGGAGTAATGCATACTTCCTATGTGAAACACCACTATAGTACTGGGACGAAGAAGAGGAGTATGCAGACATACAATACTGAAGATCAGGCATGTCTCAGTAATTGGATTTGTTATGGTCAGGCAATATCAGCTAACACATACCTGAGACGCATTAACCAAACTCAGGTGTTTAAAGAGAGAGCCCCCTGGGTGGAATGAGAGAGGGCTGCCTCGGAGGAGGGAGAGCAGGAGGTCAGGGGACTGTCAACAATCCTGTAGGACCCACAAGACCAAGAGCAAGCGAGTTGCGTGGTGGTGTAGGACCGGGATCCTGTGAGAGTGAAGACGGATAGCAGGAGCTGTCAAACAACTGGAAAGCAAAACTGCTACAAGCCGCAGCCGCTCTGATTGCTGTAATGTGCAGAGAAGTACCATGCAAGGAAGCAAAGGCAAGGCAGGCTGCATTCTCACTGTCAAAAAGGTGAGTAGGAGCCGCAGGGACCACAGCAGTGGAGATGCCGCGAAGAGCCAGTGAGGGTCAGCGGACTAGGAAGCACTAGAGCGCACCCAGGGAATCACAGGCAAGTAGCCATTTACAGAACTGAATGCAAATACTCAATTCTGAATACCAAACTGAACAAAACGCACTATTTGAATGCAATTACGCAATCTTGAATACAGAACTAAATGAGAACTACAGTGTGAATGAACATAGGCAAGATTAAAAGCCGAGCAGAATGGAAAGCATTGTTTGAATTAAAACCAAGGCATATTAAATACTGGCATATTAAACAGTGAACGAACATTGGAAAATAAACTGACAATGAAGGTCAGATTGAGTGAAAGCAGCATTGTGAATAGAACTAAAGCAAAGAGGTTGACAAACTAATGTGGAGAAGACTTGCAAAAGACTAATGTACAAGAGTGTTGCAACAGAGGCCAAGGGGGCAACCTATGGTTGCGTGACGTGTGATGGGTGGAAGGTGTGGTCTGACAACTATGCTTAGACCTGGGAGTTCCCCACTGTGAAGTTCATATAGAGTGCAAATCAAGTCAAGGCGAAGCACAGGGCTCCTGGTTCCCTGACCTGTGATGGGTGGACTGTTTGGTCGGACCACTCTGCCTAGACCAGGGGGCCCTAAATGGTGTCAAGAACAAGACTTTGTGGCAAGTCATAAGAGTACTACAATGCAATCTTGGGCAAGGGAATCCTGAGAACTTAAAGAACTGAGAAACGATGTCTTGGGGAAGGGAACTTCAAGAACCCCTCTTTGTGAACTGTGCTAAATTGAACTTGGGGAAGGGATCTTCCAGATTTGGCAGAACATTGGTTAGACAAACAACTTTGGGAACTGTACTGAGCCTGAAACAGAAGGCCCAAGAAAGAACTTCAACTAAGAGCAGCTGAGACTTTATGGTTTAACACTATTTTAGTTGAGAATAATCTCACACTTTGTTTATTTCTAGATGTGAGGGCAAGCATAGGTTTTGGACACAGACAGAACTTTGTTTTGGACTTACAGATTTATCTTTCCTTAGTTTTCTTTAGGAAGAGAAATCCATATCTTAGATATAGGGCACGTTAGGCCTTTCACCATGCTGACATTTTAATAAAGTTTGTTGAAACTTTCTGTTGTCTGTGTCATTTCTCTTGATACCATGCCTGTCTCACTTATTATGCAAGATTACTCTTAGAACCATATGAACAGAGAGAGCCAAGCGGGCTCGGCATCAATAGTGAATGTACCTCGCAGATGTGGTGGTGGAGACTCATCTTCAAGAAGAACAGTTAAGGCCTTTATCGCATGACCTACTGAAACAGCTGAAAAATCCAAGTAGAACTGTACTGTTCCATGAATATTAGCCAGATAAAACAAACAATAACATAGGAACTGTATAGCCACGGGCACAATGAGTCAGCCACTGCAATGTTCAGAAGAAAACTGAAGACCTGGCTGTTCAGGTGATGCTTACTAGATCTCTTTTCCCACAGCGAGAGGTCATGCTATCACCCTGCACTGTTAGACGGCCCTTTTGTGTATTGTCTGTCTTTCGTTGTCTCTGCCCGTAAGCATCTAGGTCATTTGGTGCGCATTATAAATATATTAAAGTCAAGTTCCCTCTCCTCCCTATTCCACCCTTAAGAGGAATCCGACCATCAGGACATCAACTAATCATCATGACCCTGGGTTACCTGCTCCCACACGCACATCAGCCGTTCCATATGAAACAATGCCTGCAAAGGACATAGCAGATTCTGATGTTGGTAGAAGATTGTTCTCAATGCCCTGGATGCACGCAAGATATTTTCCTTAGTAGTGGAGGAATTAAATTTCGTGTTGATATCGCAGGGCTGTGAAATGGCCCATCTCCGTAGTGGCCCCACTCTGTGCATCTAGTCCAGGATGATGCCTTCTCCAGAGATGTCCAAGAACTTGTCCTGAAAGAACTGTAGAACCATGTCCTTCAGGTCAGGATCCTCAGAGCCCCCCCTTTAATCCTAAGGGTCTCCCTTCAGTGTCTATTTTCAAGATCCTCAATGGTGTAAGGCAACCAGATTGTTCAAATTTTGCTTCATCCTAGCAAGTTTTACCTGGACGTGGATAACATCTTCTTGCAATGATTTCAGGGCTTCTTCCACATCCCCAACTCTCGAGTTAATTTGCCTCATGAACTCATGAACTCATGAACTGACACTATCAGATCTCCCAAGCACTCCAGGAGGTCCCTCTTCATTACCACCATGTTTTTCTCACCCATCGTATTCGCTGCACAGGCATGGGCCATTGTGGAGCTCCCAATGATAGCACTCTCCTTATCCCACTCAGTGATGGCTTTGGGGGACTTTTGTCCAAAACTATTCCCTCTCTGGGGCGAAATTGGCCAAATATGGGTTAACAAAGGGTGCACACCTGTGCATCAGGGCACATGAATGAGGTTGCTGTAAGTAGAGTCAGTGGGGAGTTTTGGGGAAAGAGCCCCTCCTCTGAGTGCAAAGACAATTTGGGTAGATGGGGGGGGGGGTCAAGCCTTTTCTTTCTAGAGTGGTTCGCTGATGTTGGAAATTCAAGAAAACTCCTGTTGAGCCGCCTCAGCATGCGTTGAGTAGCCCAGACTAACTATAGCCAACTGGGGTCAGTTAGGCACCGTGCTCTGAATCAATGAGTCCAGATGTCACAGTCCTCATGAAGCGCACCAAGGGGGCACAACCGAGACGAGACCCCCATGCCAGGATCCTTGCTGGGCTACTGCTGACTGGCTGGGCCTCTGGTAGAGACCACTAAGCAGGCAGTCCCTGCTGCTTCCGGAGGACTCACTGTTACTTGCTAGCTCTGACCCTTCCTGTGAGCCACCGCTGCAGTCCTGGCCTCCCGCAATGCCCTGCCACTAAGGGCTGCAGACCCAACACACAAGTTGAAACCTGAGCCGACTTGACGCACCTCCCAAGGAGCTCTGCTCACAGCAACCAAGTATGCAGTGGTACCCGTGGAGAGGGAGGTGGGCAGCCAGCGAAGAAGAAAAACCCTGGAGTGGGGTGCGAGAACAAGAGATGCACCAGAGTGGGGAGTGAGAAGAAGAGAAGACCCCTGACTGGCGAGTGAGAACGAGTAAAGCCCCTCAGTGGGGAGAGAAAGAAGAAAGTCCTCAGATTAACGAGTGAGAAAGAGGAAAATACCATAGTGGGGAAGAGACTGAAATAACTGCCAATTGGGGAGTGAGCAGGACAGAAACCCCAGAGAAGGCAGAGGCAGAAAGGACGCTGACATGGGGAGTAAGGGGGAAGACCCTAGAGACGGGGAGAGGGAGAAACTGAAAAAGAAAAACAAACAGAGACAGGACTGGGAGGCCTGGGCGAGAGAAATCATACAACACTTAAGCCGGCAAGAACTGTATAAACTTGGACTTCAAACAAAGGCAAGAGACATATGATAAAGAGGGATAATGGTTGGGATCAGAAGCCAGCAGACATCCCTTTTAAAGGTGTAGTTCCCTAATCTACCTCTGCTGGTTTCGTTGATTTCTATTTTCTTTTTGCATAGCAGGGAAAGTGGTTAGGCAGATTAGGATTCTGGATCAAGTACTTATTTATGTACAGACACCATGACATGCACCCTTTTCGACTTTGTTATTATAGAATAGGGCCTGATCTTATAGGATGGGCAAATAATCAGCTTTGACTTTGAAAGAGAGAAAATAAAACACCCTTAGACCATGCCTCAGTGTCCGAGTCCGGATTCTGATCAGACACACAGGGTATATTTTCTGCCTATGCCACTATTTGAACACTGAGGTGGTGTGAAAGAAGGTAGTGGGTCAAACAGCCACATCCTCATCTGGCCACACCATGGTGCAAGACACACCCCAACTGTTTATTTGAGTCAGATTAGCACACTGACTGCTTTGCCGAAGCTGGAAAATTAGGCTACGTTGGAAGGCTGCATGTAAGGAGATAGGAAAACTTTGTCTCACACTGGGTAAATGGGAGCATTAAATGTTGAAGGAGCAGGGCTGGGCAGAACACATCCCACTGAGCTTTTAGAGAAAGATGCAGATTTTAGAAGGATGTGAGGAGAATGTTTTATTGAATGAACAACAGCTGATAGTGAAAGAAACAATGGGTAGTGTTGTTCACTGAGGTGACCAGATGGTAAACAGGTGTGCAGCTCTACCTGGAGGAGTTACCAATAGGAGGCACAAGTGCCAATCCATTTCCCCCTCAGATGTGAGAGAACCTACATTACCATGGGACACTAACTGGGATACAGCCACATTGGATGGAACAGTAGCGGATAGTGATGATGAAATGGATTGGGATGAGTAGATGGAAGTGCTGGGGATGGATCATGAGGACAAAAGAGAGAGAGAGAAAAGAAGTAGTCTGGCACCTAATAACACAAAACCCAAAGGGCAATGTGAGGGGAGGAGCAGCTGTTGTTTCGAATACCTACATTGGGAGTGATTACACTCAGATACCACTTGTTGATCTAGCCCACATGTTCAGGCAGAAAGTTGAGGAGGCGCTGTTTAAGTGGTTGTTGAGATTGTGGGATGCTGGGGCAGTTGGTGTGCAGCTGGATCCTGCAGAGTTGTTGAAGATGGGGTCTGTAACTACTCATACAATGTCAGGTGTGGGGCATGGGACCCCTTAAAAACTATAGAAGAAGCAAACATCCATTTAAGAGAGATGGGCATGCAGGCAGCTCGTTATTCACAGCAATTTCAAAGACCACACATGGAGTTACTTACTTCACACATGAGGGGTTGTTTAATCAGAAATGGCCTTGGTCACATGAAAGTAACACTGCTAGCATTAGGTCCAGTCCATGGGAAAATTATCGGGGCTGTGATCATATTGTTAGAACAGTTGGAAGGTTTTTATGATCAGACATCTAGCTGAGCCACTGAGCCAAAAGAAGAGACAGCAAAGGTAATAATGTTAAAGCAACTGCCAGGCAGATGTGGTTACAGCTAATGAAAGAAGTGCCCCCAGGACATACAGATGAGAAGACAACAGGCCTCATTAGGAGTATGGCGGTAAGGTAACAACGTCGCCGGTATCGCTACCGGCACCGTTGTTACTGTACCACCATACTATGAGTTCTGCTCGCGGGTGCCCCTGCAGCCACCAGGTTTTACCTGGTGGCCGTACTGGCACCCGCAAGCAGAACTTGATGGTAGCAACGGTACCGTTAATAACAGTACTGTTGCTACCACCCTCCCCATTCCCATTGAGCTCTATGGGACTCAAATGGGAATGGGGAATAATGTTTACCGGCACCCAGAAAAGGGCAATTACCGGGTCCGGCAAGGTCATAATGACCCGGTAATTGCCCTTTTCTGGGCACCGGATAAAAATCAATACTGGCAGCAGCCATGCCTTTACTACAGGCACGGCTCCCGCCAGCCTCGCAATGAGGCCCAAGATATTTTACTTAGGGCAAAGTGGATAGCTTTAGAGCAAAAGGAACAGCAGGGAGCAGAGCCTCTGTTCCACCTGCACCCGAACCAGAAGAAAAGAATGGGGGGGATGTGTATCCAACACTCTGCTGAGACACCTGGCCAGTGTCCAATCCTATGTTTCACATTTGATGGTGTGGCACACTTTCCGAGTAGTATCACAGAAGGAATATTCAATACGTTTTGCCTTTAATTGACACAAGGGCAAATGTGATATTGATTAGTGGGGACCCAAATACACACACTGGCCCTAAAACAATCATTAACGTATACAGCAGTGTGGAGACGGTGGCTAATCCCATGAGAATGAAGATGGAAATGAGCAGTGGCCCACCATGTCATGCAATAGTGTTGGTAGCCCTGGTTCAAGAAAACATCTGTGAGATGGACATTCTGTTTAAGAAGAGAATTAGCACCGACTGGGTCAGATTTGTATCTCCTATCAGGCACATTCATGTGAAGACTGTGACCGTGTTGGTGAATCATGCAAAGTTGACCCCACTACATGTGCCGTCTAAACAGAATTAGTATGCACTAAAGAGTACCAACTCCCAGCAAGTCAGAAAGAGATTGGAGAGACCATACAGATATTGGTGCAAGGTGCAAGCAGGGATAGCCTTTAACCCCTCCCCTCTGACTCACCTTTTATTCTTTTCAGAAGTCTTGTGGTTCCTAGTGGAATGACTGAGGACTTTAGAAGCTTCAATAACCCCTACCCCACGGTATCAGCGCCTGTAACTGACATTACCAGTTTGATTGAGACGCTGAAAGACTGAAAGAGCAGAGGCAGTTGTATACAGTGTTAGACCTATCCACCTATCCAATGTATTTTCTTCATACCCACTGATCCTAAGTCACAAGATCAGTTCAGCTCTTCCTGGGAAAATAGGCATCATACCTTCAAAGTATTTCCCGAGGGGTCTATGCAAATCCTGCATTGCCAAGAGGTTATTGCAGAGGCTTGGCCATGAAAGAAATTGAAAGAGGTTCAATTGTTCCATTACATGGATGATATTATACTGGAGACACTAATGAGCAGGTGGACAGGGCTTTGGGAACATTGATTGCACACATGCATAAGAGAGAGTTGGCTATTAAAGAAAGTGCAGGGCCCTTCACGATAAGTGAAGTTTCTTTGTACTATTTGGTCAGGGCTCATGAGCAGGATTCTGTGGACAGAAATTAACCTGGTCACTCAGCTGTCCTTGCACACCTACAAGGTTGATGGAAAGAGGTATGTTGCACTAATGGCCTTTTGTAGAAATCACATTAACCACTTGGGACTCATATTGAAACCATTCTAGCAGGTGACATGAAAGAAGAATGAATGTGTGTGGGGTGCTGACCATTAAGTGTTTTATCAGCAGGTACAAGATGCTTTAGAAGATTACTTAGATTTGGGATCTCTTGCACCAGGGTAACCTTTTGAATTTGAAGTACCCATGCAGCATAATAGGTGTGTGTGTGTGGGACCTGTAGCAAATAAAGAGTGAACAGAGTCCCACAAGGTTTTTGGTCCCAAAAGCTGACAAATTCAATATCCTGATACATCTCACTGAAAAATCAACTAGTCACACCAAAGTGGGAATTGAAAAAAAGACTGAGACAATAACAGAAGAACAGCCAGTCACCTTACACATACAGATACCCATATTTAGCTGGATGACATAAGGGAACACAGGGGCCAAGGTGGGCGGGGGCACGCAGAAAGCATCCATTGACAAGTGCAAACGGTACCTATAGCAGCAAGCAAAACCTGGCCCCACTGGAGTACTGCACCTGCAAAAAGACAAAGTGAATGTTGCCAATAATGGCACTCTGCCAATGGAGCACCAAGAGTCAGTGACAATGGAGTTCCTTTCAAGACTGCACCACCATACGCTTGAAGAAGAAAGGGGCAAATAATGAATGGTTCACCAATGGCACAGCCAATTATGAACGTGGTACCAGGAGGTAGCAAGCAGTGGCATAGGAACAACCCCAAGAAAAGCTGCTACTGCAAAAAAGTGTTCAAGGCTCAAGACAGCACGCTGAACTTGAGACTGTGGCACCCATCACTGAGCAAACTGAAGACCACAGACCATGCACATGTTCACTGAGAGTTTGATCATGTATCAGGGACTGATGAAGTGGGCCCTTAAATGGCTCAAAGGTGGCTGGAAGATTAAGAATACTGCAGCCTGGAATGTCCCCAGAATCTGCGAGGGCAGGTAATACCAAGGACAAATGATCACCAGCATGATAGGGCACTTGGACACTAATGTGCCCAAAGAAACATCGCTGGCCATCTTGTAAAACAATTAAGTCATACCGTACTTTTCCTGCCATCAGAATAACTCCACGAACGTGCAGTTACACATCTGGGAAAAGATGCTTGCCTGTGCAACTTAATATATCGATGATCTGCAACATACAGGAAGGAGTGGAAGAGAATGGAAGATTGTTATTTATTTGCACCACTCCAACTTGTGACCAATGTGATGACAGTGTCGACAGTCCATGCGACAGCACAGAAGGATTAAGTTATACATAAGCGTATGTTTTGAACTGGCATGACCTGAGAAGAAATGCCGCCAGTGACTTATGAACCATGCCAACATTATGGGTTTACTGAGAGTAAAGACCTCATTACATTTATCATTGAGCTAAAATACTTCATCATTATATGAAACCCATTCGATATAAATGCAAAAGTTGAAAACAAACCATTACCATCTCCAGAACAGGGAAACAGGTGTACGGTAGTTAATGGACCCATTACCAGACATGGACAAGACAGTTTAATCGTATGTGTGTATTATTTCTCTTAGGTGTGTATCAATGAACACTTATTGATGTTATCAAATTTCATATTATAATTTAAAGGGGATTCATTAATTATTATTCAATTTATGTATTTGGAAATTATTCTCCTGATGAATATGTTACCTCTTTTTTTTTTGTTGTGCTTGAGTTTTTCAATATTTCGCCGTGTGTTATGTTCATAGTAGAGCAAGGAATTAGTCCTACTTTATGTTTTTCCCTTTGCACTCATTCAAAACCAAGAGAGGGTGGAGTGTAACATACAGGCAGTTTTTGTGTACAATTAGGTAGTGTTATGGAAGTCAATGGAAATGTGAAAGGGTTATTCTTTACATAATGTATGCTAGCGATTTGCACAGTGCCTGTTGTGGCCGGTCCAGCTTCTAATAGAAAAGTTGTGCAATGCTTTTATCTTCCAAGTAGTTCCAGTCAGATGCATTGTTTGGTGAGTTGAGCTGAGAAAGTAGAGATAATGGGCCCGATTCATACAATCCAGCACAGAAAAGGCGCAAGCGCCGTGCGGCGAAAAGGAGCGTGCTCTATTCATGGATTTCCCGAGGCATCACTAGCCGTGGCGCATGGAACATCAAGCAGCGCCAGTAACGCCCCCAACACGCACCCATGTGCATTAAAAAGCTAGTGAAATGCCTAATACGCCGCAAGCCCTCGCGCCTTCTCTGGTCAAGCATACAGCCCCCCCAGCCAAATCACGTGAAAACTCGATTTTTTCCACGCGATTTGGCAGGGTGCCGACGGGGTACGCGCTGAATATCCACGCGATTTGGCTGGGGTGCGGACGGGGTACGCGCTGAGTTTTCAAGCGATTTGGCGTGGTGCAGACGGGGTATGCGCTGAGGTTCCAGGTGATTTGGCTGGGGTGCAGACAGGGTACACCCTGAGTTTCCATGTGATTTGGCTGGTGTGCGGACGGGGTACGGGCTGAGTTTCCACGCAATTTGGCTGGGGTGCGGACGGGGTACACGCTGAGTTTCAACGTGATTTGGCTGGTGTGCAGACGGGGGGACTCGCTGAGTTTCATTCGATTTGGTGGGGTGCAGAACAGGGTATGCGCTGAGTTTCCACGCAATTACCCCGGATGCACCCCAGCCAAATCGTGTGGAACCTCAGCGCGTACCCCGTGATACATGCCAAAAATCCACTGGAAGCAGATCCCTCCTGACGGGACAGCCACACCCCAGCCCCCATCTCCCATGACCACACCCACAGGCAGCCCACACCACAAGGGACCCCCCGACCCTATCACCCATGACCACACCCCAAAGGCAGCCCACACCACATGGGACAACCCATCCCCGTGACCACACCCCGCAGGCAGCCCACACCACAAGGGACCCCCACCTAGCACCCATCACCTGTGACCACACGCCGCAGGCAGCCCACAACACATGGGACACCCCCATCACCCGTGACCACACCTCGCAGGCAGCCCACACCACATGGGACACCCCCATCACCCGTGACCACACCCCGCAGGCAGCCCACACCACATGGAACACCCCCCCATCACCTGTGACCACACCCTGTAGGCAGCCCACACCAAAAGGTACCCCCCCCATCACCCATAACCACACCCCGCAGGTAGCACACAACACAAGGGACACCCACATCACCCGTGACTACACCCTGCAGGCAGCCCACACCACATGGGACGCCACATCACCCGTGACCATACCCCGCAGTCAGCCCACACCACATGGGACACCCCCATCACCTTTGACCACACCCTGCAGGCAGCCCACACCACATGGGACACCCCCATCACCCGTGACCACACCTCACAGGCAGCTCACACCACAAGGGACACCCCCAGCCCCCATCACCCATGACGGCAACCTGCAGGCAGGCCCGTGTCATGGGACATCCCCACCCCCCATCACCAGTCACTGCAACCTGCAGGCAGGCCCCGTAAACTGGACACCACCTACATGCCAGATGCTGTCATAGTGACACACTTACACTCCATCGATGGCATGTCTGTGAACTTGCATGCCATGTAGTGACACTACACTCAACCTCCTGTCCACAAGACAACAGCAAACAACAAAAAAGGCATTCATGTGACCCACACACATCAGTGTCCCAACTGATCACACACAATTGCTGACTGCAACCACATGCCAACATACACATCACAAAAGTGTATGCCAAAGAGCGGCCCTGCATGCCATATGACAAAGTAATGTAAAAAAACCACATGTACAAATACACACACCGTGACAGAATGAGCACACATCACATAAACCTATTACCCCATAAGCACAAGAGTGACCCTCCCATGTGTGAGGGACATGACATGACATCCAGTCAAATCACATGTCATTCCAATGCACATGTACACAAGTATGCAAAGGGCCAAAGAGTCCCGGAAGGGGGAACTGAGTGAAGACAGACACTAGAAATGTTTTTGGGCAGGTGACATTGAGACGGTGCCCGTGCCTGCGAAGTGTTGATAGATGAAATGTGGTTGCGCAGGTGGCAGTTCTGCACATGTGAACGACACCTCAAGAAAAACACCAAAAACGACAACAAAGTTAATCTGGCCAGCCGGTGTCAATTCCAAGCCTAAGTCAAAACAGGAGTTGCAAACTGTCGGTAGGTGTCTGTTGGCATACATAAAAACAGTCTAAAGATTAGGCATGTCTGTGAGCCAGTGCCTGTGTGCAAGTGGCGTGCAAGGGGACCTTATGACAAGTTCAGAGGGTACACAGCTGACCATAGCAGATTTCCACAGGACCTCATCTGGGCAGAGGAGTACCAAAAGCACAAGCACCGAGGAATGACTCAAGTCATGATTGTGTACATGGCAAACATACTGTTACCTAACAACATATACTGCAGCATTGGTTTGTCCATGTGTCAAACCCTAGCAATAGAAAAATAGGTAGAGCAAAGCAGGATGTCCAACTACACGAGATAAAATTAAATTAGCACAAAGTCATGATTGTGAAGGCACTTACACTGCATCAAGCAAATCCTGTTCTAAAAATTTAAAAATGACACACTCCCATCACTCACCCAACCCACCGCCCTCCCAAAAACACTGAGGACCAAGACACAAATATGCTGCACATGTGAAATCAAAGACCACCACACGGTGCACACTCCAACTCCACCTTAACACCCATCCACTGGTCATGCACACCAGGACATGCCCCATGCAAATGGATGTCAAACATGACACGTGCATGCTTGTGTACACACACATGAATCACATTGGTCATCATCAGGGACACAGAACAGAGGAAGGAAGCGTCAAACTTGCACAAAATCCGAGCCCAAACACCACTTGCAGTAAAAATAAGAACATATATTAAAACAAGTATGACATTCACAATAATTTCCTGAAAATAAATAAAAATGTGCATGAAATCACCAAAAAATGTTAGCATGTCGAAATGAAAAAACAGAGGTCAGAAAAAATGTCAAACTCAAAAATGTGGCACCTCAAAACCTTCCTCTTCGCTTCTGCCTTCTCTCTCCCTCTCCCCTGCTAATCCTGCTTAACTCCCCACTGAACTCAGCTCAAACCTGCATCTGGGCCACTCTCAGCAACCTCGGTCCAGGGCCCAGCCACTCTCCACCTGCACTGCCTCCCCGGCTCCCCCTGCACTGTGGGACTGTCACTGTATCCCTACAGCCCCTTTCCCAGCACTTGCTCTGCACTTACCTCGCACTTGCCACCAGCTGGCCCTTTCTATTTATTATTTATTATTATTTTATTTTATTTTTATTTTTATTTTTTTTTTTTTTTTTTTTTTTTTTTACGCTACTTACCTTGTACTGCACTTCCCCCCCCACCTCCTCCCCCCTGCACTTCCTCCTTTTCCCCTTACCTCTGCACTTGCGCGATCTGAATGACACCTGGCCTAGTAGGATCGTTTGTCTGTTTTCCCCTTGTTTCCCTCCCTCCCTGCCTCGTCGCGCCTTGAAACACTTGTGTATAGGCGCGTTACAAATACCATATCATATCATATCATATCATGTCCTTAAATGACTCTCAAAATTAAAACCAAAATTAAAAGAAATCCATTCCATCATGGTGAACACAAAAGGATCCAAAAAGATGAAAACTATGTACAAGTATAATAGGTTCATTGTCCCAAATGCATAACAAAAACATGAAAAAACTATCCACGAAATGACAAACCAAAAAATAACTATATACAAAAAGTGGAGCACAGTCCAGTAAAAAACGAAACTTTCACCTAAATAACTATATACGATTGCAGCGGGCTAGTCCTTCTCACCATGCTCCCTCAGTCTCGGCCAGGGCATCATTGAACACTGCTTCTACTTCCACTAGGTGGGCCTCCGCTTCCCCCTCGAGGGCTTGCAGGGACTCCAACATGCTCCTCTCAAACTCCCTGCAAGTCTCCTCGAGGACCTCACCCCACCACTCTGCCCGACGCAGTGAATTCTCCACCCTGGCCAAGGTTGTCTTGCCTCCCGTGCCCTGTTGCCGCTCTTCCCCGATCTGCTGGCCCAAACGCTCCCACACGGAAGACATCCTTTGTGTAAGGTCCACGTTTGCCTCCTGCCTGATGGCCGATACCTCCCTCCAAGCGATTGAATGCCCGAGTCCTGTAGCCTCCTACACCGAGCCTGCTGCTGCCAAATAGCCCACTGCTTTGACCTCAAGGACAGCCTCTGGGATGATGACAACCCCCAGGGCTGTCATGCACGTGCCCTGCTCCTTGGTGCCTGCTCTTCCTCCATTACCACAGCTCCTGTCGCCAGCTGAATCTGCGTGGTGACAACCTCGGCTGATCCAACTTCAACTCCTGACTCTGGCAGGGATGTGATCTCCACCAGACTGGCCGCCGGTGTTGGGACAGGTACACAGGGGACCCTGGTGGTGTCTGGGCCGGAAGACGGCAGGGAGAACGACTGGTGCACAGAGGAGGAAGACAAGGAGGGGGGTTGCAGCAGTGGCCAGCCCACGTACCCAATTTGAGACCATGAAATGTGCTAGCCAGTTCAGGAGACACCAGACCTCATTGTGATGACGTGAAAGCCCCCAATTGGAAGCCTGCACATCATCACGGATGGTGCATGTATGCCTAGTGATACCGGCTAGCAACGGTTCCACCCTGTCCCGAATTGGTTCATTCGCAGGTATTGGTGTTTCCGTTTGCGTGGAAACATCTGCCATCTGCGGATGGGTCCGTCCTGGGGCATGCCCGCAGGTGCATACAGGTGCAGTTGCAGTCCCAGGGGCAGGATTAGGAACATGCACCTCCACGGAGAACTGCACTGCCTCCTGCCCCTGAGTCTGGAATGCACCAGTCACACCTACCTCATCACTGCCGCCGGCCCCATGGGCTGGGCTGCTGCGGCCTCTTCCTCCTGCTCCACCTCCGCCAACCTGGATGCCTCCTCACCACCTTCCGCATTGGATTGCCCCTGTGCGGGCTCACCTGTCCCTCCCGCTGCCGAGGAGTCCACAACCACTTTCACCCTCTTGGACCGACCCTCAACAGCTGCGGCCGTTGTCCCCGACGCGGCACCAGTCTCCTCGCTCCCCGAAGATTACATATCCTGGGAGCGTGACTGGGCCTTGCATCTGTGCCTGGTGGAGGCATCCCTGCTGCCTTGCTCCACAGCGTGTTGTCCGCCCTCTTCTTCCATTTTCCCTGTGGATAAGGAGACATAGAACACAAACATCAGGGTACTGAACATATGTCTGTTTTGCACAAAGCAAATGTACATGAGTGGCACGGTCAAAGGTCAGAACCATTATCACCGTCCACAACACACAGGTTAGTGCAATTAACACACATGCACAATCATGTCTGGCATTCTCAACAATCACATCCTTGGACAAAGCACCTCAAAATTGTGCATTCGCCTCACATGCATCATGGGACATATACATCTCATTCACACTCATTAGCTGACAGTCATGAAGCAGTCCATAGAGCTATCACGTCAGAGTGCACTAGAGATCAATTTGGCAGCATGAGTCAATCAAACAATCTAATGCTCAAGTGATATCCATCCCTCACTCTTCAGACACATGCACATATGCACCATGCATGTCCAGGATGTTGCCAAAAGCACACGTGTGACACCTCTCATATGGCCAAGTGCAGACACATGAAATCAACCATGTGCACGTTGTTACATGCTGCAGCGCATCACACATTGCTACACAAACACTGTTGTTGCCACACATGCTTGAATGGACTCACATGCAGCACTGTCTGGGACATGCAAACAGACATCTGTACAAGAGGCATACCAGACATAAGGCCAAGGTGTACAATCCAACCATATATCAACACGCACAATGGTGGGCAAGTACACATGGACACTTACCAGTCGACTCCAGATGGAGTTCCAAATCCATGATGACCTGGGAGTACAGCGCTGGGTAAAACCGCTCCAGGACCCGCTTGTTGTCTGTGGTCAACCGGCTCTGTGGCCCCTCTTGGTTCATGCCAGCCTTGAGGAAGTGCTGGGCCTTGTTGTGGGTCCTGGCTTTGAAGTCATCCCAGCGCTTGTGGACTTGGACGTAGTCGCGGGGTGCCACCCCCTTCGCGTTGATGGCACCCACGATGTCCGCCCTGATCTTCCTCCGTCCTTCCTTGCCGACTTGCGATGGTCCATGGAAGAGGGCATCATAATCCACCAGGACTTGCTCCACCAGGATGTCAACTTCCCTGGCTGAGAAGCTGACAGCCCTCTGCCCGAAGGCAGGTGTGGGTGGGCAAGGTGGTCCTGGTGCTTGGCTGTGGAGCGGTGGTCTGACACATCGGGAGTCTTCTAGATCAGCAGATGTGGTCACAGGTCCAACGACAGGAGCACTGGCAATGGCTGTACAGCAGGCAGGCACCAGAATTGCAGGGTACGTGGGCAACAGGCACACACAGTGGGCAGGCAGCAGCAGATGGCTCGTAGGAGGCAGCTCAGGGCACTTGGAGGCAGGTGAATTGGCTGGTAAACAGGAGCGGGGGTCTTCTGTGTTACTCGCATGGGAAGATGGAAACAGAGTGACTCCACATGTGCGGAAACAGCGTGTAAGTGTGAAATGAGAGTAAAGGCCCTAAGCGCGTAACTTATGTGACACACGCTGAATGTTGGGTGTGGTGTTCTTCAGGATCGGGATAAAGTAGTGCGTAGGAGAGCATCACACGCTTGCCGAGTTATAGCAGACGCATGTGTGTACTTTGTTTCCACGCGATCTCTTGACTGCGTACGAGCCTCTTGTTTTGGTGGGGGATTGCCTCTGCGCACACACACATGTACTTTTGAGCCTGACGGTGAGCAGCGTATGCATTTTGCATTCGGTGGGTGCCCCTGTGTGTCACATAACCCCTTATTTAACATCACTGTAGCGTAAGTGTCCTTTGCATAAATATTTTTGTGTTGTTGGGTGCCACAGCGTACTGCGTTAGGTTTTTCCTTTACACGTGGGCTACCGAGGGGTCGCGTACATGTATTTTTCATATTTGGGGTGCCTGTGCGTTACGTGGCCCGTTTATATTTCCCCAGGGGTTACATTGAGCCTTGTTGGGGCACACTGGTACGTTTCACATCACGTACACTGCCCCCTCACTCAAATGGCCAAGGCAATCGATAGCTGCACTTCCCATTGCACTAATCCATCAGTGCCATGACTGGGAGGGCAACTAGTGGGAAGGGAGGCAAAGGTGGACGAGGTGGCCGAGGTGCCCGGGGCTGTGCAGGGAGAGCCATGCCCTCCACCCAACAGTGTCAGGGAGATGCAACTCAGGGTCAACCAGCCAGCTCTGTAGTGGTCCCTGCCGAGGCCCAAAGAGACCCAGGGGCGGATGTCCATGTCTCCATGGGCAAGAGACGTGTGGACAATAGTCCAGTCACCAGCACCTGGGGTCCTGGGGCAGCATTGCCATCAGCAGTCCACACCAGGCAGGGTGAGGAAGCTGCAGGGGCAGCTGCAGCAATCACTTCCCAGGCTCAGGGTCACCCACCCAGCCTGTAGTGGTCCCGGCCCAGGCCCACAGAGACTCAGGGGTGGATGTCCGTGTCTCCAAGGCCAAGAGACATGTGGACAAAGGTGCAGCCACAAGCACCCAGGTACAGATGCCTGCAATCCTACCTAGAGTCACAGCATCAGTGGGTGATGCCACAGCCCAGTCCACCAGTGCTCCAGCCCTTACTGAGCCAAGTGGTCCCAGCCACTCCGGGTCTGCACAACCTTCGAAGAAGGCAAAGCGTTGAGTAGGTAAAAAGGGTCAGTCCCAAGGCACGGCACAGGAGAGCCACACGTTGAGGAAGAGGAGCTTTAGTGATGAGGAACTCCAGATCCTCGTGGACTACGTGCAGGAACACGAACATGACATGCTTGTGCGGGCAGGGATCACATGTACGCCTGCCCAGCTTATGGCCCACTGGCAGTGTGTCGCTGATCGTATGAACGCCTTGGGCATTGAGAGGCGCACAGATTCTGACGCAGTAAAGCGTTGGAATGACCTCCAGCGCAGAGCCAAAGATAAACTGGGTGCCAACTACGCCTCTACTCTGGTGACTGGAGGTGGGTCACCACGAGAGGATGAAGAGCTCACTCTACATGAAGAGATGAACTGTGATATGAGTGATGTGGAGCAGATCCAAGGTGTGGGAGATCTGCCAATTTATGAGGGAATGTCTGGTGAGTGGTGATGCATGTGTGTCCAGGACATGTGTATGTTACTTGGATGAAGTGTAATGATTGTCTGGCAGTTCTACCTGCATTTACATGACTGCCATAGGTGAAACATGTCATGGTGGACTGACACGTGATTGTTGTCCTGCAGACTACATATGTACGACGTGCTGCACACCGTGACAAACCCCATCACCACACCTGCTCACTCCTTCCATGTCACTCTCTGTCCAGCTTCTCTTGGCCCTCTTCCTGTTCCAACTTGTGATGGTGGATAGCTTGCGACATTCGTCCACTCAAAACTCGCCTTCTCTCCGCACATATCTGACGTATCTGAGAGGTCCCCCTGCCAGCTGCACCTCCTCAGGGGTATTCATCCCTTCCCTAATCCCTCAGGGTCAGTTACTTCTCAGAGCAATTAGTTGGTGGTTAATGTCTATCTTTGGCTGGGGCCTCCCCCGGTTCAGCCTCCCTGCCCCAATAGAAATGGAGGTGAACCTTCTCCGGGTCTGGAGGCACTTGTGATGCTCCCTCATGTGTTGCGTTTTCTCTCCTCCTCTCCCCTGCTGGAGTTCTGGTTGACTGAGAGAATGCACTAGTCACCTGCCCACACTCTGATCTCGGACACAGGCCTCTGAGCCACCAGTTGTACCTATGCACTGCCTCCCTGCCACCCCCCACACTTGGTGGCTGTTTACTGTATCCCTACAACCCTCTACCAGCAATTGGCACCTGATGTCTGTACTTACACTTCCACCAGACGCCACATTTTCATTGCTGATTATGTAGTTGTTATGCCATTCCCATGTACTGCACTGCCCACTCCCATTTCCAACCCCAGGTCTCACCTTCACCGTGCCTATTCACTCGCGTGATGTCAATGTGACCTGGCCTCATTGGCTGAGTGTGTCTGGCTTCACTCTATTCCACCACCCTTTCATCGTATCACCTTGTGACACTTGTGTGTATTGAGTTTGTGAATTACATGTCATGTCATGTCACGTCCATTGTACATGGCTCTGGGACAGTAGTCAGCAAGTTCCATCTCATGCAGTTTTACAGTTCAGGCATGGCTGTGCTACGTGGAATATGTGTATTTGCATCAGTGATGTTGGTGAATGAACTATGCCAGTCAGGTACTCGTGTGCAAAGCAGGTGCTATACACCATGCACTACATGTTGCATTTAGCCCTTCCATACACGTCCATACTGCTTTCATGCCACACTTCACTTGCATTGACACTGCGTAGGAGTTTGTGACATGGCAGGTTGATGTGTTGCATGACAACATTGTGATGCCTATGTGTGTGGGCTATGCTATTTACATGGCTCTTCATTTATTTGTCTGTCCATGTGCTGGTAATGAGGCACTGGATGCAGGAGGAGGAGGTGGAGGAGAAACAGGATACTGAGCCACAATCAACCACCAGTGCAGGACACAGTGTCATAGCCCGTGAAGATCCACTGGTGCTACAGGCCATCCCGGCCCTGACTCAGTCTGAGTCCACCTCTGAGGAAGACTTTGGCTCTGGGGGTGAAACAGATATGAATACCTCTGGGCCGTCGCAGGTGAGTGCATCGACTGTGGGTGCTGTTGTATCACAAATGTCTGAAGGGGGGATGACCCCTCACAGGGCCAGTAAGTGGTGGTACGTCAGTCTGTGGTGGTTATGGCTGCAGGGTCACGCTCCACAGTATTGACTGCTGGTCCAGGGGGTCTCCTGATCAAGGTGCAGCCACAGACAGCACCATCACATCAATGGCCAGGTTCCCTTGGCCCGTGTAGGCATGGAATCCGCCAACGCGGTGGCCGTGTGTTAGCTGGCGATACTTTGTGTTAGCAGTCCATGTATCCTGTTGCACAACAACAGGCTGCTTCATAAGAGATGTTGGCTCAGGGCATGGATAGGGTGGCCAATTTCATGATACCCTCAGCAAGGCAGGTGGAGCACCAGCAGCAGGCATTGCGGTCCACATGCAGCTCACACAGGCTGAACATGGTGGTCAACAACAGGAGCCGACGGGCAGAACTGAGGGCTTTGCGTGCATTCATGGCTGCAGAGGGTCGGGCCCACAGGGAGGCCCTGAGGTTTGAGTATAGGTCCCTCAGAACTACACTGGCTGCACTTGAGGCAGCAAGCAGTAGACGGTCTGAAGAGCAGATGCAACTGATGATTTATACCATCACGTGCGTGCATCCTGTGAGGTGTTGCATGGGGATCGCCGAGCCATCATGTTGCAGATGCAAGCATATCAGACCCGCATGGCCACTGCCATGGAGGACTAGACCAGGGCTATACGTGGTGATTCTCCCTTATCACTACCACATTCTGATATAACACTAGAGGGTGGCGACAGCAGCGTCAGCTCTCCCGATCCATGATAGCCGTGCGGCCCATTAACTCATGGAGGGTTTTTCTTTTCTCTCGACATCTGTTAACGTGCACCTCCTCCCTCCTGGGTGCCCCACCCACCTGCCCCGGGCCCTCATGGGCATTTTTTATTTTCTTTACTTGTTTTTTGTCCATTGTACATTTATGTGATAGTGTGTTGATTTGTGTGGTAGCCAAGGGCATCCACTGTAGATTCCAGCTGGACCCATGCAGGCTTGTCTCGTGTTGGTACCCTCCTTGTTTGTGCCTTAGGGTCCAGACACATATGCCACTCCTGCTTCCCCTTTCCATGGGCCTGCAAAGAGTGCAGCATGTAAAAGTAACTTACACAGAGGCATTGGGCTTCCATTATATCTGTGGACAGTCTGAAGTCCGACCTGTGTATACACCCCTAGTGGGATTCATGATTGTTTGTTCAGTGCATGGTTAGCATCCCTTTTTGTTTGGACAATGAGATACATCCTTTGTTCATGTTTCATCTTCATGTATTGGCTTGACTATCTCCATTATTGTTAGCCTTCCTGCTTTATGTGCTTCCCTGTCCCCTTTGGTTAGCAGTGCGACACAAATATACAAGGGTGCCATGTGCAAGTCATGACACATTGAGGCACATGTGCAATTATGAATGGTCACTGTCAGACAGATTCACTCTTGGGTCCTGTGTTTGTGGTATGTTGTACTGGTCAATTGATGTTTATGTGTACATTATTATATTGATGAGTGAGTTATTTCTGAACTTGTTTGGTTGATTGTGACAGTAGTGTTATGTGTTGGCCATTTTTTCTCAGTTTGGACATTGCATGCCATGGCATGGTGTGTCAACCAGGTGACATGAAACATGGGAGGGTTTAGGTGACATAACTGCATTTAGGTGTGTACTTTGGCATGGTGTTAGTGGCATACCCCATCTTCCATGTGTTCCTTTTGTGCACACCTGATTGAAATACTTTTAGTACTAAGGGATGCACACAATGTAGCACTTCCAAGGACACATTCTCAGGGTGTTAAGGTTGGTACAGATGATTGTCCCTTTGTCATCATCGATTGTCACCTGGAATGTGCCAGGGATGTATGCACTCCACAGGGGTTGGATTTTAGCTGAAACATTGTGCCACAGGCTGGGTATGGGCAGCCTCGCCACGTGCCCTTGCCCCTCCCATGCGCAGACGCCGTGCATGTGGTTTGGGATGTGGGGGCACCACCATGTCCACCGGTACGCCACGCCGTGTTGCAACGTTGTGCAGGACACATGCTGCCACAATGATCCTGCACACTGCTGGTGGTGCATATAGTAGCTCACCACCAGAGTGGTCAAGGGAGCGGGAGCGGGACTTTTGCACTCCGAATATGCGGTCCACTGTGGCCCTAGTTGCAGTATGGGCTGCGTTGTATCTTACCTGGGGTGGGGTGGTGGGGTTCCGTATTGGCGTCATCATGTAGGTGCGCAGACGGTAGGCACTGCCTCCTGTAGAGTTGAGATGGGTTGTCAGTGGTGTGGTTTTGTCTGTGTGAGACATGCATGCATTTGCAGGACCATTTGTACTCACCAATGAGCCATGTGTTGCAATGCCTCCCAGCTTCTAGGGCACGGTACAGGGGTGACATTCTGAATATGAAACCATCATGGGTGGACCCTGGATAGTTTGCATATACAGAGGTAATGATACCCTTGGCATCACATACAACCTGCACGTTGATGGAATGACAGTGCTTGCAATTGCGATAGATGTGCTCTGTGGACCTAAGTGGACGTAGGGCCACATGGGTGCAATCAATGGCAATCAATGGCACCAAGCACTTTAGGGAAGTGGGCCACCCCGTTATAGTCCTGGACATGTATATGTGCCTGCGGACTGAGGGGCGTGCAGTCATGATTGCCAACACCTGGTGTAGGCAGCGTGACTGCATGGTCTGTGAAAGGGCCCCGACTATGGCAGTTGTCACCTGAAATGACCCAGTGGCCAAAAAAAGCAGTACATGGAGCACCTTTTACACGGGGCTCACTGCTTGGGAGCGCAGGTGGGTGATGTGAGGTCATCTTCCCGCTCCGTGACCAGGTCTAATATGATATGAGGTGGAAACCTATACCTGCCATACTCCTGGTCATCAGGCATCCCAAAAAGGCTAGACCTGGGTGAAAAAATGCGTGCCCTGGCTATCCTCCTCCTCCTGCTGTCTCAAACGATCACTGCTGCGAAAAATGGGACATTCATTGTAGCTGTATACGCGCGTTGGTTTTTCGCACGCCTTTTTATGCATTGTTTTAGTGCGCAGTGACGCTTATGCCTGCTTTCGCGTGGCGGACATGTTTCTGGATTAGCGTTTCTTTTTCTGCGCACCGGTGAGCTCTGTTCGATTCCATGTATCCATGTTGTTAGCGCACGTGTGGGTGTTGCAAGTATTTTACTGTGGTACTTCCCGCGTAACGCCCACATTTACGCTTGTTGTTCCCCATTCCACGTGTTCTGCCCCCTTTTTAGGTGACTGCGCAAGATGGTATGCCCTTCCCTGGACGTCTCACGCAAGGCGTTCATGGTGTCGCAGTGACGTGTTGGACCCACGCGGATTCAGCGCAAGTCAAGTCAACCACCGTGCATTGTGTTCCACAAATCGACAAACGGGCGCTTGTGCGCATTTTGCAGACAAGCGCCCCTTTTTCCGTGCAATTTTATTCTATGAATCGGGCCCAATATGTTCAGCTAATAAGCTTGCCCATTAGAGAACATTATTTGGATAAATAAAAATGTCCATCAGTACAAAACAACATTATTAACCACACAACATAAAATAAACAATAAATATATACATCCAACATATGTTAAAACTAACCTCAAATAGAATTTATTAAAACATTCTTTAGAGCACATCGAAGGTAGGCATTTAAGGTCCAGGCTAACAGCTGAGTATTTGCCAAACGTAGATAAATTAATGATGGCCTACATTGCCTTAACAGGGGCTCTGGCCCTGTTTTGTTCCTAGGTTTAGTGTAGGCGGCAGAAGAAAAAGAAGTGGAGAATATACTTCTGCACACCATTGCAGAATATATAGTCAAGTTCCTTTGTCTAGCATTGTCTGATGACCACTTACCAGTGACAGCTCTCAGTGGTAGCAAATTAAACCATGCCGTTGTGATTAACACTCGATCATGCCTATGGCTTGTCTAAAGGGAATAATGAGCAACTTTGAGTAGTACAAATAATATGGGTACAGTTCAAGGTTTTGGTCATTTCCACTTGTTCATGCCGTATTTACAAATATCTATATAAGTATCATACTAGAAATACTGGTTGTACTTGTATTTCAGTTTGTAATATCCGGCGCTCTCTCGCTCATGTTCCGAGATAGAACACAGGGTTTGCACTAGAGCAGAGGATGGTTGGGGAAGGGTGGAGAAAGGAGATCAAAGTAGAAGGAGGAAGATGAGTGTGTGTGGTCACAGAATAAAGAATGTTCCCACTTGTACCTGGCTCCTGCTCATCATTTACATACCACATTGGCGACAAGTTCCTCCTTTCCTACTGGGATCGCTTCACTAAGAACCCGCGGTCAGTGGACATCAGACAACCGACGGCCTGGAAATGTCCTCAGCCAGAAATCTGATTTGAGAGAGTCACCGGCAGACCCGAAGTAACACGCTGCCCTGTCCCCTCTGCCCAAAACAGTATATTTGGGGAGAAAAAGGGGGCACATGATGGTGAAGTGAGCACAAGCATCGCTGAGCACACGCTAGAGGAAAGCACCTATTCACATGCAGCAGCACACTATCAACCCAGAAAAGTAGAGTGTTGCCTAGCAATACAATCCAACGTAGAATGTCTGCATCTCGGACCTATGGAAAAACAGTTGATCAACCGAAGGAGCATTTTCGACACACACACACACAAAAAGAGAAGGAAAACCTCCTTTGGTGACAAGGACATAATATATATCTGTTACGCTCACCTGATATCCACGGGGACGCCGCACGATGCTGGATGGAGGCTGTGCGCTGTCCTGGACCCCGTTTTTGCTTGGTTGTATGTTGGCTGATGGACAGGTCCTATGACAGGAGAATGGGGGGTTTAGATACTGAGCCTGTGATGGGGGAGCCTACCTCCCACTGACCAAGTCCCTTCCCTTAGGGTTATACCTCACCTTATTTTCTTGTGCGTGAAGCTCTCCGTCCTGCATCTCAGTGCAGGGGCGCGTCTTAGTTGAGGGCGTTCTGAGGGCCTAGTTACTTCACTGGTCCTGTGCCCTTGTGTCGGGTCAAGTCCGGCTGCGACACCGACTTGTTTAATGTGCTCAGGTGAGTATTTTTAGCCTTTGTTCCTTCTCCTGTCTTCTTTTAGTTCCCTATCCTTTTTGGTGTTCTTTTTCCCTTCTTTGCTCTTATGTCTCTTTCTGTCTTCACAGGGATTGTTGCTGTTGCAGAGCCGTAGTGCCGGATGGTTAAGGCTGAGGTAAGTAGTTTAGTGCCAAGCACGGCACTGCACAACGTGAGCCAGTTTGCCAAACTGTATTCCTTTCTCTCATTAACAGCACGTTCTAACATCGCACTGCGCTAATCTGCAACGGTGACCGGGTATGCAGGCAAGTGGTTAATGGTGTTTTGCATGTTTTTCCAGTCACCGTTGCAGATTAGCGCAGTGCGATGTTAGAACCTGCTGTTAATGTTGTCCTTTTCCTTGCAGGTTGCAGAGCACTCCGGAGATGGTGAAGCCACCGACCATGGACGGATGAAGAAGCTGTTACTCACAGCTAATTGTTCCTCGCTAATGATGTTCTTGTTCTTGCAAGCCGCGGAGCGCTCCGGAGATGGGTGAGCCACTGAGCACGGACTGATGCGCGGATGGATGTTGGAGCTGCTACTCACAGGTAAGTGTTTCTTGATAATGCTGTTCTTGTTCCTGCAGGTTGCCGGTCGAATCCAGGGGTGATGCTGCAGATTCAAGCTGCCGGGGAGAAGCAGATGAGCTGGAGCTGGACACTCTGAGCGTTACGCTGCAGGAGTGCAGAATAACGTGAAGTGTGAATCCCAGTTCGGGCATGGCTTATATAGCCAGCCACACCTGAAGATCCGACCACACCCAAAACACTAGACTGCATGCTTCAGTTCATGGAACTGAGCTGCAGGAAGGGCCTCCATGTTGGATTAAGGCTCAAAGTGGGCTTGCCTTATTCTTGATAATGAGCCTGGCGCCAAAGGCACCAGGACTGTCTCCAGGTCTGCTCTTGATTGGTTCTTAAGTCCCGTGGAGTCACTGTGGGGGGCTGTAACCTCACTGCTGTCAGGGGGCTGTTGCAACTGAGGAGGGTCAGAGATAGGGGTCATGACAGCACTCCCCCCTAAGGCCCCTCTCAAAACGTAAAACGTTTAACCAGGCATGGTGCATGGAGATGCTCGCTCGGCTCCCATGTCCTGTCCGGAGGGCCGTACCCTTTCCAGTCCACTAAATAATATAACTTGGACTTGGTGATTTTTGAGCAAAGGATGTCTTTCACTTCGTATTCAGGCTCTTCATTAACCAATATCGGATTTGGTGGCGTCTTAATCCGGGTTCCAGGTTGAACTGGCTTTAGAAGTGAGACGTGGAACACTGGATGGATCTGCATGTTCGATGGTTAAGCTAGTTTTACCGCCAAAGGGTTTATGATAGCCTTGATGGTGTAAGGTCCCAGTTACCTGGGATGAAATGTTTGGGATCCTCTTATGGGCACATGTCGAGACGCTAACCAGACTTCATCTCCAACTTGGTAGGTTGGGGCACTTTGTCAGCGTTGGTCTGCAAAACTTTTCTGTCTTTCTTTGTCTTGAATCAGGTGTTCCGCCTTCTTGAAAGTCTGAGTGATAGTTGTATCTAAAGTTTTTACTGCTGGCATTTCCAAGGTCGTAGGGACGTCCAACTCCGAAGTACGTGGATTTCTTCCATACATGGTATAGAACGGACTCTGTCCTGTACTGGAGTGTAATTAATTGTTGTACGCATATTTGGCTATCCATAGCACATCCTTCCAACCATCTTCAACCTGATGCTCTAATGTCTGATTTGTCCGTTCTGTTTGGCCATCAGTTTGTAGATGGTGACTGGTGGATAGACGGATATCAATTTGGCCCATTGCACAACTCTTTCTCCAGAATTTAGGCACAAATTGACTGCCTCGGTCTGAAATCAGGACGGAGGGAAATCCGTGTAGTCGCACGATTTGTTCCAAGAATACTTTTGCCAGACTGGATGCATTTGGTAGACCCTTAAGTGGTATAAAATGGGCCATTTCTGAAAAAAGGTCCACTACCACTAGAATAGTGTTGAATCCTGGCAGGGAGGCAGGTTGGTGATGAAATCGAGAGAGAGAGAGAGAGAGTGCCAGGGTGCAGGTGGAACCTCCAAAGGCTTCAGAAGGCCTGGAGGATTTTGCTTTCTGGATTTATTCTGCACACAGATGCCACACGATAGAATAAACTGTACGATGTCCTTTCGCCAGGTTGGCTACCAATAATGTCTTTTCACCTTGGCTAAAGTATTGGCTATCCCAGGGTGCCCTTCCATCAGAGAGTCATGATAACCTGAGATGACTTGCTCTTGTAATGCCTTATTAGGTAGATATAAACGTCCCCTAAAATACGGGAGTTGATCCTTGATTGTGCGATGTTCACCTTGAGTGGCCCAGTCCTGTAATGTCTCAGTGTTCATTAGAAGCTGAATTTCCTCATGGAGTTCTTTCAAAGACAATGTGGTGGTGAGAACAAGTAGTCTGTCACCCAGAATGATGGCTACAGGGTCTGGGGTTGAGTAGGCATTTTCATCAACTCCCATGCGAGATAAGGCGTCTGCCTTACCATTCTGAACTCCCGGTCGATAGGTGATTATGTAATCATACTCCGCGAAAAATAAAGCCCACCTGAGTTGGCAAGATGATTGAGCTTTTGCCGACTTGAGGTATTAAAGATTCCGATGGTCAGCGATTACAGTGATGGTATGTCTGTCGCCCAAGAGGTAATGTCGCCAAGCCTTAAAGGCTGCTTTAATCGCTAGGAGTTCTTTGTCCGTAATTGCATAATTAAGTTCAGGTGTGGAAAATGTACGCGACCAAAAGGCCACAGGATGTAATTGGCCGGTTCCGGGATCTCTTTGGGAAAGAACTGCCCCCATTGCCATGCTGGAGGCGTCTATTTCTACTATATATGGGAGGTCTGGGCAAGGGTGTCATAAAACTGGGGCTGAGGTAAACCTCCTCTTCAGTTCCTGAAAGGCCTTTTCTGCCTCTTCAGTCCATTGGAAATGCTTGTTAGTCTTCCGTAACAAAGAAGTGATCGGGTGTACAATCTGCGAGAAACCCTGAATGAATCGACGGTAAAAGTTCACAAAACCGAGCATACTCTGGACGCCTTTCACTGAAGATGGGGATAACCAATTAAGAATGGCAACTACTTTGTGCATATCCATCCGGACGCCTCTAGGAGTGAGGATGAAACCCAAGAACTCAACTTCGGTGACATGAAAGGAGCATTTCTCAAGTTTAGCGTATAGTTGGTGCTGACATAGTTTTGCAAGGACGGAGCGTACGTGCCTAACACGATCTTGTTTGGAAGAGGAATACACCAAGATGTCGTCAATGTACACTAGGGAACATACGTCGATCAAATCTCGCAGCACATCGTTCATGAAGTACTGGAATGCAGCGGGAGCGTTGCAAAGCCCGAAGGGCATCACCTGATATTCGTACAGCCCATACTTGGTACAAAAGGCAGTCTTCCATTCATCTCCTTTCTTTACCCTTATGAGATGTTATGCCCCCATGAGGTCCAATTTGGTGTAAATTTGGGCATCTTTGACTTGGTCCAGCAGTTCCCGGATCAGGGGTAGAGGGTAGCGGTTTTTTACTGTTACTTGATTTAGTGCGCTGTAATCGATGCACGTTCTCAAGTCTCCCTCCTTCTTGGGTACGAAGAATAGGGGTGAAGCTGCCGGGGATTAAGACGGGCGGATGAATCTGTTTGCCAGATATTGGTCAAGGTATGATTTCAGATGGAGGTTTTCCAGTTCCGTGAGTGCATAAATGTGACTACATGGGATTTGTGCTCCGGGTACAAGGTCGATCTGACAGTCATATGGCCTGTGAGGGGGTAAGGTATTAGCCTGCTCCTTCTGGAAAACATCTTGGAAGTCTTGGTATTCGCTTGGTAACGTACTCGGTACACCTAGAACCACTGCCTCTTTACCTTGAGCTGGTGTTAACGGATCAGACATTGGCACATCTACTTGGTAGCAGGCGTGAACACAGTCACTGGAGAAAGTCAATTTCTTTGCGCGCCAGTCGATGCTAGGATTGTGAGCCACCAACCACGGCATCCCCAAAATCACCCGGAACTGAGGGGCCTTGATAAGGTCGAAGGCTATGGCTTCCCGAGGTCCATCCTGGCGCAGAAGGATTAGTTCTGCTGTGCGTTGAGTTACAGGACCCGAAGCTATGTCTGTGCTGTCGACGGTGGTAACCTTCTCCGTTGTCGTTTTCTGGTTGGTCTATGTAGTTACCAACATCTCTGCTGTCTATATAAGCCTCCAAATCATGCATCCGAGACAGTTGTCGGTGACTGATCAGAATCACAGGCAGGGCAAGGTGTGAGGTCTGTGGCTCTTCCTTTTCGCTCGACAAACGGACCTCTACGCTTGCCGGGCCTGGAAGTTTTCTGACTCAGGTTCTCCTCCTTCCTTTTCAGTAGCCCCAACCATTCTCCTAGGAGGCTTCACTGGGCAATCCCTGAGGAAATGACCAGGCTTCCCACAGTACAGGCACAGTTGTTGTTGCCTCCTTTTATCTCTTTCGGCCTTGGTCAATGGGCTGCGTACCCCCCTGATTTGCATGGGTTCTGAAGTGTTTTCTGATGCACATGGAATATACTCTTTGGGACGTACATACACAGTACGATTATCTGTTCTGGCCCGATCGGACTTTCGATCGTGCAGCCTGTGGTCGAACTGCACAACAAGGTTTATGAATTCGGCACAGTCTCTTGGTGGGTTTACCACCTGAGCTAGGACGTCTTTCGATTCCCCCCATAACGCTCGATGGAATAACGTGGGACTTTTCTCCTCCAGCCACCCAGTTTCAACTATGAGACTGCTAAAGGCGGCGATGTATGTCAATAGATCTTGGCTGCCCTGGCGAAGAGATAGACGTTCGTTGTCCAGAGCTTGACCCTGGGTGTGTCGGGTGAACATCTTTTCCATTCCCTGTTGGAACCCTCCGAAATCTCGCAAGAGTGGATCATCCTGTTTCACCAACGGTACAGACCAATCTGTGGCACTGCCACTCAGATATGACAGAACAAAGGTGTGACTGATCATTCGGAAGGGCTCCGGGTCTGCAGAGAAAATGGAAGTGGCACTGGTTCATGTACACTGCATATCTCTTTGGATCCCCGGTGAAACATTCTGGTGAGGCCAAAGGAACCGCCCCAGGGAGGATCACTTGCACCGGATTGACAGATGTGGCGGAAACCGGCGGAACAGTTCCTGGCAATGGAGCCTGACCGGCCTGTGTTTTCAGTAATTGCCTAGCTAAATCATCGGTACGATCCTTGGCGACTATCAATTCCCTTCTAAGAGCTTTGGCTTCTTGCCGGGCGGAGTGCACTTCAGCCCGTAATTCCCCCGGTAACTGGGCTAGTTGATCAGTCTCAGATGTTTCCATGATGCCCAGATGGATGTTTTAAGGAGGCTTCACGTTCTGTTACGCTCACCTGATATCCACAGGGACACCAAACGATGCTGGACGGAGGCTGTGCGCTGTCCTGGACCCCTTTCTGCTTGGTTGTATGTTGGCTGATGGACATGTCCTATGACAGGAGAATGGGGGGTTTAGATGCTGAGCCTGTGATGGGAGTTCACATCTCCCACTGACCAAGTCCCTTCCCTTAGGGTTATGCCTCACCTTATTTTCTTGTGCGTGAAGCTTTCCGTCCTGCGTCTCAGTGCAGGGGCGCATGTTAGTTGAGGGCGTTCTGAGGGCCTAGTTACTTCACTGGTCCTGTGCCCTTGTGTCGGGTCCAGTCCGGCTGTGACACTGACTTGTTTAATGTGCTCAGGTGAGTGTTTTTAGTCTTTGTTCCTTCTCCTGTCTTCTTTTCGTTCCCTGTGCTTTTCAGTGTTCTTTTTCCCTTCTTTGCTCTTAATGTCTCTTTCTGTCTTCACAGAGATTGTTGCTGTTGCGGAGCCACAGCGCCGGATGGTTAAGGCTGAGGTAAGTAGTTTGCTGCACAACGTGAGCCAGTTTGCTGACCTGTATTCCTTTCTCTCCTTCACGCAGGAGACAGTGCGCTGATGATCCGAAATGCAGTTTGTTCGGTGACCGGGTATGCAGGTAAGTGGTTAATGGTGTTTTGCGTTTTTTTTCAGTCACCTTTGCAGATTAGCGCAGCGCGATGATCGAACCCGCTGTTAATGTAGTCCTTTACCTTGCAGGTTGCAGAGCACTCCGGAAATGGTGAAGCCACCGAGCGCGGACGGATGAAGAAGCTGTTACTCACAGGTAATTGTTCCTCGCTAATGCTGTTCTTGTTCTTGCAGGCCGTGAAGCGCTCCGGAGATGGGTGAGCCACTGAACGCGGATTGATGCGCGGATGGATGTTGGAGCTGCTACTCACAAGTGTTTCTTGATAATGCTGTTCTTGTTCTTGCAGGTTGCCGGTGGAATTCAGGGGTGATGCTGCAGATTCAAGCCGCTGCAACAAGATGAGCTGGAGCTGGACATGGTGAGCGTTACGCTGCAGGAGTGCAGAATAGCGCGAAGTGTGAATCCCAGTTCGGGCGTGGCTTATATAGCCAGCCACACCTGAAGATTCGACCACACCCAAAACACTAGCCTGCATGCTTCAGTTCATGGAACTGAGCTGCAGGAAGGGCCTCCATGTTGGATTAAGGCTCAAAGTGGGCTTGCCTTATGCTTGATAATGAGCATGGCGCCAAAGGCGCCAGGACTGTTTCCAGGTCTGCTGTTGATGGGTTCTTAAGCCCCTTGGAGTCACTGGGGGGGCTGTAACCTCACTGCTGTCAAGCGGCTGTTGCAACTGAGGGGGTCAGGGATAGGGGTCATGACAATATCTCCCGTACAGTGCAATATATCCTACAGAACCATGGCCACTCCACGAACAGAAAAAGGGAATACATCAGGGGAGGCAGCTGGCACCAGCACCACAACAATCCCTGGTCAGACCCTGACCCTCCAACACGTTGAGCCCCAGTGTCAGAAGAAGGAGTTAGTAGACACCATCAAAATACTTCTTTACATTAGACCTACACTCAGGTCGAGCTCACCCAAGACTCTAATCACTTAACAGCCTTCACAACACAGTTTGACATATTCCTACAGATTCCCTTCGGGGTTGCTTCAGCTGTCGCAGCTTTTTAGCCATTGATGGATAAACATTTTGGACACTCTAAGAATTTTATCACCTTCCAGGGTTACTTATTAACACACTGATTCCAAGGAAAAATACATGATAGTTGTGCCAGAAGTCCTAGAAAAAAAGTCACCAAATGCAAATTGTTCGTAAAGGAAGTGGATTACTTAGGACACACCTTGTCACTAGAAGGAGTTAGACCAAGAACCAAATGAACAAAGGAAATCGAAGAAACTCTAGCTCCCACCACAATAGAGGAACTAATGTTGTTCCTGGGTTTATGTGAGTTGTATGCCAGGTTTGCATAGAACTTTGCATCTGTAGTGGAACCACTAAGATGCATAAATAAGAAGGGGACCAATTTTAATTGGGGCAGAGAACAACAGGCTTTTGAGTCAGTGAAAGGTCTCATCGTAAAAGCTTGCACACAAAGTCTTTCAACACAAAAGACAACATGATTATTAATGCAGATGCTAACAAAAGGTTGGGGCGATATTAGCACATTTTTAAATGGAAGAGAAAACCCATGCCTCGTGAGCGCCCAAACCGGCTGCAGTGAATTATTCAGTCATAAATAGAGAAGCTATTGCATGTTTATGGGTGAAAAGCAATGAAACACAAGCTACCCCTGTCTCCTGTGAATTTTCACACTTTGTGTTCACCACTTATTGACATCTAAATGGTGGTATCATTCTAAGAACACCATAGATCACCCAGACTCAGGATTTCAAGTGTTTTCGTCACATAAAAAACAATTAAATATTTATTTTAACCATGAGAGGTCTCTTCATTTTAGAAATTCATATATAGACAAAACAGATAAACATTGCATTGCAGATTGTAAAAATTATACATTACAAGGGTTTTCTATAGAACCTCATTTCTTTTTGCATTTCGTTTAGTCATACTTTTCAAAAAGGGCTTATTAGTCAATGCAATGTATAGTGCATTATATAGTCAATGTATACTCAATGCAATTTGGTTGTTTTTTAAGAACCAAAATGGCATAGGGATGTTGTGTCGACGCGTTTCGGCCTATTTCCGTGGAATAAAAACCATCCTAGAGAAGGTTTTTCCGGAGGCCTTCCTCAGGACAGATGTTGTTATTGGTTTCTTGTAGTTCATATACCTTGTAACCCTTAGTTCTTCCTAAACACAGATAATAAAAGAAACACACAAAACCTGAGTCAGTGAGGTGATCAGTCTTGATCAGTCGGTCAAGTGGCACAGCGAGTAGAGGGCTCGCTTTGACATCCGTGCAGAATTTGCTAACGCAGATTCGAATACTGGCAGGGCCAAACTCAGCCTTTCATCCTTCCGAGGTCGATAAATGAGCACCACACACTGTGGGTAATAATAAGCCGCGCTCAGATACCTTCGTAGCGCTCTATAAATGTGAAATTATTATTATTATTATTAAAGACTAATGTGTCAAAAAAGTGGGCCAGGACTACTGACCTTATTTCAGAAGGATCCGGTGCAGGGACATCGAGAAAGCTTCCTATTATTGGAGCCATACACTATTGGCCTGTTGAGGAAACATACAGAAAGTCTGTTGTGAGTGAAACTAAATCTCTAATTATTGTGGTAATGTCAATCATCTCAAAGAAGTTCAATGTACATACCTTTAGTGCCAACCATTGCTCAAAGGTATATAGATGGAGTGCGCACATTTATATAGTCATCTTCTGTGTGAAACCTACAGAAGGAGACACAATGGGAGGAGTCCTGTGTATTCATGGTAGTAAAATTGCAAATGTCATGTTGGAATTTTTACATCTAGGGCGGAGCGTGACAACTGATAGTCATATATTAAATCAATGTCCTATACAGCAGGCAAACACGTCCCGCGGGCCATCCCATAACAATATTACTTTTGTCAAAGTTTAAAAAGGAAGGGCTACCCTTAAACATTATAAGGGAACCAAGACTCCAAATTCTTGTCAGCACCAGAGGGCACTTTGATGTCAGGGGTGGCTTCCCATACCACAGTATACATTGAAAAATTCAGGCAATTTCTCATGCTATCTGGTGGTTTGTGGTACTTGGTATAACAAGACCCTTTCCCTCGCAAGGTAACAGGTATAGATGCAGGCCTTACCTCGCCGCAAGACCATCTGGATAGTCTCTGAGAGCCGCTGATGCCAAACGCGCCTCTGTTACTTCCACGTCTAAATACTGACCCCACTCGGGAGTGGAAGTAGAAACAGGACACAATCAATGTGTGTACAGTGATATGAGTTGAAACCACTCGGCATTGTGGATCCGTATATTCATCAAACTGGGCTTGTTACATGGCTAGAAATCCGAAAAAATTATCAAACAGGATCTTGATTATTTATTAGAAAAAGGTTTTTTGAAAAAATTATTATCAGCAAACGTATTGCTTGATTCAGAGACAAATTGTTTTATTAAAAAACAGGGGGTAAATTCTATAACACTCGCTTTAAAAGTAAAGGAGCACAAAAAAACTGCAAACCTGATTTAGGAAATGTACATGTCATGTACTCATATGTCGACCTATGCAGAGTATTGTGTTGGTGGAAATGGAGAAAAGACTCTCCGACTCCCAAGTGTGATACCAAAGTAAAACATAGGAAGATGTATATACATCTGTCACTACTCTCTGTGGTCCATGGAGCATCTAATTAGAAAACACTACACACAAGGGGCCGGCTGGTGCGTGATAATGCATTCGCTATGCCTGATGTTTCAGGCAACAGTAGAGAGAACTGTTTGTGTGTTTCCACTTATTATCCCTATTTAGTGAACTAGTCTCATTCTTCTCATTTAGAGTCTTACATACATCAAATAACATCTCACTCCTGAGATTTTTCACCGTCTTCATTAAACACCGCTGAAAGGTCTCTTGCTTCTTACTTGCACATGGAATCTAGTGATCCACACAGAATTCAATGGTATTTCTATACATTCAATGACATTTTCCAAGAAAAACAACCTCTTTTTCATGCTGTCTTTGGAACAGAGTATACAGAAACTATTTTAATGGCCCCTGAATTGGCAAAAGGCGCACAATGATTGTCTCTTACTAGTCCCTGATATGTTGTTGACTACCTTCTGATGTAATATGTGCACCAAATGTACAATACAATGGGTATAATAGATTGCATACTCAAGGACAACAAGTCTACTCCACCATTATGTGCCTTCATGATCTTATGGAATACAAGACACCATAGGGGCTCAAAGAAATAGACTTCATTCAATGGCTGAATTCAACCCATTCATGACACTGTCCAATTTCTGGATCCATTTCTGCTCTAATCGTTTTAATTCTAGATCTCCGTCGCCACCTTTGATTAATACTTTCGAGAACAAAGTACTCCATGAAGTAAAAAATGCCATGAAAAGCAAAAACTGCACTAGAGATAATCTCTCAAAAAGTGAACGAGATGCCATATCACATCTTGATGCATCATTGGATTTTCTGATAAAGCCGGCCGATAAAGGCGGGGGTATTGTCAAGTGGGGTAGAGATGATTACAGTAAGGAAGCAATGAAATTACTGAACATTGTGAACTACTATAGATTACAGGAAACAAATCCTACACAGAGACTACAAGAGGAAATTAACAGCTTATCACTACATGCAACAAGAGATGGGTGGATAGGCGAAAAGGGCTTTCTCAACAAACCTCATCCCACCATGGCAGATTTATACATCTTGCCTAAGATTCATAAAGATGATAAACATCCATCTGGAAGACTGATCGTATCAGCAATCGGCTCAGTCCTGGAGCCTCTGTCTCAATATGTAGATTTTTTCCTGCACCCTATTGTAGTAGAAATGCAA
Organism: Ambystoma mexicanum; assembly: GCF_040938575.1. Taxonomy (NCBI): domain Eukaryota; kingdom Metazoa; phylum Chordata; class Amphibia; order Caudata; family Ambystomatidae; genus Ambystoma; species Ambystoma mexicanum. The sequence continues at coordinate 568,346,963 of NC_090936.1, read as the reverse complement.
TCTTATGTGAGAGACAGTACTGAAATGATTAATATCATTGATACTCTTGAAATAGAAGAACAAGACATTTTGGTAAGCTTCAATGTCGAAGCGTGGTATACAAGTATACCACAAACTGAAAGCTTGAAAGTTTTGAAAGATAATTTAGATCTAAGACCGGACCCAGATGGCCGAGTACCACCATTATCTTGGAATGTACTAGAGTGGCCCTTACAGAACATTTCTTCATTTTTTAAACTAAGATGTACTGACAAATACATGGAACAAGTATGGGCGCCACTTTCGCGCCCGACATTGCAAATTTGTACATGGACACTTTTGAAACATCTTTCATCTTTAATAACCAGAATCCTTTTCAACGATACATGAAAAATGTGAATCGTTACATCGATGATATTTTCACCATATGGACCGGAACAAGAGAACAACTCAATGAATTTAAAGAGTGGTTGAACACCCAAGACCGTTTTCTTAATTTCACCATGACTGCAGATACACAAGAGCTTCCTTTCTTGGATCTCATGATAAAGAAGACACCTCGCAATAAGTTAGAAATAACACTCTTTCGTAAACCTAAGGACAAAAATACATTGCTTCATTTTGGCAGTTATCATCCGAGCCAATTTAAACTTAATCTGCCTTTTGGCCAGTGTCTTCGAATAAGGAGGAACTGCTCCAATATCAGACAGTTTGATGAACATGCACATGAATTAACCTGTCTGAAAGAACGAGGATACCCTAACAAGTGCATAAAAAATGGCAGAAAAAGAGCAAGAAATATTAGTAGGGAAACGTGTCTCAAACAAACAAAGAACGTGGAAGAAAGAATAACTTGTGTGACTACATACAGCCCAATTAGCTTAGCAATAAAAAGAGTGTTTTGAAACATTGGTCTTTGATAACCACTCTGGATTTTCAGCCATCAAAACCAAGAGTTGCTTTAAAAAAACTCAAAACTTGAAGCAAATGCTCGTACATACTTACAAGGAGGAACAAATACCAAGATCTGAACAAGCAACATTATGGGCACTACCACTTGTAATAGGCCACCACAAATGTGGACAATGCTCAGTATGCAATCTAACAACTAAAGTAAAGAGCATAAAGTTATACCACATAGATTGGAAACTAAATGATTTCTCCAAATCCAAAACAGTGTGGGCTATCTATGGTATCAGATGCCGATCATGTCTAAAAAACAGTGTCCCAGATAAACCTCTTGTTGACCATTATCTTCAAAAAAAGCATAAGTATACAGAGCTAACATGGTACGTGATCCAGATTGTAAAGGCAAAAATCAGAGGTGGCGACAGAGATCTAGAATTAAAACAATTAGAGCAGAAATGGATCCAGAAATTGGACAGTGTCAAGAATCGGTTGAATTTAGCCACTGAATGGAGTCTATTTTTTTGAGCCCCTATGGTGTCTTGTATTCCGATAAGATCGAACAGGCACATAATGGTGGAGTAGATTTGTTGTCCTTGAGTATACAATCTATTATACCCATTGTATTGTACATTTGGTGCACATATTACATCAGAAGGTCGTAAACAACATATCAGGGACCAGTAAGAGAGGATTCATTGTCCGTCTTTTGCCAATTCAGGGGCCGTTAAAATAGTTTCTGTATACTCTGTTCCAAAGACAGCATAAAAAAGAGGTTGTTTTTTCTTGGAAAATGTCATTGAATGTATAGAAATACCATTGAATTCTGTGTGGGTCACGAGATTCCATGTACAAGTAGGGAGCAAGAGACCTTTCAATTGTGTTTAATGAAGACAGTGAAAATGGTGTTTATCTCAGGAGTGAGATGTATGTAAGACTCTAAATGAGAAGAATGACACTAGTTCACTAAGTAGGGATAATAAGTGGAAACACACAAAAAGTTCTCTCTACTGTTGCCTGAAACATCAGGCATAGCGCATGCATTATCACGCACCAGCCGGCCCCTTGTGTGTAGCATTTTCTAATTAGATGCACCATGGACCACAGAGTAGTGACAGATGTATATACATCTCCCCGTGTTTGGCTTTGGTATCACGCTTCGGAGTCGGAGAGTCTTTTCTCCATTTCCACCAACACAATACTCTGCATAGGTCGACATATGAGTACATGACATGTACATTTCCTAAATCAGGTTTGCAGATTTTTTGTGCTCCTTTACTGTTAAAGCGAGTGTTATAGAATTTACCCCCCGTTTTTTGAATAAAACAATTTGTGTCTGAATCAAGCAATACGTTTGCTAATAATAATAATTTTTTTCAAAAAACTTTTTTCTAATAAATAATCAAGATCCTGTTTGATACTTTTTTTGGATATCTAACCATGTAACAAGCCCCGTTTGATGAATATACGGATCCACAATGCAGAGTGGTTTCAACTCGCATCACTGTACACACATTGATTGTGTCCTCTTTCTACTTCCACTCCCGAGCAGCGTCAGTATTTAGACGCGGAAGTAATAGATACGTGTTTGTATTAACATCCACGGAATCTGCACGTTTGGCATCAGCGGCTCTCAGAGACTATCCAGATGGTCTTGAGGCAAGGTAAGGCCTGCATCTATACCTGTTACCTTGCGAGGGAAAGCGTCTTGTTATCCCAAGTACCGGCAACCACCAGATAGCAAGAGAAATAGCCTGAATTTTTCAAGATATACTGCGGTAAGGGAAGCCACCCCTGTCATCAAGGTGTCCCCTGGTGCTGACAAGAATTAGGAGTCTTGGTTCCCTTCTAATGTTTAAGGGTGCCCGTTCCTTTTTAAACTTTGACAAAGTAATATTGTTATCGGGCGGCCCGCGGGACGCGTTTGCCTGCTGTATAGGACATTGACATAATATATGACTATCAGTTGTCACGCGCCCTAGATGTAAAAATTCCAACATGACATTTGCAATTTTACTACCACGAATACACAGGACTCCTCCCATTGTGTCTCCTTCTGTAGGTTTCACACAGAAGACTATAGAAATGTGCGCACTCCATATATACACCTTTGAGCAATGGTTGGCACTAAAGGTATGTACATTGAACTCCTTCAAGATGATTGACATTACCACAAAAATTAGAGATTTAGTTTCACTCACAGCAGACTTTCTGTATGTTTCCTCAACAGACCAATAATGTATGGCTCCAATAATAGGAAGCTTTCTCGATGTCCCTGCACCGGATCCTACTGAAATAAGGTCAGTAGTCCTGGCCCACTTTTTTGACACATTAGTTTTTTAGCAAGACTGATCATCTCACTGACTCAGGTTTTGTATGTTTCTTTTATTATCTGTGTTGATGCCACATCCCACCACAAAGGCCTCCCCTTTTGAGGTTCTGAGAAGGCAAAAAACTCCTTTACCTACAAAGGTATGGTGGCTGTGGAAGAAAATAATAAATTACATGTCTGTGGTAGCAGATGTGTGTCGACGATGCTCCCTTACATGCTGAGTTCACAAGAAAGATGGGAATATAATATCCTCGTTCACAGGAGTCATACCAACCGAACTTTAGAATAGGTGAATGGATGAAAGTAAAGTTGCCGGGGACCATTCCAAAAGAAAAGTCTAAATATTCGGCACCTCACAAAGTGATTCATATATGTAAAGGAGCTGTACGCACTGATGACGGAAGGATGTGGAAAGTAGAGTAATTCACCATTACAGCTAGATCACAGATCATCTACACACTCTAGGTTCAATCCAGCAGAATATTCAACAACACCGCTTAGCAAAATCCCAACCAATGTAGCAGTGAGGGAGAGGAAAATGGAAGGCCCATTCATAGCAATGATGTGATAGGAAGGGAAGTGGGAATGAGAGCAGAAAGCTTGATATCAGACTGCGATTCTGTTGCATGGCAAGTCAAAGAGAGATGATATAAGTCTAGAATTCCTGTAATGTCTGTAGGAAGTTTATTCATCTTTTATGAATGAATAATTGTTTCGCTTTTGAATGGTTTAACTGAATTTTGTTGATTACATATTATTTTAATTAATAGAATTAGTTGTCAATGTTGCTATATACCTAGGTACAAGATGGTTTATTTTATATCTTCAGAATGTTATTGTGTTAAGGTTTTAAAGAGGGAAGTGGTCTAGTATCTAGTGTTCTTGTGCTTATGTTCCAAAATAGATAACTGGGTTAGCACAAGAGCACAGGAAGGTTGGAGAAGGTTGAGGTTGGATAAAGGAGAGTACAGTAGTAGGAGAAAGGAGCGCATGTGCGGTCCCCGAATAAAGAGTTCCCACACGTACCTGACTCACCATCATATCCATACCACACAGTTGTTACAGTTTACCAGGGCCATTTGTTTCTTGATATGTGGTAGCCAAGGAATGCACAGGCATTCAACCTCACATGAAATAACATGATATAAGATTAAATGTGAGAGAGCAGCTCTATTATTTCCTCAAACTCTGAGCCAAAACTTGACAGGCTCTAGAATGAATTCATCCTCCAAGTAGCCCATATCAAGCTTGCCATGAACCAAGCATACTGAATTGGGCACACCAAATAGGGACTTTGAAACAATTCTCCACAATTTGAAGACTAGTGACATCAGCAGTGGTCCACAAACTAGTCCCATGTTTTTCAATAGGCTTTGCTTTTGCACAATACACTCTCAAGACAATGTCAATGGCCTGATATTTCAATGTTTGTGTAAACCATGACAGGGCTCCCAGAGCTTGTAACATTTTTGTTTTCTGGTTTCGGAATCGGTTTTTGTCTGTAAGTTGTACTGTCTAGGAACTGTGAATCAAGGTTCCAGTAGCTTGACTCTTTGTATTCACTCATTGTACTCTAGGAAATGTGACTCCAAGTTCAAGCATGCTACTTCACTCTTTTTCCTCACTCTCTCAAAGTGCTCTGGTAACTGATAACTGACTACAAGAACCAGCATTCAGCTGTAATGTTTATTTTCATTTTCACTGTGGTTTACTTGCTTCATGCTTCAGCCTCAAATGTTTCCCCTCAATGTAATGTCCTTCATTGGTGTCTAGCGTTCATCGGTGAGCTCCGTCTCTTCTCTTTTCGCTCAACATTCTTCTTAAGGATACCTCACAGAAGCACTTCCGGGGCACAGCCCAGGTCAACTCACTTTGGTCAGGGAGGACTCACTTTCAGTGGCATGAATACAGCAGGAAGGAGACACTTAATCACAACAAAATGCAGAATTACACCCTTGATTCGGAAACCCCAGTAATCTACACGCAGAAAAGGTCATGTGATACTGTTGGGAAATATTCACAAAAGTGGATTCACTTTCAGTGCAGTTCAAAAAGAACATATCAGAGAATGGGCAGCTAATGGGGAAGCTGGAAGAGTGGGACAAGTACACAATGAACACAATGAACATTTTTAGTAGGCACCTGGTAAGAGTCCAGAATGTATGTGTGTGTGAAGCTTACTGTCCAAAAGTGATTACAATGGTTCCAGAGAAGGAGGTACTACTATCATGGAAGGGAGCTCATGACCAGTCACACGACAGAGACCAGATCCAATGGGTTGTGGATTCTTCCTGGACAATGTTCAGCACGTGAAATATCAGCAAAAATGCTTTAAGCAAGGGGATTTTGTTCTGAAAATCCACAATACATGCTTGGGCAACTACTGTGTGGTTCTTACAGACAATATGGTATTCTTGAATGCTCTTTCAAATCAATGTAATTTTCTAGTATGCATCCTGGAAGTTACATAACCATAACCAGGACTCTGTTGCTAAACATCATTGCAACAGATTTGATATTCTAGCTCTATTCTGGTCAATGCTAAAGTGGATTGTGTTGTTTCGATAATGAAGTCCAGTTCCTTTTACAGTAGGAAACTACCATGGTAACACCACTCTCGAAACTACATGAATTCTCATGTAGTTCCAGTATATTAATGACACTGCAAAAAAGGTGGCTGTGTACGGAACCCCCAGCAGCGGTGATAGCATTTGGAAGCTGTCACTGCAGCAGTCACCACCTTCTGCAGTAAAAAGGCGTATCCACCCATAATGTAACAGCCTACAACACCAGAATTTGAATTTGTAAACATAGGAAATTATTGACTAATGTGATGGCAGCATTTGTGGTAATTACCAAATGTGTTGGTATTTACTGAAAATGCAGCTGAAGCACCCACTGGTGAAATATTTGATGCATTTTCAGCCTTTTCCAGCTTCGTTGCGACACACATTCTGAAGACCAGAACCACCTCAGATCATACTGTGTACATGAGCATCCATTAATAGAGCGGTGCATTGTGTCAATTATCAAGCGGACTGTTCCATCATCCGAACTGGATCCCTGGTAGGACCCGTCTCAGGCAGAGCCCAGAGCATTAAGAAGAGCTACCTCATCTCTGTAGACCCAGGAAGAGGCCAATCTACAGAGATGTTTTGGATCTGCTAGGCAATTGGATCCGTACATATACTAAAGCACTAGTGAGGATTTATGGGTGGCACGTTTGTAGATGGCCATACAACCAAATGTAGGCCTGCGTTCAAGAATGTACGGGCAATGCAACATACCACTATATGGTTATGTGTGTTTTTTAAAATGTCTCAAATATGAAGTTTTGCAACGGTTTCTCCACTTTCTTCTATGAGCTAAAGAATAGGCATGCACAGCAGCTGCCTGAAGCTAAAGAGCAAGAACAAAAGGACAGATATTAAATAAGTTGAGGATTTGGGCTGCATGAGTAACCCACCTTGGGATGCTTCAAGAGTAAGTTTGCTGCTTCCTCAAAGTACTCCAGATCCACTTCAGTCAAAGTGCGTGGCAAGTCCTCATATCCAAAGTAGGGCAAGGCAAGAGAGGCGAAACCATGACTGGCTAAGAGACCACTGCGAAACTCCACAAGCCCCCCAATTCCGCCAAACATGTCAATGACTCCAGGGAATGGACCCTCTCCTGTGGAGGCAGAGCAAAAGCACATCACATAAAGCAGCAGTGTAGATGACCAGATAGGTCGGGGCGGGAGATAAACAGATGAAATAAGGAGGAAAGCAAGAAAGAAAGAAAACAAGAAGGGAAAAAAGAAAGACAAAGAAAGAAAGAAGGAAGGAAAAGGAAAGAAAGAAATCAAGAAAGAAAGAAAGAAAGGAAACAACAAGATATACAAAAGAGGAGGCACTGCAAAGAAGATAGGACAATAAAGGCAAGAAATAGTAAAGGAACAATCTGAAAATAGAGAAAGGAAAAGCACATATATTGGACAAAAGAAAAAGGGAGAAGAGATCCAAGACATGCCGAAAGCATTAAATGGGGAAATATATTTGTGGTAAAAGAAGACAGATAAAGAGAAATAGATGTATAGCTGGAGACAAGGGGAGAAAGACATGAAGAAGAGACTGGCACACATAAAAAGACACAAAACTACATGGTAAGAAGGAGATTGAAATAAATAAATACATTTGGACAGCAAACCAAACAAATCAGGGGAGGATAGATAATGAGATGAAAAGATCTGGACATTTGTTTTCATTTTTAATAGTACATTAGTGAGGTAGTGATACGCACATATGCCATTTGTGGAGAGGCAAATAGATTTACCATCATTTAACCACTATGGACTCAACTTTCTTGGAAAATGTCCAGCCACCTTAGTGCCTTTTTCTTGCAATGTTTTGTGCCCATCCATCTTTAGGAAACAAAAGCCATGTGTGTGACGACAGTATTTGCCAACCACAATTACAGTTTCAGGGAAACCCTAGCTCAAGGCTGCAGCACTCAGTGGATGGATTGTCACCAAAAGGTAGACACATAGTTGCAGCTTGACATCACTCTCAATCGTTTTGCATTGTGGTGACCATCCACTAAGCATAATGTTCTAAAGCTACAAACACATTAGTTGTTATGCTGAGAGATGAGTGCCTCAACACCTAAAAGCATCACATGTGTTTTTCTGAATGTCATTTTGATCGGTTGATGACAACATTCATTTCGTGAACGGTGTTTCCTCCAGGGGCGTGGTCAAAATAAGTAGAAGATGCCCAAAAAAAATGAGGGCATATATAGAAGCACTGTGGGCATGGTCTGAAGAGATAAGGGTGAGTGCATGACCCTGGTATGAGAAACAAGTCATGATTTGGAGAAAAATAAATAAATTTGGCTGCAATGTTAATGGGCAAGTCCAATCTGCCCAGGACCTGGGTGGGTTGGGCTATTCTTTCAATTTGTGACAACAATTTCTGAAAACATGGCAGACACTGAGGATACAATATCAGACACAAATACTGATTGTGATCATCTAGAATACCCCAAAGTGTTTTCTCAGGTTCTAAAAGACAAAAACATGTTTTATTTTAAAAACAGCATTGTCTATTTAAAATATATAGGATAAACAATAAGCATTGCAATATTTCATAGAGCTACATTTTTAGGAATTTCAGAATTAGGGCATTTAAGCATTTTCATTATATGTAGTAATCACTCTTTATCTACCAATATCTGATATTTATTTTGTCGCATTCATTTAACCAAATGCTAGGTTGTGGTAATTCTAACTCCACCTTCTCTTGCCTCATTTCCCTGAAGAATTCTCTCAGCTTCTCTGGAATATCAAATGTGTTTGATTCTCTATCTACAGGTACCCTGAAGAAGCACAGATGCAAAAGACCAACCCAATTGGCTAGTTATTTTAGTAAAGGGCAAGGTTTAGGGAGCATTTCCTGAGATCCACTATAAGTTTGGAGGCACTTTGGGATAGAAAGGTTTTGTGAATAGTCCAGAAACTATTTAATGAGCCGCTTTGGCCTGTTCTTGATATTTAAATTAGGGGTCATTGGACCAAGATGGTGGTCCCTTTCGATCTTCATTTACGGCCCTAGTTAAAGTCCCAGTAACTCAGGGAACATGGAAAACAAAAAGGCAATGGGATCCTTACCCCTCTGGGAGACTATAAAGACATACATTGTTCCAGAGCACTCTGGTCTCTGGGGTCTTGAGTTGGATGGGATCTTGTTCTATGTTGTTGAGCTTCCATGTAGTATCCTCTAAATCATTCATTCTTCATTTGACTTCTCCCAATGAAATATCCACTAACCACTGTCTTTCATTTATACCCTTTAAAATAGAGTATACGGCTTCCATAAAGGACTTTAAAGAATATATCTCAGGCACCCATAAGGCACATAGGAACAAATATTTCTTCTTCAATTCAGGTGTATTACTACTCCAACTCATGATCACATACTAAGACTAACAGGCGGCGCCGGATCGCAAGTCATAGGTAAGAATCACATACATGCAACCATAACTCAATTCCCAATCCTCTGTGGATCTCGTGCTGACCTTTGCCTTCTTCCCTCTCTCCCTCTCTCTGTTTCTCTCCCTTCCTTCATCATGATGGAACAAACGTGTAAATATGTAAATGCTTGGAAATAAATTGACATACACCACTCTCCACCCAACACTATGCACCATGCACAAATGTAATGTATACCATGTCACTTTATCGACACACAAAACACTAATTGTCACCAAATATGATTTTGAACATTTGAGAAGGTCCTACGGGTCGAAACACGTGTCGGCTGACCACATCGGGACACAAGAACCCCGACTGTACATATAAAGGGCGTTTATAACCCAAGGAAATAAACAAACCCTGTCACAATCAAGCACTAAACGCAAAAACTGTGTGGAAAATATATTATTTTGTATATTCAACAAAGGAAAGGTATCCAGGTTTCCTTACTTTTCTCTACCCAACAAACGAAGTGTGGGCTGCACCTCAACTGGGGTTGGGGATAAAACAGTTTGGCAGATAACCTTCAAGCAGGCCACCAGTACAACAGTTACAATGCCAGTAAGACTGAGATCATTCCCATTGGGACCCCTGTTCCCTCTTTTTCCCTTCACTCTGGCCATCATCTATGAGCTCTCCCGCTGCTCCTTCTTCCGAAGCCAGAAAATTGGAGTCATCTTCGACTCCTCTCTCTCCTTCCTCCCTCACACCCAGGACATTGCCAAGAAGTCCCACTTTCAACTATTCCTTCTGGTGTTGGTATGGTATTGTTTATTTATATAGCGCCTATACACAGGCAAGTGTTTCAAAGCACTCAAGGAGGGTGGGAACATGGGGAAAAAACAAGCAGTCGCTCAGAGCCCTTGAATTTCTGAGATGATAATAGGCTGCACAGGCAAAGTAAGTGCGAGAAAAATACATTTAACCGTTTGGGAGACAGCAAATAGGTCTGACAGCGATTCTGCAGTTTTAACAGTGCAATTAAGGGGTGAAGACAAGGGAGACAGACAGACGATCTTCAGGATACGGATTGAGCAAGTGCACAAAGAGTCGCAGGGAGGGGGAGGATCAAGTGCACCCGGCGGTTGAGAATTCTCAAAGGAATTCTCCCTTTTCTCACTTTCCCCCAGAAGCTCAATGTTACCAGAGCCCTTGGTTCTCTCTAAGCTTGACTACTGCAAAAGCCTTTTCCTGAATCTACCTTCTTCCACTTTACGACCCCTCCAGCTAATCTAAATAGTACAGCGAGACTTATCCTTGGCCTTTAGCCCTGGGACCGCATCTCTCCTGCCCTAAAAACCCTTCACTGGCTCGTGGTTGCAGCACAGATTAAATTCAAATCACTGCATCATCCACATCATTTATAGCTGCATTTTAGCGACCTTATCATTATTATCTTTGCCACTTACGGGCTTTTAGTATTTTGCAGACATCTGTACGTAGGTGGTATTTTATAACTATTCAGTCCACTTTCGTCGCCTATAATAGGAAAGGGAAGTCTCTTAATTTATTCTCTCCTCTTAGTCCAATATAGAACATTCAGTGGTTTAAGAGTTAAATAACATTAGGTAGTTCTTATTGACTTATTATAACTGTGGTGTATTGTATGAATACTTGCTTTTTAAGAAAAAGATGAAGATAATAATGATAAGGTGGCTAAAATACATAGTGATCCTTACCCTTACCCATCTTTATCACCAGACATCCATCACCAAATTGTGCCAAGGAATAAACCATAGAACTACAGATAGATTTGGATAAAGACCCAAGACTATCCACATATACAGGTGGGCTGACAGTGAAATGTATAGCCTAACTAAGCTTAGAGAGGTTGGGACAGGAGAGAAAAGAGTAACATGATGTTGATAGCAGTAAAAAAAGCATATTTGTTCTGCCTTTATAAAAACGCACATGGAGGAAAAGGCTATCTAAAAAAGTCCATCCAAATGCATAAATACCGCGCCCACAGACCAACTGAGGTAATTTTATCCTGGGTTATATGTTTAAGTCTTTATAGACCAAACACCTCAACACTTTTAAGTACAGAGTATATCATTGGTCTTCAAACTTTAAGGCCCTTCATTATACGGCCCTCTATAATTAGTTGGCATGCTCGTGCCATGTCTGGAACATTTGGTTCACATAGCAGCACGTAAGCTCAGACCCAGGTGCCAGGAGGTGGACCTTACCTCCCCACCCAATTAGCCCAGCGTCTCTCATCACCCATGCCTTCTGCCATGAAGATTGTCTTGAACTTAGTCTTGCAAAGTATTCTTGTCTCTGGGAATATATGGGAGTGTGAGCACGCACTATTGTTGTTCTAGGACTCTCAAACTCAACTCTATTTCCATCTTTGGCTCATGTGACAGGAAACCACGATTTGGTCAATTTTACAGCATTTAAATGTCTTGAATCAAACTTGGCACGCATGGTGTTCTTTCTTTGCACCTTAACAAGGGATGATTCAGCTTCTCGCGTTCGTTTCCTTCAAGAATAGATAAGCGGAGTTGGCTGCTTCAGCTTTGACACCAGGTCAGACCGCCTCGCCATGCTCATCTACGATCTCAGCTAATTCTTGCTGCAACACAGTTCTCAGCCTGTCCTCTCCATGGGTCGGTGCTTACTAAAATTCATGACACCGATGTCCAGCTTCTATACAATGGTGCTTCGCCTGCAGACTATTCACTACATATAGCCAGCTTCTAAGATTACTTAATCTACTTGCGTTACAGCATCTGTACAATTGAACGGCTTGTATTGTCTGTCGTGCTTCGCACGTGCAATCTTCTTTCCGCTTATGAAAGTTTACTCAATTCTTAACTTTGTTATCAGTTTCTATACGCCCATCTTTCGTGACGTCACCAGCTTCTCTTTCACTCTTTCATATTCCTTCATGGAGTTCCTCCCTCAGATTGTCATCTTTTCGGGGATATATTTGATAGGGGTTTCTCAGTAGGTATCTTCTTTTGAATATTTGCTGTGGTATGGTCACAACAGCTGGTGTAAAGCATGGCACGATCTCAGGGGCTTCCAACATATAGGACATAGGGGGTAGGATTGCCTGCACAGGCATGTAAATGCTCCTCTACATGCCCTCCTCTGATACAGTCCTCAACCATCTCCTCAATTGTCTCCACATCTTGCTTTTTTCTCTTGAAAAAATTCTTCTTTGGAGTCCAGATCTTTATCACCCCCCCAAGGGTGCCGGCTGATTTAACATGTTCATCCACATTTCAGGTCATGTGGTTGCACTGTCCATTCGATTAACAATAGTCCCATCGTCCCACATACTTCTTATGATTGTTTGGATACAGAAACTTTGTTTCTTCAGGTGCTACAACGCTGACCTCTACGTACCTTCTGACTTCTTCATCAGTCAACGCCTTGGGTCCAACCCAAATTCGACATCGATCATAATCGCCATTCCTACTGCTTTTTTTACTGTCTTCTTGCATTGAGCAACTATTATCTTGATTACACAGAATACAAACATCATCAAAATTGTTCCAAGAAACTTGAAGATGTTTGCCATCCACTGCGGAATCCAAGAGAATATGGAAGCAAACCAACTGTCATCTATGATGTCCTCTGTCTCGTCTGCCATCTTGTTATGCAGGTTCTGTTACGCTCACCTGGTATCCACGCGGACGACACCCAGCCCTGGTTGGATGATTTGCACTCTCGAACCCTCTCCCGGTCCCTTGGTAAGGCCTCTGGTTAAAGATGGGTCGACAATATTGGAGAGCTGGATTCAATACCAGATTGTCTTTATGTTATCCCACCTCCATTGGCCTCAACTCCTTAGTCCCCCTTGGGCCATCTCCTCACCTTAATATTGTAAAAGGTGGATTCTCCCTCCTGCTCCTCGTGGCAGGGGCGCGTAGATGTGGGGGGTGAGCAGCGACCAAGTTACTTCACTGGTGCAAGCCCCCCTGTGGGAATCCAGGCCTGCTGCGACTCCGTAGATTTGCTGCTTTACATTCTTTATATGCAGTTCTTATATTCCTCTTAGTTCGAATAATAATGTCTTGCTTCTTTCTTTTTAGGTATGGAAAGGTATTTTGGTGTTATCATGCAGTGTGAAGATGAGCATGGGCCGGTAGGCAAAAGCGCGGTGTGCGCGATGCTGTCCGGTGAGTAATGCGCGATGCGCGGCGCTGTTTCACCTTTTATATTGCTAACCTGTGTCTTTTCTCTCCTTGCAGGTTGTGATGTTCCTCGCCCAGCACCGTAATGTTCCAGCAATGATACTGAATAGGAGATGACTAGCCAGGTAAGAATTGTGTGGCTTTCTTCATTCGGGAGGAAACGTGAGTAAATGCTTACTAATGCTGTCTTTCTTTCTCCTCTTTCCAGGCTATGGTATTCCAGGATGCATGCGGTGCCGGATGATGGAGTTCGTACCTTCAGGTGAGTGGAAATGAAGTCGGCGATGGATTGAAGACAGGATACTGTTCCAGGTAAGTTTCGTAGTGTTCTTTCTCTCTCTGCAGGTCCTTGGTTTCAGGTAAGGTGGCATCAAAGAACTGGACACAGTGAGTGTTACGCTGCCCACAGCAGAATAACGCAAAGCATGTTCTGCTGTTTGAGTGTGGTTTAAATAGTCTCAGGTAAAGTAGTCCAGGTAAAAAAGTCCCAGGCCTGCCACACCCAAAGTAGTCCATGTAAAGTAGTCCCAGGCCTGCCACACCCAAAAGACTACACCGCATAGCTCAGTTCTTTGTAAGTGAGCTATGTGTGTGCCTCCATGTTGGCTGAACCCCCCCAAGTTAAACAGTCCCAAGTAAATAGTCCCATTCTAATGTTGGTCTTCATGATGGTTATGAGCCTGGCGCCAAAGGCGCCAGGACTGACTCCAAGAGAGTCTTGGATGAGGTTTTAAGGCCTTTGACCTGGCCCTAACTGGAAGGCTGACTTGCCAGTGAGGGCCAGGGGCAAGGGTCATGACAGCACTCCCCCCCCCCAAAGCCCCTCTCACGGTGGCACTTCTGCCTGGTCCTGGTTTGGTTGGGTAATTGTGATGGAACTTTTTAATTAAGCGAGGTGCATGGATGTATTCACTAGGTTCCCATGATCTGTCTTGAGGGCCGTATCCCTTCCAATCAACTAAGTAGTATAGTTTGGATCTGGTGTATTTTAAGTCTAGGATATCCTTTACTTCAAACTCTGGTTCTCCGTCAACTAATACTGGTTTTGGTGGTGTTGTAACCCAAGTACCGGGTTGTACCAGTTTCAGGAATGATACGTGAAACACAGGATGAATTTAACTGCCACTGGATTTATTATGCATTCAATAGAATAAGGTCCCAGATATCGGGGACGAAAGGTTTGAGTCCCTTTTATGGGCACATATTTTGATGCTAACCAGACCTTGTCTCCAATTTGATAGTCGGGGGCTTTACTACGATGTTGGTCAGCGAATTTCTTTTGTCTGTTCTTGGCTTGGAGTAAATGTTCTGCTGCTTCTTTGAAGGCCTGGGAAATAGTCATATGTAGGGTTTTAACCGCTGGCATTTCCAAAGGGGTTGGGGGATCCAATTCTGGATGTCTACCATATATAGTGTAGAAAGGGGTTTGTCTAGTGCTGGTGTGTAATGAATTATTATAGGCATATTCAGCTATCCATAACAAATCCTTCCAATTTCTTTCCACTTGATATAACATGCAACGTAAGTATTGCTCGAGGGTTTGTTTTGTTCTTTCTGCTTTGCCATCTGTTTGAGGATGGTGACCTATGGATAGTCGAATGTCAATGTGGGCCACTGAACAGCATTTCCCCCAGAAGTTGGATACAAACTGACTACCTCGATCTGAGATCAAGACCGATGGAAAGCCATGTAGCCGTACGATTTCCTCCAGGATTACCTTTGCTAAATTGGATGCATTTGGAAGACTCTTAAAAGGAATAAAGTGTGCCATTTTAGAGAACAAGTCTACAACTACTAAGATGGTGTTGAATCCTTGACTGGGAGGTAGATCTGTAATGAAATCAATGGACAGTGTGTGCCATGGTGCGGGAGGAATTTCCAATGGTTGGAGAAGACCAGCTGGTTTCTGCTTTTGGGACTTGTTTTGTGCACACACACCGCAAGATTGGATAAATTGTATGATGTCTTTACGCCATGTGGGCCACCAATAGTTTCGTTTGACTTTAGCTAGAGTTTTGGCAATTCCAGGATGACCTTCAATCAGGGAGTCGTGATAACCCGAAATAACCTGCACTTGTAAATCTTTACTTGGCAAGTATAGACGGTTCCTAAAATATGGTAACTGGTCTTTAATGGTGTAATGTTCTCCTTGAGTACACCACTCTTGTGAGAAAGTGGGATCCATTTAGAGTTGGATCTTGTTTTGGAGTTCACCCTGTGTCAATGTTGTCGTAAGACCCAGGAGTTTGTCTTCTGGAATGATGGCTACTGGATCTGGAGTTATGTATACCTTTTCAGCAACACCCATGCGGGACAAGGCATCAGCCTTTCCGTTTCGGACTCCTGGCCGGTAGATGATCACATAGTCATATTCAGCGAAGAAAAGAGCCCACCGCATTTGACGGGATGATTGAGCCTTTGCTGTTTTTAGGTATTGCAGGTTTCGATGATCAGTTATGACCGTGACAGTATGTCTAGCCCCAAGGAGATAGTGTCGCCATGCCTTGAAAGCTGATTTTATAGCCAAGAGTTATTTGTCTGTGATAGCATAGTTGAGTTCGGGAGCTGAGAATTTTCATGACCAGAAGGTCACAGGGTGTAACTGGCAGTTCCTGGGTCCCTTTGTGAGAGAACAGCTCCCATAGCCATGCTAGAGGCATCTGTTTCAACTATATAAGGGAGATCTGGGCGAGGTTGCCGTAGAAATCGAGCAGAAGTGAATTTTTTCTTAAGTTCTTGAAAAGCCTTCTCTGCTTCTTCGGTCCAATGGAACTTTTTATTGTTTTTTCTCAATAGTGATGTAATTGGATGCACTATTTGGGAAAAATCTGGGATGAATCAGCTGTAAAAGTTTGCAAAGCCTAACATACTCTGGATTCCTTTAAATGAAGTTGGTGACGGCCAGTTAAGAATGGCATCTACCTTGTTCCTATCCATTCTGATACCTTTTGGTGTGAGGATAAAACCGAGGAACTCCACTTCGGTGACATGAAAAGAGCATTTCTCGAGTTTAGCATACAGTTTATGTTGGCAGAGTTTAGTAAGGACGTAGCGGACATGCCTGACATGGTCTTCTTTTGTAGCAGAATACACTAAGATGTCATCAATGTAAACCAGGGCGCAAACGTCGATTAACTCCCGTAAAACATCATTCATAAAGTTCTGCAATGCAGCAGGAGCGTTTCAAAGTCCAAAAGGCATTACCTGGTATTCATTCAAGCCGTATTTGGTACGAAAGGCGGTTTTCCATTCGTCTCCTTTCTTCACTCGAACAAGATGGTACGCCCCCCTAAGGTCCAGTTTGGTATAGATTTGGGCATCTTTGACTTGATCCAATAATTCAGGAATAAGGGACAGTGGATAACGTTTTTTTACTGTGATCTTGTTTAATGCGCGATAGTCGATGCAAGTCCTCAAATCTCCTTCCTTCTTTGGTACGAAGAATAAGGGACTGGCTGCCAGTGATTTAGATGGGCGGATAAATCCATTTGCCAGGTACTGATCAAGGTAAGATTTCAAATGGAGGTTTTCTGGTTCAGTAAGTGCATAGATTCGACTACAAGGAATTTGCGCACCAGGTATGAAGTCGATCTGACAATCGTACGGCCTGTGCGGTGGTAGAATATTGGCTTGTTCTTTCTGGAACACGTCTTGAAAATCTTGATATTCATTTGGTAGAGTACTAGTCACACCTAGTACAATTGCCGCCGTACTAGGAGTAGCAAATGTACTTAAGTCTGTTTTCCCCTTTTCTTGGTAATAACAGGTGCGAGCACAATCATCAGAAAAGGCCAACTTCTTGGCACGCCAATCTATTAGAGGGTTGTGAGCTACCAACCATGACATCCCTAAGATTAGTCGAAACTGAGAAGCTTTGATGAGGTTGAATGCAATAGATTCTCGTCCATTCTGGCAAAGTAGGGTTAGTGCTGCTGTGCATTGTGTTACTGGCCCGGAAGCTATTTCTGTGCCATCAACTGTAGTAACTTTTTCAGTAGTTGACCATAAGGGAAGCCCCATCTCTGCTGCCAGATCTTGGTCTACATAATTCCCAACTGCTCCGCTGTCTATGTATGTTTCGACAGCATGCATGCGAGACGGTTGTTGGTGATTGATCAAAATTACTGGTAATGCAAAGTGTGTGGCTCATCCCTTTTCGCTCGACAAGCAGACCTCTACGCTTGCCGGGCTTGGTAGTTTTCCAACTCCTTGTTATTATCTTCCTTCTCTGTGGCTCCAATAGTTTTCCTTGGTGGTTTCACCGGACATTCTTTGAGGAAGTGGCCTGATTTTCCGCAATATAAGCATAATTGCTTTTACCTTCTCTTGTCTCTTTCAGTTTTAGGTGAAGGGGGCCGTGCACCTCCGATTTGCATGGGTTCTTCCGTGTTTTCTAAGGTACATGCAACATTATCCTTTGACCGGATATACACAGCTCGAGTGTCTAACCTTATCCGGTCCGCTTTTCGGTCTTGTAATCTGTGATCTAATTGCACCACAAGGTTGATGAATTCTCCGCAGTCTTTAGGTGGGTTAACCACTTGAGCGAGGACATTCTTTAGTTCCCCTCGGAGACCCAGATGAAATAGTGTGGTCCTTTTTTCCTTAGGCCAACAAGCTTCAACAACTAGTCTGTTAAATGTTGCTATATATGTAACCAAGTCTTGACTTCCTTGACGGAGTGACAAAAGTTTGTTGTCTAATGCTTGGCCTTGGGTATGACAAGAAAAGAGTTTTTCCATTTCCATCTGGAAACCCCCAAAGTCATGTAACAACGGGTTATCCTGACTTACCAATGGTACCGACCAATCTGCAGCACTGCCACTCAGATATGACAAGACAAAAGCAACCCGCGCTGGGTCGTTAGGAAAAGCCCCAGGTCTGCAAAGGAAATGAAGACGACACTGGTTCATGAACGTTGCATACTTCTTGGGGTCCCATATAAATCGTTCAGGTGGAGCTAAAGGAACTGCCCCAGGAAGGGTTATTTGTACTGGATTGGTGGAAGAAGTTGGTCCAGGTGCTGGCGGAATGTTACCAGGCAATGGGGTCTGTCCTGCCGGTGATTGGAGCAATTGCCTACTTATTTTGTCGGTACGATCCTTAGTAACAATCAAATCCCTCCTAAGAGCGTTGGTTTCTTGCCTGGCTGAATGTACTTCAGCGCGTAATTGTCCCAACAACTGAACTAACTGGTCAGTCTCTGAAGTCTCCATGACGTCCAGGTGGATAATATTATTGAGGCTTTGCATTCTGTTACGCTCACCTGGTATCCACGGGGACGCCACCCAGCCCTGGTTGGATGATTTGCACTCTCGAATCCTCTCCTGGTCCCTTGGTAAGGCCTCTGGTTAAAGATGGATCTGCAATATTGGAGAGCTGGATTCAATACCAGATTGTCTTTATGTTTTCCCACCTCCATTGGCCTCTACTCCTTCCTCCCCCATGGGGCCCTCTCCTCGCCTTAATATTGTAAAAGGTGGATTCTCCGTCCTGCTCCTCGTGGCAGGGGTGCGTAGATGTGGGGGGTGAGCAGCGACCAAGTTACTTCACTGGTGCAATCCCCCCTGTGGGAATCCAGGCCTGCTGCGACTCTGTAGATTTGCTGCTTTACAGTCTTTATATGCAGTTCTTATGTTTCTCTTAGTTTGAATAATAATGTCTTGCATCTTTCCTTTTAGGTATGGAAAGGTATTTTGGTGTTGTCATGCAGTTTGAAGATGAGCATGGGCCGGTAGGTGAAAGCGCGGTGTGCTCGATCCTGTCCGGTGAGTAATGCACGATGCGCGGCGCTGTTTGGCCTTTTATATTGCTAACCTGTGTCTTTTCTCTCCTTGCAGGTTGCGATGTTCCTCGCCGAGCGCCATAATGTTCCAGCAATGATATTGAATAGGAGATGACTACCCAGGTAAGAATTGTGTGGCTTTCTTCATTCGGGAGGAAACGTGAGTAAATGCTTACTAATGCTGTCTTTCTCCTCTTTCCAGGTTATGGTATTCTGGATGCATGCGGTGCCGGATGATGGAGTTCGTACCTTCAGGTGAGTGGAAATGAAGTCACTGATGGATTGAAGACAGGATACTGTTCCAGGTAAGTTTCGTAGTGTTCTTTCTCTCTCTGCAGGTCCATGGTTTCAGGTAAACTGGCATCAAAGAACTGGACACGGTGAGCGTTACGCTGCCCACAGCAGAATAACGCAAAGCGTGTTCTGCTGTTTGGGTGTGGTTTAAATAGTCTCAGGTAAAGTAGTCCAGGTAAAATAGGCCCAGGCCTGCCACACCCAAAGTAGTCCAGGTAAAGTAGTTCAAGGCCTGCCACACCCAAAAGACTAGACCGCATAGCTCAGTTCCTTGTAACTGAGCTATGTGTGTGCCTCCACGTTGGCTGAACCCCCCCCCAACTTAATTAGTCCCAAGTAAATAGTCCCATTCTAATGTTGGCCTTCATGATGGTTATGAGCCTGGTGCCAAAGACGCCAGGACTGACTCCAAGAGAGTCTTGGATGAGGTTTTAAGGCCTTTGACCTGGCCCTAACTAGAAGGCTGACTTGCCAGTGAGGGCCAGGGGCAAGGGTCATGAAAAGTTTGTCAGTAACATTTTGGCCTTTGTCAAAGTCCCATTCTCGTCATCGTCAGTAGGTTTGAATGTGCAACATGATGGCCCAATTTTGGCGCATATTCCTCCTATCGCTGTGATCATGTCAAGGACATATCTGTTCTGCAGGGTCATTAGTCATATGGCCCTCAGCTCTTCTTTGATAGCAATTAATCCCTTTATGGTGGTATTGATGGTCTGCAGAAGGTCCCATCTCGTAATTTGCAACTACTTGGAATTGGCCATTGTCTGGATCCAGGCATCAATATAGTTGTAAATATTGATGCAGTCTTGCTGAAAAAGCAGAATGGAGTCATACACTTCTATTGACTTGGCTGAGAAGTAGTTCCCTCTTCTGGTTTGATTGAGAAATTCAAGCAATCCACTTTTTCTCAAATGGGCATCTAATTTTAGAAATTCTCCAATGTTCAGGTCACTCTGAGGAACCACTAATGCTGGAACATGGATGAGCACCAAGGAGCACATCCCTCCCCAATCCTTTGGCAGCTTCATGTAGCCACGATGCCCACAAGCCCAGTAGCGATCTATCAGAACGGCTGTCCCTGCTCCCATCCTAGAAACGTCAACTGTAGTTTTGCAGTCTTTGCTATCTCCCACAATAATCTTTCCATGTCTCCAGAAGCATAATGACGCATTCGCCAATGGGATCACAACCATTGGACCGATTCATCTTCTACCCATGTCAGTAGTTTGGCATGTTTGACCCATGACTTAAAACATCCATCGTTCACTCTCTGCACCTCTTGTACATATGCTGGCGTCAATAGATGAGCTGCACAGGACATCAGTCCTTCTTCCCATCCCTTCTTGGACTTCACTCAACCATAGACTAGGACTTGAGTTTGTTCCCAACATCCAGGCGATCCAACTATTTCTGTCACATCAGGGCAATTCATTCTCTTCATCTCTTCAATGACCACCTCTTCCTGTCCTGCTGCAGGATACACAAGCATCTTGCTCTTCCATTTAGGTTATTTTTCCATCTGTATAGTCTTGATATAATCATCCTGAAATGGAAACAACCATTTTGATCTCCATTGTAAAGTGGGCCAACTTCCCTGAAATTGTCCTCTGGTCATACATGCTGCAAGATGAACAATACATCTGGCATCGTGTTCTGGAACTTCCCTGGAGATTAAAGTTT
Source organism: Ambystoma mexicanum (assembly GCF_040938575.1). NCBI lineage: Eukaryota > Metazoa > Chordata > Amphibia > Caudata > Ambystomatidae > Ambystoma > Ambystoma mexicanum. The sequence goes on along the minus strand of NC_090936.1, from coordinate 568,325,832 downwards.
GCACTGCATTCATGGCATAGGGTATGAGAGCGCAGACGTAGCAACTCTCATTAGATGTTCTCTCTCCCACCTTTCTCATGTGCATTTACCACATGTTATTACCCAAGTTTGGTGCATTGTCTATATAGGTATTTATCCCCTCATCTTCCTCTGCATTTCTCTAATGTCTCCCAAATTCAAAGGTTGTGTAATACTCATGAAGCAAGTCAAAAGCAGTTCTCACAGTGGAGAGAACTGTAGGGGCCTCTACCTCAGTGGAAGTAAGCAAATCAAAAGCAGTACTCATATTGGGGAGAACTATAGGGGCCTCTGCCTCAGTGGAAGTACTAAAATGATAGAGACTGTGAAGAATGAGGAACAGATCGACAAAGAGTAATCGTACAGGCATATATTAGGCATAAAAACACAGGCATCCACTTTTTGTGTCATCCTGGTACTTGTTGCACTTGTTCACTCTCTCTCATCTTTATTACAATCATTAAATTTCTTTACATTTGTAACTCTAAAATGTGCTCAATAATTGCAATTAGGATCCATTTTATCACTGGTCCATTTTTAGGTTCCTGTAAAAAAGTGTGAATATCAATGTCTCTTCTGAAAAGATCAGGATAAGCCTGAAGTATAAACACAAAAACAGCAAACACAAGCCGATGGATATCCCTGTCGGTAATAACCATATGGTTAACTAGTTAGAGCAGGTATTCGCCACAAAATTAATCTGCATACTGATCTCGTTTCCAATTTCTGATCAAGAACTGAAGCTTAGGCACAACTTCGATGATTCAATGTGTATTTCTAAAGTTCATGTTTGGCCTACTAAAATTCTCAGCAAGTCTTTGCACTCCTGCTGAAATATCTATAAGGAGTGTCCACTGAATTTTAGTTTGAATGCAAAACCTGCATCATTCACTGGTAGTTGCTTTATCGTCCTATCTTTGTCATTGACTGAGTCTGCACACTCTGAAATAATTCTTCTGGTCTTGCTTCTGGATCAGCAATGATGGGAGGGCAGTTCTCACCTTTATAGGCTTTTACATCACCCAAGTGAAGCCAAGCTCATCTTCCTTGGACCTTTACAGCTAAAGGGGTTACATTTTCAATGCAAAAGGGACCATTAAAACGTGGCTCATGCCACTTTCTAGTAAAGTTTATCAGCACTAGGTCACCAACATATAACTTGGGTGCCGATAATAGTTCAGTTTGGTTTGTTGTTGTATTGTCTTCATGTGTTCTGAGACCAACCACCCTTGCGCTTGACTTGATCTGAAATGAGAGAGATGCTAGAGGTCATACATGTCAAATAATCATGCAAATCATCACCTAAAGTTTTAGCTACACTCTGGACATCACTTCTACTCCTAGATGGCAGTGTAAGAGGCGTGCTCATTTGCCGCCCTGTCACAAGTTCATGAGGGGTGAGGTGATAGTCTGATCCTGGCTGTTTCCTATGGGCATCTAAAGCTAGGGGCAGTCAATATAGCCATACCTTCTTCAAAGTCAATTTAATCTTGCCAATCGTTTCTTTAAGGAGGCTGTTGAGTCGCTCACATATCTTGTTTGCTTGCGGGTGATAAGCAGAAGAAAACTTGTGTTTAATGTTCAATAGAAGTCCTATTTGTTCAAATAGCTCATTAACAAAATGCGGCCCATTGTCGGATCTCAGCACTTCACACACACCCTATCTCGGGAAGGCTTTGCACAATAAAAACTTTGCTGCACAATTGGCAACAGGGTGTGTACACTGACCTGCCTCGATCCACCTAGAATAGGGACACACAACCACAAATAGATACTTATATCCATTACACACCTGTAAATGCTGAAACTGACCAATCGGTCGAGGTATTACCCCTCTAATTGTTCTCAGTGTATGCCCAGCAGTACAACTTTGATACAGGATGCAGTTTATCATAAATAATGCAACATGCTCCAACAAATTCAGAAAGAACCAGTCTTCCGCAATCGTAGCAGCAAGACTCTGCCTAGTTACATGCATGGGGTAATGCAGCTGTTCAAGCGCGACCTTTAATAATGCTACTTGCATCTTCGGCTTTCCAGTGCTATCTTGTCGCCATAACGCTTCAGTGGGAAATAAAGAACACCCCCTTTGTTTCCATAATTCCTGCTCTTCCTGTGGTACACTCCCTTGAATCTCCATTAGTTGTGTTATCGACAATTTATTAAACCCTTCTAGCACTAACATGGTTGTAACTACTTTTTCTTTAATACTCTCAGTATCAAAACTTTAACTATCTGGGGAATATGCAACCCTTTTGGCTTCTTCGTCTGCGGATTAAAGAGATAAAATCTGTTCGCTTAGTGTGCGCTGCGCATTTAATGACTGATATGGCTACTGGGAGTTGTAGTGCCTTAATAAGCCTGTCCAATAAGGATGCGTGCAGCACTGGAGTGCCGTCCGCATGGCAGTAGCCCCTCCTTTTCCAACGCGCTAATCCTGCATGTACGGTTGACGTCACGTAGGTGGCGTCACTGTACACCATCACTTCCTGCCCTTCGTGTTTCTCGAGTGCGACAAAAAGCGATACTAATTCGGCTGCTTGCGATGAAAAGTGAGACAGTAGTCTTGCACTTGTTACAACTTCAATTTCTCCATTTAATTGGTGTCTCACTACCACAGCGCCTGAAGCCTTTCCCCACTGGTCTGATCAATTTTGGAAGAACCACCAACAAAGAGAATTTCCCCTTCCGCCAAAGCATTCTTCACTTGAGGTATATCATCATAAAATTCAACATAATTAGCACAGTCATGCACATGATTACCTTTTTCTACTGTGTCAGCTATAAACGTGGCAGGATTCACTATTTTACATCTCAGAATCTTAATCGTTGGGTTTGAAATCATTACCTCATAAACTGAAGCTCTTTGGGATGTCAATGTTTGTTGCTTTTAGCCCTACATATCATGGGCTTTTCCCAGAGGCTACTTGCTCCAACCCATAGAGATGGACGCACAATTGACTAGGTTCTTACCCATCAATTAGCCATCAGCAATATAAACATCACACCATGCCCATGGTCCGATCACTTTTTAGTGCACGATACACTCTCTATGGCTACCTATCTTACACCCTTGGAGTCTCATCCTAAACACTGAGAAACCTCAAAAAGGTTACTCCTGCAGTCTTGGCTATTCATCTGTTAGCCACACTGTCTCCAGTTAGTACTTTTTCATGCGCCGACAGCCTTGCCTTTCATCTTACTAATACCATCAACAACATCATTGATATGTTAGCTCCTAACAAGCTGAAATAAGTTAGGACCAAAGTCAACAAGAGTGACTGATTTGGAGACACTATTACTGTTTTACGTCAAGCCAAGCGTTAAGCTGAGAAAGCATGGAGGAAAAATCCCTCTCCCCTTCTACTAGAGCTCTATAAAAACTCAGTGAAAGCCTTCACGTCCGCAGTTTTTGCAGCTAAATCCCAAAGCTACAATGACAGGATTGCCTCAACTCATTCAAATTCATGTGAGCTCTTTACTATTCTTTTTTTCAACTTAATTTTTATTGACAATTTTTCATAAGATAGATCAATCAGTAAATCACAAGTAACATCAGATTTAACTCTACCCCCCTCCCTCTCACTCCCCCTGCTTCTAAACAACCAAGCCCAACCGGGCACTGGGGACTTCGACAAGCACCGATTCGGGACCATAAGCCGTTAGTAGGCTGACAAGGAAGGTTCGTCCAATATAGAAAAAGGTGAGTGGTGGAGAGTGTTTTACAAACAGACAGCAGGATTGGGTGTGACAGGGCAAGACTCAAATGCTCAATGTACCACAGTCCTCGTGCAGAAGCACCACTGTCCAGTCCAGCAAGAAGGCCTTCATTGTGTCATGGGTCAGAACTGTTAGCTTCTCATAAGTAAAGATCACCCAGATTAGTGAGCCACTCTGATTTGGAGGGTACCAAGTTATTTTTCCATTTCTGGGCTAATGCCAGTCTCCCAGCTCTCAACATGGCCTGGACAACCTTGGGGAAGCTACTCGAACCTGATTCTGAGGAGGGGATACCCAATAGGAGTTTGATAGGGTGTAACAGAAGAGTGATGCCCACAATATCCTTGATCCAACTCAGGAGCTCTGACCAATAGATCTGGAAAGCTGGGCATTCCCACCACAAGAGATACCAAGTTCCCCATTGGCTACACTCCATTGGACAGAGGGGGGATACACTGGAAAACATTTTAGACAACCTATCAGGGGAGAGATGCCATGTGGGGAGGACTTTGAAGTTGTGTTCCATGGCTGATGTATACAGGGAGCCTGAAAAAAAAGCCCCAAAGAGTTTAGCCCAGGTGGCTTCTTCTAACACCATCCCCAGCTTTTCTTCCCAAAACTGTTTGAATCCGTCTGCCTTCAAGTTACGCTGTGATCAGGACTTTATAGATCATGTACAGTGATCCCCTCCTCGAGGAAGACTTTTACAATTACTTTCTCAAGAGGCTTGAGGGGGCAGGCCAGGGCTTCGCCCCACTGGGGGCTGGTCAGGATCTCTTTTACTCTGAAGTATTCAAAGATTGACATCAGGGTTTTCCCCCATGGTTTCTGATAGTTTATCGTACTCGATAAAGGCGTTCTGGTGGAATAGCTGGGCGGTCCGTTCAGACCCAAGTCCGACAATCTTTGCGCATCCCGTAGGCCTTTCTTATCCAAGTCAAGGGGGGCCCACAAGGAGGACAGGGGGAGGACCCAGAGGAAAGGGTTGCCTCCACTTTATCACGCTTCCATAGAACCCATAGGACTGCCAGTGTAGGGTGGTTTCAAACAGAGTCGGGAAGGTCTTTGATCGGCGACCATAGAAGGTCTCTTATTTTCCTAGGGTTGGTGTGGGTATCTTCTATGTAAGTCAAGTAGGTTCGCATTTCATCCCTCATGTGTTCCAAACCAAAATTACCCTTAATTGGGCCGCCTTGTACTGCCGGAAGTACGGGAGGCCAAAACCTCCCAGAGACCTTGGGAGTGTCAAGGTGGCGTGTTTGACCGTTGCTTTCTTACAGTTCCAAATAAATCGGTGGACCATGGAGTCTATGGATTTGAAGTATGGATCTGATATAGTAATCAGGATAGAGGTGAGAAGGTCAAGGGGGCCCACTGTAGGAGGTCTGATTTTATCTTGGAGAGGATGGTGGGAAAGTTCAGTTCAAAGAGATTACCCAGATCTCTCGGAAGGAGGATTCCCAGGTATGGAGTGGCTTTGCGTTCCATTCTGATACCCCTTACTGTTTCCCCCTCCTCAATGTCTTTGTCACCCTTTTCAATCGGCATGAGACACAATTTCGATGGATTTATTTTCAATCCAGAGAAGACCCCAAAGGAGTGTATCAGGTGCAGGAGCCTCAGAAGACAGACCTTTATATTGGTTAGATAGGCGAGGATATCGTCTGCAAAGAGTAAGAGTTTAAAATTGAGATCCCCACACCGGACCCCAGTAATCCCCTGGTGCTGTTTTATAGCTATGGCCAGAAGCTCCATTGCGAGGGCATATAGGAGGGGAGAAATAGGGCAGCCCTGGCGAGTCCCTCTAGAGAGAGGGAATGAAGCAGACACTGTTCCGTTAACACTAACACTAACGGGGGGGCCATTGTACAGTGAAGCAATCCACCCACAGACTCTCTCACCCAGACCCATCTTTTGCAAGACCTTGCCCATGTATGACCATTCGACCCAGTCAAAGGCCTTTTCAGAGTCCAGTGAGAGGAGATAGGCTTCTATGTTATTACTGGAGGACTTGTGCATCAGATCCAAGGTCCTCCTGATGTTATCAGACCCTTGCCTACCCGGGATGAATCCAACTTGGTCTCTGTGGACCAGAGAAGGGAGATTCTGGGCCAGCCTATTGGCAAGTAACTTAGCTAGGACCTTCACGTCCGTGTTAAGTAAAGAAATGGGTAGGTTTACAGTGTGTTGGGCCTTTCCCCTCTTTTTGGATAACCACGATGCGGGCTGATAACATGGACTGGGGGATAGTCCCAGAGTCTAGGGCTGTGTTGAACAATTTAGACAGGTACAGAGCCAGAGTGGAGCGGAAGGACTTATAGAAGAGAATCGTGAAGCCATCGTCACCTGGGGTGGTACCCCTTTTCAATGTGCCGATAGTATCCACTACCTTCTGGGGCATGATGGACCTTTCCAGGGGGTCCACTTTCTCGGGAGAGAGGTGGGGGATTGGAAGAGAATCCAGAAAGTTATCAGCCTCAGACCTGTCCCCCGTGTACTCCGACTTATAGAGGCGCTCATAATAAAAGTGGAATTGCTCTGCTATCCCTGGGTCGTCTATACATTTAGCCCGCCAGGTAGTTGCACCAAGTCAACCCTTCTACTGTTTCTAAGTTCCCGCAACCTCCAGTCTAAGATTCAGCCTTCTCCCCCATCTCCATATACCTTTGTTTCAGAAATGACAATTTACTCTCGGTTTGCCCAACCAAGAGGGCAGCAAGTTTCGCCTTAAGCTGTTGGAGCTCTGCCCATTTACCTGGGAACATTTGGGATCGGAGTTTGCCCCCCAGTTGGATAGCCTCTATTTTATCTCTAAGGAGTCTCTCTTCTCCACCTCTTTCCTGCTTTCTTGCTGCCCCCATTCCAATAACGACCTCCCCTGATTGTGGCTTTGTAGGCCTCCCAGACCTCCCACACTTGACCATTGGCATTGATCGCAAAGTATTCTTTTATGGCTGCGAGCAGGGACTGGGACAATTCGTTGTCCTTCAACAAGAGGTTGTTGCATGTCCACCTTGAGCTCTCGTGAGGCCTCAGGGGCATCCCCACTTGGACCCGAACTAGATCATGGCCTGACCACGGTATTGACTCGACACCAAAATCGGCTATTCTCTGGCAAAGTGATTTGTCGACTAGAACACAATTAATTCTAGAAAATGTGGAGTGTGAGTAAGAAAAAAAATGTAAATAAAAGTTTTTGTCCTTGGCGTGTCGAATGAGAGTCTGAAAACCCCAGTTCATCGTTAGTTTTCTGAAAAGAGGAGGCCATCCTCCTCTGCGTTTGCATGTCTGTAGAAGGGTGCTCAGATTTCCTGTCACGATCATTTTGGAGGACCATGTTAAAATCACTGCTCACTAGGAGGACCCCTTCCGTGAATGTCATGATCTTTGTCTTCACCTCCACCCAGAATTGGTCCTGACCCTTGTTAGGGGCATAGATCGATACCAGTGTCACTTTGTTACCCCTGATTTCCCCTTTCACCATTACGAAACGACCTTCCGGGTCTTTGCGCTGGGTCTTTGGACCTGGACCTGAGTGACATTTCCCTACCCCTTGCCCAGTGGGTCTCCTGAAGAAATAGAAAGTGAAGTTTCAGCCTATTAAATTCCCTCACTAATGATCTCTTATTCAGTCCCCGAGTATTTAGCAAACCCAACGTCAGCGAGTGGATTGCATCATCCATCGGGGGAATACCATATTCTCAAGAGTCCCCTAGGGGCACACATAAACCACGTCCCCTTTTTGGCTTGGTACTTTCAGATCCTCTTCTGAAAGAGCGGTCCCCAACGAAGTAAGGTCCCCAGTTGGTAGGTCCAACCAATAGCAGTCCCGAAACAACAAAAACAGACACCCCCCGCCAACGTACCCCCCTCCCGCTCCACGAGCGCCTGGATTGCCTGCGACATAGGAGATGCCATCCAACCAGGCCACCAACGTCCACCTCCACCAGGCTGATAAGTAACAAACAATTTTTCTGAGCCCCCCAAATCATAAACCACTGCATCATAAGTCAGCACTTCTTGCCCCCCCGCCCCAGGATAGTCACCGGCCAAACTAGACGGCTTTGCGGTCAGGGACATCCCAGGACTGCAGATCAGAGTCCGCCTCGGATTTCCTGAGGCAATTGTCGAGAGTCAAATCTCCCCCCCCCACTCGTTCGAAAGTGAAATTAAAAAGGGATCACAGTTATTCGTTAGCAGGTCTGGGCGAAGCTTGGGCCACCCTCCTGAATTTTCTATTGCCACAGACTCAGTGCCTTTCAGCGAATCCGCTGGACTTTCGGGGTTCAGCCGAGTCTCCTACTCTGCCAAGTTGGTCACCCTTGGGGTGGGCTCATGCAGCAGTTCACAGGTCATTCTTTGGATGTCATCTTGTGTGACCAGGGAGTATTTGTAGCCATCATACTAAAAGAAGAGGGAGAATGGGTAGCCCCATCTGTATCTCACCTTTTTGGGCTGGAGCCATTTTGTTAGGGGGCCGCATAATCAACCACGTGCCAAGGTGAGAGCCGAGAGGTCCTGGTAGATAGTGACCTTTGTATCTTCCTAGTCGATCGGACCCTTCTTTCGTGCCAGCTCCAGGATCTTGCTCTTTTCCGAGTAGTAGTGAAATCTCAATCCCTGGTGGGGGCCCCCGCTCTGTGGGCCCTTTCGATAGTTGGATTGTTGGTGTTGCCCTCGTCGAATAGTTTGCTAATCACAGCGTTCACAATCCTGGTGATATCTGCCTGGGTTTCCCCTTCGCGCTCTGGCACTCCCAGGAACCTTAGGTTACTGCAGCGCTCCCTGTTCTCGAGGTCGTCAGGTTTAAGGGTGCATTTCTCCTCCCTTCTTTCCAGTTCTGACAGGCGCATATCTATTTGGGTTATGAGGAGGTCGACCGAGGTCTGGTTTGCTTCTAGTGCTTGGACTCGGTCTTCTACGGAGTGTACCTTTTTATCTAAGAAGTCAAGCCTTTTGCTGATGTCTGCCCTGAATCCACGGATCTCCTCCAGAATGGCCGTCATAACCTTAATCACCGACTGGAAATGTTGACTACTTCGGGTGTCGGAGTCGAGGAGTGTCGAAAAATTTGTAGTGATTTCGCCCAGTCCATCGGGGGATTTCATATGAGTTGGCTCGTTCGGGCATGTGAGGGCTCCCACCGAAGGTCAGGATGTAGAACAGGGAACCCCAAAAGGGTGGTTCCACCAGGAGTCGCGCACCTGGCGGAAATCAGAGCTTATGAGACTTGTTTGATGAAAGATGGTGAGGCTTTGGTTTGTTAATCGTATGAGGAGGGGACAGAAATGTATAACTGCTGGTGATGATCCAAGGCAGGGCCAGGGCAAGCACCACGCTTTCCGGCACCATTCAGGGGTTTGTGGTTTTCTTGGTTCCCTGAGAGGAACCAGCTCAGGTCTGGGGAGGCCTGTCGTCACTCCGTGATGCTCTCAAATTCCCCCAACAATGTTCTTGTGTTTAAAGCAAGTGTTGGGAGTCAGCTCGGGGGCCCACTCAGGAAGTGAACTTGATTATTGTCTGGATTGCTAGGGCTCAGGTACCAGGGCAATGCAGCAGGGTCTGGCACCCACACTCCTCAGGGTGCACTTAGATGGGCCAGTGGGAGGGGTGCAGTGATTAGTAGGTGAAGGGTTGCGGGCAGGCCCATATCCTCGGGGAAGGGGGCTGATGAGCTAAAAGTCAGCTTGGGGAACTGTCACCTTCCACCTCTGGGTAGTTCAGGCCGGTGAAATCGCAGCAGATGTATGTGTATGGAGGGGGAGCCTCCTCCAAAGCGCGCTCCCCCAGATCCCACCTCTCTTCAGGATACAAGTGGCCAGATGTTCGTAGAGCCTCTGGAGGTGGAGGGCGGTTTGTTAAGGCCATGTAGAACCGTAGGAGGAGGGGGCCCCGCAGCGAGAAGCAGAACACCCCCCAAGGCTGCAGCAGGGATTCGAGGGTGGCGGGCCCTGTGCCAGGCCTCCAGGACGAGGAAGTGCTATCTGTTGCTTGACCGTCGCTGGTCCGGGATTAAGTCCGGCTCTTGGGGGTGGTGAACAGACAGCCCCCCGATGAGCCACAAGGCTTCAAGGACTTACTGTTTCCGTGGTGCCCCCAGCCCACCTGAAGCAGATGGATCGCTGATGTGGTGGCAGGCTGCAGGTCTGCACTCCAGCACCCCAGAATGCGCGGGTCACACCGCCTGCGCCTCCCCCTCTCTCCACTGCTCGATGTGGGGAGGTGTCGCAGGGCCCAGCCAGTGGGTGCGGGCACCAGCGGGGGACAGGTGGCCGGGTCCACACCCCGGGGTGTATGAGTCTTCCCAAGGCGTTGAAAGGTGTAGGCTCCGGGAGGCAAGGCTGAAGCAGCATAGGTCCCCCTGACCAATCCTTCTCCGACTGTCAATACTGCCACTTCTATGGCAAATTTGGGAGAAATAAATTCTGAACAAACTTGGCTTCCTCGATTTTCCTAGTCTCATCTTTCTTCTTATTTTTCTCCTGCAACAACCGACAATGGTGTACTATCGTCAGCTGTATCTTAGCCCAAGGCTTCGCTTCCATTCCCACTTGTTTATTCATCTGTCTCTGTACTGGCTCATGCAACCCCAGACATAAACTGTGGTCAAATAATGCCACAGTTTTTCAAGAGTTTCAAGTTGCCATTTCTCTTGAATGTCCTGAATGTAAGCAGAGTTTTCATCTTCCTTCATCTTACGTGTCATAATTGCACCCATATCTGATGTATCAGGGTACTGCACCCTGAGAGCCCTCCACACGTCTGCTCTACAATTATTAAACAACACTCCATCATGCGCGGTGTTCTGTGCAGTCATACTTGAATATCCTGCTCTCCTCCATATGTCATCAGCATTTCCCCAAGAATAGCTGCCAGGAGACCTTTTATGTCCTCTATGGGCAACGTGTTTCCTCCTGTCAATTTATCTTATTCGTATATCCATTTCCCAGCGCCCAAAGTCAAACACGTGAGCTTACACCTTAAATTATCCTTATCCATCTGTGGCCATGGGATATACTGTGGTCTTGTTCCCCCTTTTTCCAATAAGGGAAACTGCATAAATCCCAATCCAGAGTCGGCTCCTAACATTAGCCTATCCATGGCAGGGACAATCGTCCCGTCTGTCTTCTTGTCAGTAACAACCTTAACCTGCTCACATATTTCGGTGATTCTCCTTTCTCACTATACAATCGTCCTCAGGGATGCTGTGGATATGCTATGCGATCTGGCGTCCTATCCTTAGGTTGACCCAGATCCGACCATCTTACTTCTTTATCCATTTACAGGCTTCCCTCAGGGGCGCACGCGCTTCCTCCTTCTATCCCAAAACTGGATTCTATTTCCTCGTCTGATATGTCTTGTCCCCAATTAGTGTGACCATCATACCCTTCACCTTTGTGTAGGTTCAGTCTACTAAAGGACAATGCTCTACGTTTCTGACTGAACGGAATTTCTTCTTCAATTTGTGATGGAAATGCTAGGGATTGATCCCCCTCCATACTTGCTACCTTCCTTTAATTCTTGATAGACCTTATCAATCCTTTCTCCAATGCTCATTGCATCAAAGTTTTCTTCTTCCAATACTACTCTAGATGCCGTTGGCATTGCTTCTTTTATCAGAAGGAACTCTTCTGTTTTGTGCCATCGTATTTCTGGGCTTGGCCCTATTGGTGCCTTTCGACTAAGACTGGCATCAAAAGCCTGCTGTCTTTTTCTTTGTTCTATTTCTTCATCTAGTTCTCTTCGCTTTCTCGCATCCCGTGTAATTCTTTCTTCCTCTTGCCTTAGTTCCTCTCTCTTTACTCATTCCCTTATTTCCTCTTCTTCCCTTTGTCTCTGTATTCTTTTGTCCCTTCCTCTATGCGCTTCCTCCTCTTCTCTCTTCCTTTCTCTTCTATCCCTATCTTCTATCGCTCTCTGTCTATTGTCATACTTTCTTTGTTTTTCTGCCTGTTCGTTTTTCTCTTGCTCCTCCTGATATATCTGTTCTTGTCGTTCCCTGCGCTTCCTTTTCTGCTAGTCTTCTTTCAATATCTTCTCTCGTTCCTTGTCCTTTCTTTCTTGTTAGTCCTTATCTTTTCTTTGCCTAACTTAGTCCTTATCTTCACTTTGCCTAACTTCCTCGATGGTTTTCCCATCTATTTTAAGTAATATCTGAACTCCCATCCATTCGCTCTGCATGAGCACTACCTCGTCAGCTTTATATTTCTCTCTTTTCCATCTCTTAATTGCCCTGTTTATTTCTGTCGACAGATTTGACCGCTCACTCCTTATAGATCTCTTCTTTTCTCTTACTCTCCTCTTGACTATCAATTCTATTGTGAGCCAGGGGGTTCATATATAGGATTACTATACCCTGTTGCCGCTTTCAACTCCTTTAAAGGGTACATCCCTATTTCTTCCGTGCTAGCGCCTTTTACTTCAGGCAAGTTAAGAGGAGCTGAAGGCTCAACATCTTCCTCCTTACGCTAAGCATCCACTCCTTAGGTGGAGGATCTTCCCTCTCTTCCTGGTACATTTTCTAGAGCTCTAAAATCGTGAATCTTTTCTCCAATGTCTTACCTGTATATGCAGTGTGCAAGCATGTGCTCAAGCATGTGCTCAATTGTTGCAAAACAGCCTTTGACAACAATCCCCATTGTGGCCACAACATGAACATTTTATCTGCCAAGACTTTCACCCATTCCGCACTATACTGTTTGAGCTTGGGCATATATCTTACATAAGTGCATCAGAGGAGTCTATCCCATAATGACAAGTCTCAAATGACTGTCAATACTTACCAGACTTTATGATATAACCTTTATACTTTTGCTTAAATCACCACTTTTTCTATGCCTTTAAAATAACAAGTATGAGCGTGCACGATCAATCGACGCTCAAGCCTCGAATTTCTTAATTAGCTACCTCTAATTTTTGATTGGTGCCAATCACTTCGCAAGGTTAGTCACTATTGCTCCTCAACTTTTTTCAATTACTTCACAACTTCAATTAATCTGATATTTTTACTCAACAAACAACATGTAGACTAGTCGACTTTACACATTAATAAACACTGTGATCACCCTTTTCTCTCTAGTCTTTACTTAATACTCTGTACAGGGTTTGAGACGTCACCTTACGTAAACCTGTTTACACGTTATATATTTCTGTTATACCCCGTTGGGATTTGAAATGTCTCCTTCTGAAACGCCAGGACTCTAGGCACTATTTTTTCTTAGCATAATATTTCCTGTTACTTACAAATTATCACAACCCTATCCCCTTCATTTGCCATTCCCCTTAGTCTACTCACTATTCGTTTGTTAATTGACTCGAGGTCTTCGCTATCGACTCCTCCTACAATCCAACCACTTCGCCTTCCGTCCGCAGGGCACCCGTGGAAACCAGGTAGCGATTTCGTCAAAGGGGGACCTGCCCACGGTCTCGGTTCTTCTTGCAAGTTTATTTCTATCAGCCGCTCTCCACAGAAAACCCTGCGATCTTCTGGCTAATAGCGGAGGATACTTGATCGTCCGAAAGACTGGAGAAAATCTAGTTTGGATCTTTTACAAACAAATGCACCGCTACCATGTGAGCATATGGTCCTTTGGATATCGTACATGCAATGGATGGGGATTCAGAATAACTCTGACACCAAATAATCGAACCAACTCAGGAAGACGGCAAAGGTTGCTGTTTTATTAACAATTAACTAAAACAGGGAGTTACAATGGACATCAACGGACGTTCGCTCGAGCTCTCAGTAAATGTCACATAAAAACAACCTTTTATACAAAAAATATGTCAGACATGACATCATACTTTATGGCAAAAGAGAAAAACCAATGAGGGGTTGTGATATGTCAAGGGGAACATTTGTGTAAACTTTCCATAAGCGGTGGGATTGTGATTGGCTATCTATTATCAGGTGGACAAATTATGCCTACCTCTAGAACATGTCATCTTCAACACTATTACGTACTCTGCAGATCATTGGTCTTTAAAATATAAGGCCCTTCGTTATACGGCCCTCTGTAATTGGTTGGCACACTTGTGCCATGTCTGGAACATTCGGTTCAGTTAGAAGCATGTAAGCTCAGGCCTACGGTCCAGGAGGTGGTTTTGACTTTACCTCCCCACCCAATGAGACCAACGTCTTTCATCACCATGCCTTCTGCCACGAAGAGTGTCTTTGAACTTGGCCTTGCAAAGTATTCCTGTCTCTGGGAATATATGGGAGTGTGAGCACGCACAATCGTTGTTCTAGGACAGCAAGCTAATTTCCATCCTTGGCTCATGTGACAGGAGACCACGATTTGGTCCATCTTAAATGAATAAACCTTGGCAAGCTTGGGGTTCTTTCTTCGCACCTTAACAAGGGATGATAAAGCTTCTCATGTTTGCCACCTTCAAGAATAGATAACTGCCTTAGCTGCTTCAGCTTTGACACCAGGCCAGACAGTCTCGCCATGCTCATCTACGATCACAGCTAATTCTTGCTGCAACACAGTTCTCTGCCTTTCCTCACCATGGGCCCGGGCTTACTAAAATTCATGACACCGATGTCCAGCTTCTATACAATGGTGGCTTCACCTGCAGTCTATTCACTACATATAGCCAGCTTCTAAGATTACATAATCTACTTGAGTTACAGCATCTGTACAGTTATTGAACGGCTTGTATTTTCTGCAGTGCTTCGCACACATGCAATCTTCTTTCCACATATGAACGTTTACTCGATTCTTTACTTTGTCATCAGTTTCTATAAGGTCCACGCATTCTCCTCAGCCAGTATCCTCAGGGGGCCACACTCATCTTTCGTGACGTCACCAGCTTCTCTTTCACTCTTTTTCATATTCCTTCAGGGAGTTCCTCTCTCAGATTGTCGTCTCTTCGAGGATAGATTAGATAGGGTTTTCTCAGTGGGTATCTTTTTTCGAATATTCCCCGTGGTATGGACACAACAGCTGGTGTCAAGCCAGGCACGATCTCGGGCTTCCAACATATAGGAGGCAGGGGACGGGATTTCCTGCAGAGGCATGTAACTGCTCCTCTACACAACTGTCTTTTGGACCACAGGCCGTTATGATGTGGGTTTATTAAAAGGGAATAGGGAAAGTTAAAATAAAGCTGAAGCCAGGAGTGATTTGACCTCAAGCAAAACAGTACCCCATGTCTCAAGAGGCTGATGAAGGTATATTTCAGACCATTTCAGCACTGATGAAACAAGGGATTCTATTGCCATTGGAATCATTGTGTAATACTGCAGTGTATCCGATAAAAAAATCTAAAGGAGGGTCGTGGAGATTTATAGAAGATATGAGAGTGATTAACCAGATTGTACATGCAGAGTTTCCAGTTCCTAATCCAGCAACAATACTATGCAGTATCCCGGTGGAAGCGCGATATTTCACGGTGATCGATTTGAAAAAAGCGTTTTTCTCGATCCCGTTGCAGAAAGACTCACAAGACTTGACTTCCTTTACGTTTTGCCAAACTTGACTGAAACATAATAGGCTGCGCCAGGGGTACTGCGAGTCCCAATCGATCTTTAATAGAGTCCTACAGATGGATTTAGGCAATATTGTTCTTAAGAGTGCAGTGATACAAAACGTTGATGACATTTTAATTTGTAGCACCACAGAAGAGGAGTGCAGACAAGATTCTACTCAGTTGATAACTATTCTAGCAGACAAGGGATATAAGGTAGACAATGAGAAGTTACAATACTGCCAAGAAGAGGAATTATACATAGGGCAGCTGATTTCATATGAAGGAAAGAAGGTGACAACTGAAAGAGTTGAGACTATTATGAAAACCTCAGAGCAAAATACAGTGAAAGAGATGCAGCTGTTTTTGTGGTTATGCAACTATGTTAGAGCCTGGGTTTTTGATTACAGTACATACACAAGACCCCTTTTGCAAGCTTTAAATAAAGCACAATTGGATAAAGTAAAAAATATAATGGACTGAAGAAATGGAGGAAGGGTTTGAGGAGCTGAAAAAAGCAATTTGTACAGCACCTCTTTTAGGAATTACCAATTATGCTGAGGAATTCTATTTGTTTTCGCACGCAAATGGGACAGTCATGACAGCAGTGCTTACGCAGAGAACTACATGGGGGTACAAACCTTTAGCGTATTACAGTGGGATTTTAGACGCAGTTATGAGAGGACACTTTCCTTGCGAAGAATCTTTGGCTGCTGCTGTGTTCGCAATTGAGAAGTCTACAAGTATTGTTATGAGCTACTCCTTGGCTCTCTATGTGGAGCATGTTCTATTTGCCATTCAGAAACCCAAAGGCACACTGACATCCCAAAGAGCTTCAGTTTATGAGGTAATGACTTCTAATCCAACGATTAAGATTGTAAGATGTAAAATAGTGAACCCTGCCATGTTTATAGCTGAGCCAATAGAAGAAGGCGATCATGTGCATGACTGTGCTAATTATGTTGAATTTTATGATGATATACCCAGAGTGAAGGAGAATGCTTTCTCTTTATTGATGGTTCTTTGAAAATGTATCAGACTAGTGGGAAAAGGCATTCAGGTGCTGCGGTAGTCAGACACAGATTAAACGGAGAATTTGAAGTTGTAGCAAGTGCAAGGCTACCGTCTCACTTTTCAACGCAAGCAGCAGAATTAGTAGCGCTTATTGTCTCGCTGGAGAAACACGAAGTGCAGGAAGTGACGTTGTACAGTGACTCCGCCTACGTGACGTCAACTGTACATGCAGGATTAGCACATTGGAAAAGGAGGGGCTACCTCTGTGCGGACAGCACCCTGGTGCAGCAAGCATCTTTATTGGACAGGCTTATTAAGGCACTACAACTCCTAGTGACAATAGTGGTTGTTAAATGCGCAGTGCATACTAAGCCAACAGATTTTTATCTCTTGCAGGAATGAAGCGGCAGACGAAGAAACCAAAAGGGTTGCATATTCCCCAGATATTTTGAGTTTTGATACTGAAAGTATTAAAGAAAAAGTAGTTATAACCATGTTAGTGCAAGAAGGGTTTAATAAATTGTCAGTAACCCAACTAATGGAGATTCAAGGAAATGCACCGCAGGAGAGCAGGAATTATGGCAGCGAAGGGGGTGTTCTTTATACCCCACAGAAGCATTATGGCGACAGGGCAGTGCTGGAAAGCCTGTGAAGCCAGTAGCATTATTAAATTCGCACTTGAACAGCTGCATTACCCCACACATGTTACTAGGGAGAGTCTTGCCGCTACAATTGGGCAAGACTGGTTAATTCTGAAATGATTGGAGCATGTTGCACTATTTATGGTAAACTGCATTGTATGTCAAACGTTTATTGCTGAGCATACACTGAGAACAATACCTCGACCAAATGGTCAATGTCAGCATTTGCGTATCGACTATGTCAATATGCTGCAAGTATGTAATGGGTATAGGTATCTATTAGTGGTGGTGTGTCCCTTCTCTAGGTGGATAAAGAAAGGTCTGCGTACACATCCTGATGCCACTTGCGCGGGCAATGTTTTTAGTGCGCAAAGTTTTCCCGAGAAGGGGTGTGTGTAAATTGCTGAGATCCGAGATCCGACAATGGGCCACATTTTGTTAATGAGCAATTTGAACAAGTAGGGCTTCTACTGAGTATGAAGCACAGGTTTTCTTCTGCATATCACCGGCAAGTGAACAGGATATGAGAGAGACTCAATGGCCTCCTTAAAGAAACCATTGCCAAGATTAAATTGTCTTTGAAAAAGGGATGGCTATATTGCCTACCCCTAGCTTAATATGTCCTTCGGTATCAGCCAGGATCAGACCATCACCTCACCCCTCATAAACTAGTGACAGGGCAGCATATGAGAACACCCCTTACACCTCCATCTAGAAGTCAAAGTGATGCCCAGAGTGTAGCTAAAACCTTAGGTTATGAGATGAACCACTATTTGACATGTATGACCTCTAGCATTTCTCTAATTTCAGATCAAGTCAAGTGCAAGGAGGGTTGGTTTCAGAACACAGAAGAAGACAATTCAACAACCAACCCAAGTCAATTACTATCAGTACCCAAGTTATATGTTGGAGACCTAGTTCTCATTAAAAATGAAGCATGAGCACGATTCAATGGTCCAAGGAAGAGGAGCTTGGCTACACCTAGCTGACATAAAAGCCTCCCACCGTTGCTGATCCAGAAGCAAGACAAGAAGAACTTCAGCGTGTGCAGACTCGATCGATGATGAAGAAGGATGATAAATCAACCAGTTGTTAATGCAGATTTTTGCATTTCAACTGAAATTCAGTGGACACTTCTTATCAATATTTTAGCAGGAGTGCAATGACTTGGCGAGATTTTCAGGAATTTTGAAAATGAACTTTTAGAAACACATTGAAGTATCAAAGTCATACATAAACGTCAGTTCTTGATCAGTAATTGGAAATGAGATCAGTATCCAGATTCATTTTGTGGTGAATACCTGTTCTAAGCAATTAAACATATGGTACTTACCGACAGTGATGTTAATCGGCTTGTGATTGCTGTCTTTGTGTTCATACTTCAAGCTTATCCTGCTCATGTCAGAAGAGACATTGATATTTGCACTTTTTTACAGGATCCTAAAAATGGCCCAGTGATAAGAAGGCTTCTCATCGTAATAATTGAGCGGATTTTACAGTTGCAAGTATAAAGAAATGTGATGATTGTATTAAAGATGAGAAATGTAGAAGCTGGCACGGTTCTAGAGAATGAACAAGTGCAACAAGTACCAGGATGGCCTGATAAATGGATGCCTAGGGTTTTGTGCATAATATATGCCTGTACGATTACTCTCTTTTTCTTTCTGTTCCTCATTTTTCATAGTCTCTATCATGTTAGTACTTCTGCTGAGGTAGAGGTCCCCATGGTTCTTCCTACTATGGGAACTTCCTTTGATATACTTCAGGAATGGTACAAGGCTTCTAAAAGATACAGGATAGATGCAAAGGAAGATAATGAGTGGATAAATACCTTTATAGATAATACAGCACACTTGGGTAATAACATGTGGTACCAGCACATGAGGGAAGTAGGAGAAAAAACATCTACAGAGAGTTGCTAAATCTGCACTCTCCTCCCCCATGCCATGAATACAGTGCAAACTTTAATCTCCACAGAAGTCCCAGAACACAATGTCAGGTGCCTCATTCATCTTGCCGCATGTATGACCAGAGGACAATTTCAGGGAAGTTTGGCCACTTTACGGTCGAGATCGAAATGGTTGTTTCCATTCCAGGATGATTATATCAAAACTGCACAGATGGAAAGGGAACCTGGATGGGAGAGCAAGATGCTTGTGTATCCTGCAGCAGGACAGGAAGAGGTAGTCATTGAAGACATTAACAGAATGGATTTCCCTGATGTAACAAACAGCTGGATCGCCTGGCTGTTGGGAACAAACTCAAGTCTTAGTCTATGGACGAGCGAAGTCCAGGAAGGGATGGGAAAGAGAACTGATGTCATGTGCAGCTCATCTACTGAAGTCAGAATATGTGCAAGAGGTGCAGAGAGTGAACAATGAATGTTTGAAGCAATGGGCTAAACATGCCAAACTACTGACATGGGTAGAAGATCAATCAGGTCCAATGGTTGTGATCCCATTGGCAAATGCGACATTGTGCTTCCAGAGACATGGAGAGAATCTTGTGGTAGATAGCAAAGACTGCAAAACTACAGTTGACGTTTCCAGGATAGGAGAAGGGACAGCTGTCCGCATGGATCGATATTGGGGGTTGTGGGCTGTAAGAGGATTCAATTCAGCACTACAGCCAAGTTAATGCCTAGTCTAGAATACTGAATGAAAACCCTTATTGATATATCTTTAGGTCCAGTTCATGCGTTCTGGATGACTACCCTTGTATAACACCCCTCTCTTGGAATCCCCCTGACCCCACTGAGCCAAGAAGTAATTCTGTTTTGCAAGTTTAAAAGGTTTATTTGATAAATTAAAATATATATCACACTGTTTAATAAATTAATAATTGAATATCACACTTAATCTGATATGGTAAATATTAACAACGGAGAATCTGGCACTAGCACACTTCTTATAATCACTAATGAGTTGACATGAAATGGATAAGGTAGCACACTGGTAAATAGGAACAAAAGTATAATGTGGTAGAGGATGCTTTATGTAAGCTCAGGTGGATGCAATATTCAATGAATGCAGTACAGAAAATACTCAATATGATTTCAACCAAACAATGTAATCACTTTTCTCTGGCAATCCCCTCCCCCCCTTGATGCAAGGCAAGGAAATGGAAGGAAAACACACAGTTCTCAGAAATGCAATCAAACGTGATTAAGTTCACCCCAGCAAGCTTAGACTACAGAAGTTTGAAAACACAGGCCCAAATTGCTTTGATATGTGCTGGCAATGAATTAAAAAATATGCTGGAAACGCTTTTAATTCCCTTTCAGAGGTTCAGGGTGAGTGGTATCTAGTTAATATTAGTCCAGGCTCACACTAGCAATGATGCAGGAATGATTAGCAGGTTAAACGAATTTCTGGCAAATGGAAAGCAAACAGCAGCAGTTTTTACATGTGAAGAAATTGCAAATCGCGGTAAAATTCGCGGATGCGTGTTCCGCGATTGCGGTAAAACTATAAGGGGTAGGAATGCGGTTCTAGGTGCGATTCAAAGCTAAGATTCTAAGCTTTCAAATAAAAGTTATTGCAAGTCTCTAGCCCAAACGGTTGCGGAGATATGAGCAATTTAGTAAAGGTCGTTTTTGGTTTTGTAAATTTTAAACGCACACTTTTTCAAAATGACAAATTTTACTAGAAATGACAGGTGACAGCTAGGAGGCAGTTCTACTTAGGTTAAATAGATTGAATTAGATGAATTTAAACTAAGAGATGTGTTCTGAGTTTTGCTAAGTACTCACAAGAGATTTTGAACAGGAAAGCGGCTTTGTCACGATCTGGTCAACAGTCTGGTCAGGTCTTTCCGGGTTCTGCTCACAGTGATTTGGGTCAGCTCTCTCTGCTGGTCTGGGTCTCTCTGGGTACAGCACTGCTTTCTCTCTGGTTCTCTTAGTTCTGGATAGATTGAAGTCTCTAGTTTGGCTTTCTGGAGGTTGATGGAGGTAAGTATGGATTTTTCCGGCAGAGCGTCCCGCTGCAGATGGATTTGGAAGGTGCCTCTCTGTCCTGTCTGTCTGCTTTTATGTGTTTAGAATGTGGGTGTGTTCTAGCATCACTGACCCTACCTCTCTCTCATTCGTCATTGGTCAAATTTTCATTCCTTACTTGATTGGGGGAATGAAATGAAGTGTCATCATGATGAGGTCTGTTTATGATACAGAGAACCCACCCCTGTCAACTTTATACACAATCTATATCTGACCTAAAAACATATTTGCACAGGTACACATTTGTTTAAAATTACATATACATGGTGTAGCTGAATTTAGCCATGTCTCTGTACAAATCTGCTTTTCCTAGGAGCTTGCATTCAAAAATGGCCACTTCTAGCACTTTTTCATGTGCTGCACAACATTGGATCTTCATTAAATTTCATACAACTGTTCCTCACATATCTACCCATATACCAATGCATTTTCGTTTGTCTAGCTGAAACAGGGAGTCTGTAATATTAATAAACAATGGGGTTTTACCCCAGAACATCACACAAATTCGAATTTGGCCTTGAATTAAAGGTACATTTTTTAAATTAAAGCTCTCAAAGTTATACATTTCTGTCATTTGATTACAAAGAGTTATCAGTGTTTTTGTAAAATATATATTTTCCTTTCAATTCAATCCTCAGAGTGTTGAGGTCCGCCTCCAAGACTTGGGTGGGTCAGTCCTCTGGGCAGGCAGGGCTTTGTTGACATTAAACAGACAAAATTAACATATTCCTTTCAGAGGAAAGGGTCCTTTGTGTGGTCTCTGGGAAGCTCCCAGCCAGTCTGCCTTCTATCAATCAAGAGGTCATGTGAGATTCTAACTCCTGGTGTGAAGCTCTTGAGGTGATAGGGTTTCCCAGGCTTCAGGCCTCTGGGAACAGCATGTGGCTAATTTTTAATTAAAATGCAGCCTTTGAAGTCAGCTGAGTCAAATCCCTTTGTCAGCAACTGCACTCAATTCTCCTGTCAGAGTTTAGACCGCCAGCGCCCCCTTGAGGATTTTGTTGGTACTGCATGCAATTTTGGGATTTTCTTGGATTAATGCATTCTAAACAGGAATGGTTCTTACATGGTAGTAAATCCTTGCTTAACATTGTTTTGATGGGGCTCCTTACAGTAAGATGGTTATGTGGAACCCCACAAAAAGGGTTGAATCTTTAAAGTGGTCCAATGAGTCACGATTTCAGCAACTTTTTGACATCAGTAACAGTGGATTTTGTTAACAAAGACCTTTCTTTACACTGGTGGGTGGCAAGTTAGGTAACCATTTTGGTGTGCGCACAACTGCGCAGCTCTCCTGGATTCTGGGATGAAATGATGGGCGGCGACAGCGCATCCCCATCTTTACCCACTCCAATTATTTATTTTTGTTCTGGGGCAAAATGATGGGCAGCGACAGCTTAATCCCCATATTTACCCCGTCTAATGATTCCACATGGGTCAAAACCCTCCACAAACCCCCCCGCCCGACTGCGCTTTGACTTGAGTCGATGGGGAGTCGGTTGCAAGGGAGGTTTTGAACCCTGGCGCTGGTATGTCCACATTATCTTCTTCCAATTCTGTAGATGGCACAGTTCAGCATCTTTTCCTCCATCTGGTACTGATCGATCAGTTCTCCTCGCCGGTCCTGATGGGAATATTGGGCGGTACCCCGAGCCCATTGCGTCTCTGCTCCCGGTCTCCGGATCGTCCTCCTTGGCCCGTCTCCCGGTTTTCTTTCTCCTAGGACGACAAAGGAAGAGCGGCAATACCTACTCATAGACGTCTTTCCACCACTGTTGAGATAGTGGGGCGGCATATGCATTTCATCATAACGAAACATTACATTCTTATTTTGATAAAAAACAGTATAACTAAGAGACAGTTTCATGCAAATCACAATATTTTAGAGACTAGATGTGGTACGTTTTATGATTGGAACTGAATTAGTCTGATACAGTACCCGCTAGGATTCCAGAGGATTCCTCCAGTTGTTGCAGAGTGTGCCTGGGATGGCAACATTTCAACTGGTTTATGTGGACCCACTTGTCTTCCCCCTCTGCCGAACCGCCTTTGGGGATGCGGATCTTGTAGGCCACAGGGGAGATCTTATCGACGATCTCAAAGGGTCCCTTCCATGTAGGCAAAAATTTGCGCTGCTTGGCCTGGTTCCTTTGGAAGTTGTATAGATAGACCCGGTCTCCCACCTGATATTCCTTCCTGGAAGTTTTCAGGTCATAATGGGTCTTCATGCTATCAGCTGATCTTTCTAGATTCCGCTGAGCATAAGCAAAAGCATGTTGAAGGTGTTTCCTTAAATTCTCTACATACTCATGAGTGGTGGAGGCATTTATCAGTGTCTGCTCTTGGGTCCTATAGAGCAAATGCTGAGGAAGCACCATCTTGCGCCCAGTCATCAACTCAAATGGTGACATTTTGGTTGCAGATGAAGGGGTAGATCTGATAGCCATTAGGACCAGAGGTAATCGGATATCCCAACTTGGCCCAGTATCTGCCACAAACTTCTTTAATATGCTCACAATTGTCCGGTTATATCTCTCTACTGCCCCAGAAGAAGCTGGTCTATAAGCAATATGCAGCTTTCTCTTGACCCCCAGTATCTCCCACATCTTTGTCATTACTTCACTGGTGAAGTGGCTACCTCTGTCTGACTCAATCCTTTGAGGTAGACCAAAACGGGAAAAGATGTGGTTAATCATCAAGGCAGCTGCAGTTTCTGCCTTGCAATTTGGGGCTGGGAGACATTCCACCCACTTGGTAAACAAGCATGTCACGGTCAACATGTACTTATTCCCCCTAGCCGAGCGAATCACAGGGCCTACAAAGTCGATTTGTAAATCTGACCATGGCAGTGTCATTCCCCTCTTTTGTAAAGGCGCCCGGTGTGTGAGGGATGATGGCTGAAATTGTGCACACACAAGGCAACCCTTCAGGTACTGGTCGAGGTCCTGCCCCATGTGTGGCCAGTATGCAACCTCTCTTAAGATTTCCAATGTTGTGTGAAACCCCCTATGACCGGCAGTGGCCGCATCATGGGCGTGACTTAACATCAGGCTTCGGAATGAGGTAGGAACCACCCACTGATCGTGGCCAGCTTTGGATTTCCTTACCAACAAACCGTCTTGGATTCGGAACATTTTTGGACATTTCATCAACACTCTTAGGTCCTCTTTCCCAATGTAATCGGTATCCGTCAGGGGAAAGTTCTCAGGGTCCTCAAGGTGCTGGTAAAATTTACCAATAATTGGATCCCCCTTCTGAGCGGTAATCAAATCAGCATCAGGGGTCTCCTTACTCCATTGTGCAATTGAAAGGTCGTTGTGAGCATTGGTCTGGGACCTAGTGATAGCAGTGACCTGGATTTCCCCCAACAGGGACTCAATCTCAATTAGATCCCCTTGGATGGCCCCGGTCTTGGCCAACTGATCAGCTAAGTCATTTCCAGTTTTGTCTGGTCCCTCTACTTTGGAATGACCCTTGATCTTTTTCCAATAGATGGTCATCTCATTCGAGGTGACCAGATCATCAATGTTTTGGATCAACTTCCCATGTTCCAAGGGTTTGTTGTTAGCACATAACATGCCTCTGGTTTTCCAATTAACCAGGTGCTCCACGAACCCGTTCCGTACATAATCCGAATCTGTGATTATGACCAGTTTGTGGAGTTGATGCTGGACAGCAGTGAGGATGGCCTGATGCACAGCCATCAATTCTGCCACCTGACTACTTCGGGGACCAATTTTGTATCCAGCGGAGGGTTCTGGGGACTCATTCACCCATGCATTCCCTACGCCAGCCACCAGTTCTTTCTCCCCATTGTTGTCAACATGGTAAGAGCATCCATCCACATAGACAGTGGGCATTCCCTCACACTTGTCTTCTTCAAAGACTTTGTGTGGGGAATTAAGGTATGCCTCCATGTTGTCCTTTATTTTTAGACTTTCGTCCTCGAGACAGTTTTCTCTGGCACAATCATGCAAGTCAGCCAGACCTTGCGCGAGGGGACTCTTCTTATTTTGGCCATATCTGACCTCCACAGGAAAGCCTTGCATTGACAGAATCCAGGAAGTAATTCGGGAATTACTCACATTTCCGGCCCGGATTCTGTCACTTTGGAGATATTGCAGCGGCTGGTGTGGAGTCTCCACTATAATGTGTTCCCCCTGGATAAACGGGCGGTAATTCTTCAATGCCCACACCGTTGCCAGGAGTGCCTTCTCACAATCGTTGAATTTTTCCTCCACAGAGGATAAAGTTTTGCTCGCATAGGAGATTACTTTATTGACCTTGTCATGCTTTTGATATAATACTGCCGTCAAGCACGTATTAGAGAACCCTGTCTCCAGGAAGAACTCCTTGTTTCTGACCGGGTAAGCTAGGCAAGGCGCTTGTGAGAGGCTTCTTTTGAGTTGTTTTACTGCCTCGGCTTGTTCTGGACCCCATTCCCACTTGACCCCCCCCTTCAGGAGATGAATCAGGGGTCTGGTGATCTCTGCGTAGCCCTCAATGAACTTTCTGCTGTAATTAGTCAGTCCAAGGAGGCTCCTTAGTTCCCGCAGAGTTGTGGGGTCTTTCAGTTTCTGAAGTGCTTCCACTTTCTTTTCCTGGGGACAAAGACCCTGAGGAGTAATCTCATGCCCCAAGAAGTTAACACGGGTTTTACACCACTGTGCTTTCTGAAAGGAAAGTTTTGCTCCGGCGGCCCTCAACTGTGTCAGAACATAACGGATCTCCGCTATGTGTTCCTCCACAGATGAACTTTTGATGAGGACATCATCTACATAAGCCAGGTTACCCCTTGCACCCAGGTCGGGCATGGCCTTATGTAGGAAAATGTTGAATTCATTGCCGGAGTTGAGGTATCCGAAGGGAGTCCGGGTCCATGTGTACTGCTGGCCCCCAAAGGTAAAAGCCAGCTTATATTGGTCCTCCCTACTGACAGGCACAGTCCAGTATCCATTGGTCAGGTCTATTGCAGTGAATACCTGTGACCCCTGGATCTGGGCCAGCCCTTGGTCAATGTAGGGCAGAGGCCATCGGGAAGTATGGACCCGTTTGTTAAGCTCCCTGAGGTCGGCGCAGAGTCTCCACTGGCCGTTTGGCTTCAATATTCCCAGCACCGGATTATTGAAGGTGCTGTGGACTGGACGGATTATTCCCCGGGACTCAAGGTTCTTAATTATTTCAGTAAGGGACTCCATTGATGCGAGAGGCAAGCGATATTGCTTCACAAACACAGGAGTCATGCCAGGGTCCGTGGGGATTGTTGTTGTGTGGATGTCAGTGCGACCACAGTCATATGAGTCTACCGCAAAGAGATCTTGGAAATCCAAGAAAACTTGTTTCAACTTTTGCTTTTGTTCCAGAGTCACACAGGCATCAGCTAGGTTGACTCTCTCTTCCACCATCTGCCTGAAGCCTGGAAAGACTTCTGGTTTGGCTATCTCAGCGGCCTCCTCCAACTGGGTGGAGAAGTCCCTGGTCAGAGTGCTGATTTGGACTGGAGGCTTCAGGTGGGCAAGGCAGCCTTCATGAACCTGGAAAATCACCTCCTCCCTCCTGAAGTCACAAGTCACATCTTCCTTACCATAGGGGCAGGAAGTGTACACCAGGAAGTTCCCCCCATGCCGGGTGAAAATCCTGTCTGGTGTTGTATTGTCATCACTGTCACTGTCAAAACAGTCCTTGGGGATTGGTCCTAACAGTTCATTTACTAAGTCGATGGAAAAATGTCGGTCATCAACCGCCATTCCAATAATGGTGCCTGCGGCTAGAGTAATACTCTTTAAGTCGCTGTTATCCACCTCTATTGGAATGGTGTCATGTTCTATGTTGACTAATGGAGTCGGGTTTACCCCCAACCCTTGCTGTTGGAGAGAAGCATTTAGATGTATGTAAGCATCAGGGTTTTTCAACTCTTGTCCCCTTTTAACTTTCACTTCCAGGGAGAATTGTCGGGTCCTTTCTGGGATGGTGACTTCCTCTTTACCCTGAATTTCAACTGCATAAGGTAGCAATTGAGCTGACCTAAATGCTTTTTCTGGATCATCAAAGCCCATGGGATTATCCGCTAATCGGGACCAAGCTTTGAAGTTTATTAGGTCCAAACTAATGGCCAAGCGATTGAGAATGTCACTGCCTAAGTAAAAGGCGGCAGTGACGTCTCGCACGACCCAACAATTATGGACTATGCTCTTGTTGCCAATGGAGATTTTGAGCATACACCTGCTTGGCAGGAGATGTTTGGAGTCAGGTGCTTCCAGGTCCATTTCCCATTTGTCTATCAGTTTGAAGGTGGGAATGGCTGGATCTTTTGGGAGTTGGCGGAACATGGCTTCGCTGATGAAGCTCTTACCGTTGTTCACACACACTCGAGCGAGAACAGAGTCCTTCCCATCATTTAACTGAACAGGGATGAACAACTGCTCTCCAATTTGCTGAATATCAGCCAGGCTTTGAGCTGATTTCACATCTTTCTGGACTATAGGAGTGGGGGTTTCTGATTGTGGATTAGTATAGAATTTCAGAGTGTTTCCTTCCAGCGTGGAATACCACTTTAGACTGGAAGGAAGGTTGATTTTCAGAAATAGAGAGGACCCCCCATCACCAGTCTGTTGTCCTACTGCAATTACCGTCACGTCTGGAATTTGGTTGTTCTGGAAGTGAAATTCTACTTGGTCAGATTTTTGTTCAACCATGTGGCATGTGCCGTTTAAACTAACATGGTTGACACTCTGTTTTAATTTTATGGGTCGGCTAGTCTGAGTCCAGAGGACCTTGTTTACGCAATCTATTAGGGGTGACAACCTTCTCAGGAGGTCATTCCCTAGTAAACAAGGGGTGCCCTCTGGGGTCACAACTATGACCGGGTGTTTCAACTTATGTCGCCCGATCTTAATGTCCAAGTCTGCCGTCCCCTCGACGGGAATTTCCTTCCCGTCAAAGTTCTGCAGTTGTCCAGGAAGAGAGGTGAGAGGAATTTGGTAATTCTCTCCCCTTCCTGCATTCAGTTCGTCAAAGGCCCTTCTGGACAGAAGGGTAGCTTGAGATCCAGTGTCCACCAGTGCTGAGATTGTACCCTGTCCCTGTACTTGTACCGGGGCATAATATCTTCCCTCCTTCTCCTCAAGGGGGCACAGATAATGTACATTTTTGGACAACTGGTGGGCTAATTTTCTGGTTTTGGACATCGCTAGCGAGGAGATTTGGGCAGAATTCTGTGGAGAGTCTTGGGAATCTGAAAGAAAAAATTTGCAACTGGAGATCAGAGCCATTGTGGGTTCCCCTGGCTCCGTTTCTGGGCCGCCCCCCCCTTTTTGGAGGCAGTCGCCAGGATGGGTTTGAACCAGGGGA
Organism: Ambystoma mexicanum; assembly: GCF_040938575.1. Taxonomy (NCBI): domain Eukaryota; kingdom Metazoa; phylum Chordata; class Amphibia; order Caudata; family Ambystomatidae; genus Ambystoma; species Ambystoma mexicanum. The sequence continues at coordinate 568,297,620 of NC_090936.1, read as the reverse complement.
TTTTCTTGCTGTTTGTTCTGGGATGAGATGGTGGGCGGCGGTAGCTCAGTCTCCACATCTCCCCAGTCTGGATTTGCATCCCTAGGGACCCATTTTTCTTTGGGAGGAGTTCCCCCCTCTCTGAAGGAGAAGATCCTTTTCCCAGGATCCTCTGAGGATCCCTCTCCCTCAAATTGGAAGATCTGTACCTCCTCCTCAAACTGAGTCTGTTTGGGTCTTTTGTTTCTCCTACCCCCCCTCTGCTCCTTAGGAGGCAGACTTTCAGGGGCAAGAGATTTTGTTTCCGGTTCCCGGGTTTCCAGGGGCTGTTTACAAGTGAGGAAGGAAGCTTCCTCCAAGGCTTTACACCCCCCTTCCCATTGTGCCTCCTCCCTGGGAACCGGTGATTTATCGGGGTGCTGCCCCCGTCATTGTTCTGGAGCACCAGGTCCAGAGTTGGGTGCGTTCTGCGCCGGCATGCTGATCTGAGGGTTCTGCTGTGCCCTCAGTATATGACCCATATCCCGCGCCATGTTTTGAACCTGGCGCTCTAACTGGGAAACCCGCTCAGGCTGATACGGGGCCCTGTTTTCTCCCCTGGGCTGATCCCGGGAAGGGTAGCTGTCCCTCCTCTGGTAGTACCCCTGGTTGGGAAGATTTTGGTACCCCTCCACCCTTGGCCTCCCCTCTCCCGGATTCAGTGGTCTGGGCTCAGGGAATTGAGGAAAGAAGGATGGATGATTTTGGGGTTGGAAGTCGGGTGGATATCTGGGGAAAAAGTTCTGCCCAGGGTTTGGTAAATTTCTGCCCTCCTGTGGGAAGTTTGGAGGGAAGTTCCCTGGGTTAGGTGCTTGGCTGGATCCCCCCCCTTGGGCTGGAGGAGTCCACACATAACCCAGGATGGGTCTGTTACCTTTGTAGCGAGGACTTACATAGTCAGGAGAGCGAGGGACCCCATTTGTGGGGCTGCCTCCCTGGCTCCCTGTCTGCGACTGGCCCGAGGACCTTCTGGGCCTAGCATTATTAGGTGCAGGTAGGTTTTTAGGCCCCCCCATCTCCAAATCCAAAACGGGGGTGACCTTTACCTCTGCCACCTTGGCAGCAGCAGGGGTGCTGTTGGCTTTGGGGTTTTTCTGGGCATTGCTTTTATTTTCTATGGGCTTCTGCACCTCATAGATGCGGGTAGCCTGTTCAATGACCCAGTCTAAAGATCTTTTCTCGTGAAAATCCCTCACGAGCTGGGTCATGATATATTTGGGCAAGGCATGGAAAAACGTGTTTATAAATTCACGGCTATCCGTGCGCACCCTTCTGGTGGTTTGCGCAAAAGCACGCTTTAACTCCTGCACAAATTCTCGTGGGGCCTGATCCTCCCCACATTGCAAATTGTAGGCTGCCTTGCGAGCCTCTTGAGGATTTCTGTGAACAGAAAAATGTTTCAGGATGGCCGCCTTATAGGTGGACCATCTTAAATGATTTTGGTCCTCCAGCCCCGCAAAGAAACTGGAGTATTCCGGGGAGAAGGTCCACTTTACATATTGAATACAGCTTTGGCTGTCCTTCAAATGAAAAGTCTCCATCATTTGTTCAAACAACTCTAAGTGCTCCCAAACAGAATACTTAGCGTTCTTATGGTAAGGCGTGATGACGCTCCTGATCGCCTTAATCTGCTTTAAGGGGTCCTTAAGCAAGGCCCTTTTTGCCTTATTGGCCTTTTTGGTTCGGGTAACCCTTGTCCATTCTTCCTCGGACTCAGAGGCACTGCTCCCAGAGGTTCCCGTCTGTTCTTCCAGGTTTTCCCGGATTCTGCGAGCCTGGGAATGGCTGGCAGAATGTGGGGACCTGGTCTCCTGTGTCCTGCGCAGTTCAGAGGAGTCTTCAGATTCCTCCTTGCTGCCAGGATTTGATGGGTACCCCCTCCACTGACCTAACTGGGCAGAGGTTTTCAGGATGCCCTTAATGGGCCTACTCTCCCGGGGTTCCCCATTGAACTGTACTGTACTTGGGTGCCCATACCCGGATGCCCACCCCTCCATTCCTGAGTGGTACTGGCCTATGAGCCCCATACTCTTAGCTGGATAGTAATCTGCCATCCCTGTGGCCCTGTGCTCATGTGTGCCAGGGGACATGGGGGTGGCAGAGTCCAGGGACTGAGAGGTATGAGGGCCTCTGGTACTAGGGCTCCTGAGGTTATGCTCCGGAGTTTCCCTTTCCCAGCGAACCTCATCTCTATCCGCCCCTGCTCCCTGTTTCAATGCAAGAGCCTGCATTTGTGCTTTCAGTTCCTCTGTTAAGGCCTTACTCGACTCTATCAGTTTCTCCTGCATCGCTACCTGTTGCTGGAGCCTATCATTGTGTTGACAGAGGGCCTCATTCTCCCTCTGTGCTTCCTGGTTGGTCCTGGAGAACTGGGCCAGTCTTTGCTGCAGGAGGTTTACCTCCTGGGCAATGTCCCTATTGGCCTGCTCCTTTCTTGCTAGAGCATCTTCCACCCTTCTGGTGTGCTCTACCAAGTTCTGGTTTTCTTTTTGGAGATCACCCAGCCCCTGGTGGGCCAGGTGATTTTCTTCCATTTTTCTTTTTAAATGGCAGACTTCCTGGCCTAAGGCGTCTCTTTCCTGACTAAGAGCCTGCATTTGTGCCGCCAGGTCGTCCCTTTGCCTTTGGAAGGCACCAGCTTTCTGGCGCTCCTGATCAAACTCTGCCTGGGTATCCAGGTCTTTCAAAATCAGCTTGTTGCTCTCTACCTTCACTCTATCTAGTTGGATTTGCAGGGTGGCTACCTGCTCTGTACATGCCCTATTGAAATTGATCTGTTGCTCCAGCTTTTTCTGGCTCTGCAGTAAGGAGTCCAAACTGTCTTGGTGCTCCTTCTGCAGGGCCAGAAATCTAGTATCCTGTTCTGACTTTTCCTTTTGCAGCACATCCATATCCTCCTTTATTTTAGTAATGTACAGTCTGCTGTCATTTTCTGACTCCTGGCTCCTCTGCAGCCTCTGCTCAGAAGAGTCCAGATCAGATTGGACCTTCTGTAATGCCATCTGTTGCCTATTTGCCAGATTTTGGCTTTCAGCACATCTATCCTGCATGTCTCCCATATATAGGTACAGGTATGCTGCTATCCTGGCGATCTTATTGTGTTCCTCTTTGGCTTTAGGAGCCATATATAGTTCACTCAGGGCCACATGTAAGGGACCCTGATCTCTATATATATCTGACCCTGTTTCAGTGACCTGTTGTGTGATGGCCTGCAACCACACATCCTGGCCCTGTTCGGTCCATTCACCTCTCACAAATAGCTTATGCAAGAGGTGCTCTCTGGCTATTTTCATATCTACCAAGGTCGTCATTCTAGAGATTGGTCTCTGTCCTGACTTACAGAAGTTTGTATTTTATTTTTGCAGAACAGAACTTTTCTTGGAGTGTCCCTTTTGAGGAATGCTTCACAGCGTAATGCAGCGTGGTGATCCGACCGGATGTATGTATCCCGTCAGTTAGCACACTGTATTAAGCTGCACAAGTGGTAAATCTAACCCAACGTCTCGGCTCGAGCCCCCAATTTGTAAGAGGATTCAATTCAGCACTACAGCCAAGTTAGCGCCTAGTCTAGAATACTGAATGAAAACCCTTATTGATATATCTTTAGGTCCAGTTCATGCGTTCTGGATGACTACCCTTGTATAACACCCCTCTCTTGGAATCCCCCTGACCCCACTGAGCCAAGAAGTAATTCTGTTTTGCAAGTTTAAAAGGTTTATTTGATAAATTAAAATATATATCACACTGTTTAATAAATTAATAATTGAATATCACACTTAATCTGATATGGTAAATATTAACAACAGAGAATCTGGCACTAGCACACTTCTTATAATCACTAATGAGTTGACATGAAATGGATAAGGTAGCACACTGGTAAATAGGAACAAAAGTATAATGTGGTAGAGGATGCTTTATGTAAGCTCAGGTGGATGCAATATTCAATGAATGCAGTACAGAAAATACTCAATATGATTTCAACCAAACAATGTAATCACTTTTCTCTGGCAATCCCCTCCCCCCCTTGATGCAAGGCAAGGAAATGGAAGGAAAACACACAGTTCTCAGAAATGCAATCAAACGTGATTAAGTTCACCCCAGCAAGCTTAGACTACAGAAGTTTGAAAACACAGGCCCAAATTGCTTTGATATGTGCTGGCAATGAATTAAAAAATATGCTGGAAACGCTTTTAATTCCCTTTCAGAGGTTCAGGGTGAGTGGTATCTAGTTAATATTAGTCCAGGCTCACACTAGCAATGATGCAGGAATGATTAGCAGGTTAAACGAATTTCTGGCAAATGGAAAGCAAACAGCAGCAGTTTTTACATGTGAAGAAATTGCAAATCGCGGTAAAATTCGCGGATGCGTGTTCCGCGATTGCGGTAAAACTATAAGGGGTAGGAATGCGGTTCTAGGTGCGATTCAAAGCTAAGATTCTAAGCTTTCAAATAAAAGTTATTGCAAGTCTCTAGCCCAAACGGTTGCGGAGATATGAGCAATTTAGTAAAGGTCGTTTTTGGTTTTGTAAATTTTAAACGCACACTTTTTCAAAATGACAAATTTTACTAGAAATGACAGGTGACAGCTAGGAGGCAGTTCTACTTAGGTTAAATAGATTGAATTAGATGAATTTAAACTAAGAGATGTGTTCTGAGTTTTGCTAAGTACTCACAAGAGATTTTGAACAGGAAAGCGGCTTTGTCACGATCTGGTCAACAGTCTGGTCAGGTCTTTCCGGGTTCTGCTCACAGTGATTTGGGTCAGCTCTCTCTGCTGGTCTGGGTCTCTCTGGGTACAGCACTGCTTTCTCTCTGGTTCTCTTAGTTCTGGATAGATTGAAGTCTCTAGTTTGGCTTTCTGGAGGTTGATGGAGGTAAGTATGGATTTTTCCGGCAGAGCGTCCCGCTGCAGATGGATTTGGAAGGTGCCTCTCTGTCCTGTCTGTCTGCTTTTATGTGTTTAGAATGTGGGTGTGTTCTAGCATCACTGACCCTACCTCTCTCTCATTCGTCATTGGTCAAATTTTCATTCCTTACTTGATTGGGGGAATGAAATGAAGTGTCATCATGATGAGGTCTGTTTATGATACAGAGAACCCACCCCTGTCAACTTTATACACAATCTATATCTGACCTAAAAACATATTTGCACAGGTACACATTTGTTTAAAATTACATATACATGGTGTAGCTGAATTTAGCCATGTCTCTGTACAAATCTGCTTTTCCTAGGAGCTTGCATTCAAAAATGGCCACTTCTAGCACTTTTTCATGTGCTGCACAACATTGGATCTTCATTAAATTTCATACAACTGTTCCTCACATATCTACCCATATACCAATGCATTTTCGTTTGTCTAGCTGAAACAGGGAGTCTGTAATATTAATAAACAATGGGGTTTTACCCCAGAACATCACACAAATTCGAATTTGGCCTTGAATTAAAGGTACATTTTTTAAATTAAAGCTCTCAAAGTTATACATTTCTGTCATTTGATTACAAAGAGTTATCAGTGTTTTTGTAAAATATATATTTTCCTTTCAATTCAATCCTCAGAGTGTTGAGGTCCGCCTCCAAGACTTGGGTGGGTCAGTCCTCTGGGCAGGCAGGGCTTTGTTGACATTAAACAGACAAAATTAACATATTCCTTTCAGAGGAAAGGGTCCTTTGTGTGGTCTCTGGGAAGCTCCCAGCCAGTCTGCCTTCTATCAATCAAGAGGTCATGTGAGATTCTAACTCCTGGTGTGAAGCTCTTGAGGTGATAGGGTTTCCCAGGCTTCAGGCCTCTGGGAACAGCATGTGGCTAATTTTTAATTAAAATGCAGCCTTTGAAGTCAGCTGAGTCAAATCCCTTTGTCAGCAACTGCACTCAATTCTCCTGTCAGAGTTTAGACCGCCAGCGCCCCCTTGAGGATTTTGTTGGTACTGCATGCAATTTTGGGATTTTCTTGGATTAATGCATTCTAAACAGGAATGGTTCTTACATGGTAGTAAATCCTTGCTTAACATTGTTTTGATGGGGCTCCTTACAGTAAGATGGTTATGTGGAACCCCACAAAAAGGGTTGAATCTTTAAAGTGGTCCAATGAGTCACGATTTCAGCAACTTTTTGACATCAGTAACAGTGGATTTTGTTAACAAAGACCTTTCTTTACACTGGTGGGTGGCAAGTTAGGTAACCATTTTGGTGTGCGCACAACTGCGCAGCTCTCCTGGATTCTGGGATGAAATGATGGGCGGCGACAGCGCATCCCCATCTTTACCCACTCCAATTATTTATTTTTGTTCTGGGGCAAAATGATGGGCAGCGACAGCTTAATCCCCATATTTACCCCGTCTAATGATTCCACATGGGTCAAAACCCTCCACAGGGCCTAGGGCCTACAAGCAGTTGCCCAAGGATTGGGTTGGAATATGCTCTTTGGTGCTCAACCATGTTCCAGCATTACTGATTCCTCAGAGTGACCTGAACATTGGAGAATTTCCAAAAGTAGATGCCAATTTGAGAAAAAGAAGATTGTTTGAATTTCTCAATCGAACCAGAAGAGATAATTACTCCTCAGCCAAGTCAATAGAAGCATAGGACTCCATTCCTTATGAATAGAGGTTGATCATCAAGACTGCTTCAATATTTACAACTATATTCATGCCTGGGATCCAGACGATGGCCAAGGCAAAGTGGTCGCACATTATGAGATGGGAGCTTCTGCAGACAATCAACACCACCATGAAGGGATTCAATGCTATCAAGGAAGAGCTGAGGGCCAAATGACTAATGACCCTGCAGAACAGATATGTCCTTGACATGATCACAGCAATGGAAGGAGTTTGCGCCAAAATTGCGCCATCATGTTGCACATTCATACTTTCTCACGATGATGACAATGGGACCTTAACGTTGCTAACGAACCTGCATAACAAGATGGAAGATGAGACCGAGGACATTATGGATGACCGTTGGTTTGCTTCCATATTCTCATGGATTCCGCAGTGGACGGCAAACATTTTCAAGTTTCTTGGAGCAATATTTGTGATGGTGATGTTTGGATTCTGTGTAATGATTGCCTAATGCAAGAAGACGGCAAAGAAAGCAGTAGGAATGAAGATCATGATCAATGTCGAATCTGGGTTTGGACCAAATGAATTGACTGATGAAGATGTCAGAAAATACATAGAGGCCAGCATCGTAGCACCTGAAGAAACAAAGTTCCTGTATCAAAAGAATCATAAGAAATACATGGGATAATGGGTCTATTCTAATTTGAACGGACAGTGCATCTACACGACCTGGAGTGTAGATGAACATGTCAAATCAGCAAGCACCCTGAGGTGGATGATAAAGATCTGGACACCAAAGAAGCACATTTTCAAGAGAAAATATCAAAGATGTGGAGAAAATTGAGGAGGTGGTCAAGGACTCGACCAGAGGGGAGAATATAGAGGAGCAGTTACATGCCTCTGCAGGAAATCCTGCACCCCTCCTCCTATATGTTGGAAGCCTTAGATTGTGCTATGTTTAACACCAGCTGTTGTGACCATAACACAGCAAGTATTTGAAAGCATGTATCCTCTGACAAAACCCTATCAAATGTATTCCCAAGAGATGACAATTTGGTGGAGGAACTCCGTGAAGGGATATGAAAAAGTGTGAAAGAGAAGTCGGCGATGTCACAAGAGACGAGCGTGACGCCCTGAGGATACTGGTTGAAGAGAATGCATGGAAGTTAAGAATTGAGTAAACTTTCATATGCGAAAAGAAGATTGCACATGTGCGAAGCACTGCAGAAAATGCAAGCCGTTCAATAATTGTACAGATGGTGTAACACAAGAAGATTAAGTAATCTAAGAAGCTGGCTATGTGTGGTGAATAGACTGCAGGCAAAGCCGCCCTTGTATAGAAATTGAACATCGGTGTCATGAATTTAGTGAGCCAGGACCCACGGAGAAAAACTTCAGAGAACTGTGTTGCAGCAAAAAACAAGCTGAGATCGTGGAAACGAATGGCGAGGCTGTCTGGCCTGGTGTCAAAGCAGAAGCATCCAAGGTTGGTTATCTATTCTTGAAGGCCGTGAACGTTTGTAGCTTAATCATCCCTTGTTAAGGTGTAAAGAAAGAACACCAAGTGTGCCAAGTTTTATTAATTGAAGACATTTAAATGCTGCAAAATGGACCAAATCGTGGTCTCCTGTCTCGTGGGCCAAGGATGGAAATAGAGTTGAGCGTGGAGTTCAAAAACAACGATAGTGAGTGCTCGCACTCCCATATATTTCCATGACAAGAATACTGTGCAAGGCCAAGTTCAAAGACAATCTGCATGGCAGAAGACATGGGTTATGAGAGATGCTGGGCTAATGGGGTGGGGAGGTAAAGTCAAGTCCACCTTCTGGCACCTGGGTCTGAGTTTACGTGTTAAGTGAACTGAATGTTCCAGACATGGTACAAGCGTGCTAACCAATTATAGACGGCCGTATAACAAAGGGCCTTATAGTTTGAAGACCAAGGATAAACTGTACTTAATAGTGTTGAAGATTACATGTTTTAGAGATAGAGGCTGTTGAAGCCAGGTGGACCGAAGGACCATCGTACAATCGTCAATTGCACAGACCTCACCAATCTTCACGCCTACCTCTACTCACTAGTAAGCGCCTGCCTGCTAGGACATAATAAATTTGCCGAACCTAAATATTACTGCCCTATCCTGCTCCCTGCTGTTCGCCCTTATGAAGTTAAGGCAGCGGTCTGTGGCCGTGTCTCTGCTTTTACAGTATTGACATACCCCTTACAATGCCTTACAAGCCGTATTTCCATTTCCTCTTCACGTTCAAAACTGTAGGATTGTGGCATTACGGCGGTGTCTGCTGTGCTATCTTCTAACAGCGCTTATCTCGCCTCAATGTATCCACTTTATTAATTGTGCCTCACCACTGCTGCTCGGCCTGTACATCTAGGTTTCTCCTCACTTCTGCCACCAGATTACTGCTGGGCTCACTGCCGCGCTGCTGAACTTTGCTGCTCACCCTGCGCCACTAGATTACTGCTGTGCTCACAGCTGGGCTACTAAATTGTGCTGCTCGCCTTGCTTATTGTTTGCATACTCAGTTGGTGCATCTAGATGTCCCCTCGTCCCGATCTGCAACACCTGACCATTGCATGAGTCTCTGAACTCAGCTTAGCCTGAATTGTCTCCCATTGGGACTACTACCCAAGGATAGCCTACTGCGTCTGCTAAGTGCTCACACAACATACCACCCAGACTCTAAGCGACATATCACTCAGATAGCACTAATCCTATCATTCTGCCTACCTACTATCTGATCTCCTACGACCCAATAGGACTATAGCCTTGTGTTACCCTTCATATGACATACATGGCAACCCTTTGCAAAGTAACCTTAACTATGGCTACCTTCTTACCATTATTCAACACCATAGCACCCACCAGGTTCTTGCCCCCGCTCAAGCCTAACCTACGGTTGCCCAGTCCTAACCTTGAAACTGCCAACAGTGCCCACTGCCCCCTCACCCCAGCACAGTGGATCCACCTATACGCACCCCAGCCTACGCCTAATCAACCTTGCCCATTAAGCATCAGGAAAGCTAGATTAGGATCCCGCCTCAAACGTACAGGACTGGTCAACTTGCCCTGCACATCCCTCACAAAGCCTGAAACTTATGCCCACGCCACCATCAAACTTAACGCCAAACTCAACTATATTAACAAAAACCCACCATCACCTGCAGCGGGAACCTTAGCTATTGTGGCATTTAACCTTGAAGTACCAATCATCAAAGGAGCACTCATTAATGCAAGATCACTCATTGCTCATTACCAAGATATAGCTGATCTCACACTCACATCCAACCATCGTGACTTACTAGCGATAACCGAAACTTGGCTACAACCAGCTGCAGGACCATCTCTGTCTCTAGCTACCCCAGAAAACACCATCATCAGAGCAGACAGAGATACTTGTAGAGGCGGTGGAATGGCCTTCATAGCTAAAATCCAAATAGGCCTCAAAGAGAGCACCAAAAAACCCTTCCCTTCAGGTGAACTTCTCTCAGTCAAACTCCCGTTGTCAGCTTCTCGCACCCTCCTGTTACATCTCTTATACCAACCCCCCAGCCCAATATCCTCTTTTGAGGAAGACATCACTTTCCTCCTTACGCACAGCACCAAACCGAGTTCCCAAATTGTACTACTGGGAGACCTCAATTTAGGTCTACACGATGTGAATGACATCAATGCAACAGCCGTAGAGAATAAACTCTCACAGCTTGGTTTTGAACACCGCATTAGCGGCCCCACACACAATAAGGGAAAGAACCCTGAATTGGCTGGCAGACTTAAATTGCTCTACTACGATCCTTGCCAACTCGACCTGCACATGGTCAGACCACCACTGCATCTCCTTTACCATACAGGATAGCCTGTGCCCTAAATCAAGTGTCATCCTACCCCCAAAGGCCTTGTCTAGAAACAATCGCAACATCAACTACGTAACTCTGAAGCCATATGGAAAAAAAACACCCTCCGACCTAAACAAGGAAAAGTTCACAATTGCTGCTACCACCTACAAAGTAGCCATACTAAAAACCAAAAGAGAGACCTACAAAGATAGAATACAAAATGCTAAATCAGGCTCAAAAGAGCTTTTCACCATCCTCAGGGAGCTGGAGACACCGTTTCCATCCACAGTATCCTACATCAAAGATGCTTTTTGGTGTGACAACATCCAAAAAGCACCACTGGACAAAATAGCTCTGTTGCAATCCAAAATAGAAGCAAAAAAGCGTAGTCGGTCTTTGAGCATCAACCTCATGAAGTCTCATGACTCACAGCCCATACAGTGTCACCCTTTCCAATTCTCCCCAGTCACTACTAAGGAGGTAGAAGATATCATAGCCAGTCTACAATCTTCTAGATGTCAGGGGGATATCTGCCCAGCTCCGGTTATTATGGAAGGAGCTAAGGAACTTGCTAATTAAATCACATCCCTGATGAATGCATCCTTTTTAAACCTGCACAGTCACACATAATCCTAAGGAGGCATGGGTCATGCCTCTTCTCAAAAACGCAAACCTTGGTCCAAATACCCCAACCAACTACAGACCCATAACTACAGTACCATTCCTCCTGAAAATCTTGGATAGAGCGGCATACGTCCAAATTCAAAAACACCTAGAAGACAACAACCTACTAAGCTTTCGCCAATCAGATTCAGGCCAAGACATGGCACTGAAATGGCCCTCCTTGATCTAAAAATCCAAATGGATGAATCAAAAGATAAAAGGCAATCTGGCCATCCTCCTGCTGCCAGACCTATCAGCAGCTTTTGATTTAGTCGACCACAATATCCTCACCAAACATCTGACTACAGCAGCCTCTTTCTCCCCAAATGCCGCCTCCTGGATTCAATCCTTTTTAGCAAACAGCAGTATGAGGGTTTTTGCACCCATGGCATCTGCTGAACCAGTATCAATCTCTTGCGGAGTCCCACAGGGCTCCTGTGTCTCTCCCACCTTATACAATATCTTTAAGAAGCTCCTGTTCGATCACCTTAACAACTTTGGTGTCACCTACACTATGTATGCAGATGACACCCAAGTCCTCATCACCCTCACGGGCTGCTATGACAAAGATACCAAAATGTTGAAAGGAAATCTATCTTCACATTCAGACATGGATGGTAATCCATGGCCTTTGCCTAAATGATGATACGACAGGGCTACTCATCATAAGCTCACAATCTCTTCTAAACAAACTAGATACTCTATACAAACCCTTCAACATTGATGGGAACATCATCAAAGTCTCTAGCGAGGTCAAAACCTTAGGCATCTATCTTGAATCCACTCTTTCCCTCACCAGGCAAGTCAATGCAACGGCCTCAGCAACTGCATACACCACCAAGTTGATTAACACCTGCAAACCCTTTCTATCTACCAATAGCTGCACTGCTCTAGCCAAAGCTCTGATTTTATCCAAGCTTGACTATTGTAACACTTAGATCTGCCTTATCACACAAACCAACCACGTCTCAGCAATAAGACGGGACACACAGTGGCTCCCAGTGCGAGACAGAATCTCTCTCCAAACTTTAGTAATCACTCACAAATGCCTTTCCAACATGGCTCGAAAATACCTGGTCGACAAATTCATCAGGAACCAATTTACTAGGCCTACCAGATCAAATTACTTACACTGCCTCAACATTCCTAGATACAAATTACAAAAAGCTGGCGGGTCAATCTTCCCGGTGCTTGCAGCCAAGCTCTGAAACTCCTTGCCTAAAGCACTTAGAGCCGAACCTTCCTTCTGGACTGTCAGAAACAAAGGAAAAGGGTGGCTTTTCACCCAGGAAAACTAAAAATCACAGATCCCCACTGTTCTGCTTACCTGTACCGCTGGATTATGGGCCTTCACATATCACTATATATCTGTTTTGTTTTTGTAACCACTGCTCAAGTATAAACGCCCAGATACCCCAGTGTTAGGTGTGCTCTATAAATAAATAAACTAAACTAATAGGCATACGTTGTCCACCTGACAGTAGATAGCCAATCACAATCCCAGCCCTTATAGAAAGTATACTTAGATGTTCCCCTTGAACGTATCACAATCCCTCGTAGGTTTTCCTTATTTGCCACATAGTATGACATCACGTCTGATGTATTTTTTGCATATCAGGATGTTTTTATGAGAAATGCACTGAGAGCTCGAGCGAACGTCCGTTGATGTCCGTTGTAACTCCCTGTTTTACATAGTGGTTAATAAAACAGCACCTTTGCCATCTTCCTGGGTTGGTTTGATTATTTGGTGTCAGAGTTATTCTGCATCCCCATCCATTGCATGCACGATACCCAAAGTGATATATGCTCACTTCAGTACTGGGATGAGGAAGATACCTATCAAGAGCTGTGAGGGTCAGGCATGTCCCTTTAATTATGGTCAGGCAGGGTTGATTGAGCATCCACACCTGCAGCCTGTAAAGGTGTTGCAGGTGTATAAAGGGAGACAGAGAGCAAGAAAGAGAGCAGCAGGAGACCCTTGCGATGAGGCAGCAGTGGAGGGACCAGAGACAAGCCAGGATGGTGGCAATCATCCTGGAGGACTTGTAGGACCCGAAAACGAGTGGGCTGTGTGTTTTCCCCAGGTCTGGGAGCCTCCATCTGCAAGTGCGAGCAGCAGGAGCTACTTGCAATAATCCTGGGGCAGAGAGGATGCCGCCCGCATCCAGGAAACATCCTTGGAACCAGCGTGTAGAGAGAAACACACCGACTGGTGGGTTACCTGACTTGAGAAAACAAGAGGAAATCACGGGAACCACCAGGAAGACGTACAAAAGGCTGGTGAGTGTCGGGAGGGCATGTAAGCACTGGGCGCTCCTGTGGGATTGTAAGTGAACAACAGTCCATACATGTAAATCAATACATGCATACTGAACACCAAACTAAATGAACATTTTACTGTGGAGCAAATAAGTGCATATTAAATACCGAACTGAATGAGATCTTACAATTATGCAACATAAGTGCACATTGAACACTGAACTGAAAGTAAGCCATATTAAATGTATGTTGCACAACAATGTATCTTAAATCCTGAAGTTAAGTGCATCAAAGGCTAAAGGGAGCCACACAGTGAATTGTGATGAGTGACTGCTGTGCGGCAAGGCCACAGATTGGCAAGATGTGTGTAACTTGCAGTGACAGAACCACAAGGATAACAAAGAGATGCCAACGGAGTGCAAGACTACAAAAAAAGCCAAGAGGCCAACAAAAGGAACTAAGTGAAGGTGACTTGGAGCAGAAGAGCAAGTGCCAAGGAACCAGTGTGGGCTGAGGAGTCCAGGGATCATGGTTGCATGACCTGTGATGGGTGGACCGAGCGGTCTAACAACTGCGCCTAGACCAGTGAGCCCTGAATGGTGACAAATAAGGACACTGTGAAATAGCCCAATGAAACCACTGCAAATGAACTGGCAAGGTGAGCCAGAAGAAGGGTCGGGTTGACCTGCAGTTTTGTTAAGACTTTGAAAAGACTAACCAAGTATGAGTAATGACATTGAAGTTTTGGGGAAGGCTGCCCCGAGCTATAAAGGACTACACTTGCTGTCTTGGGAACAGAGCCTCAAGACACTTTTGTTTTGGATGGTGTTACTTGAAACTGGGGGTAAGGAACCCCAAGGATTGGTCCTGGACTGTATCAGCTTGAACTGGAGAAAAGTAAACTTTGAGACTTGTTCATGGAACTTTATTGTGCTTGGGGAAGGAGAGCTGAAAGAAAGCTCTGAGCTGGAAAAAGCCCAGAGTTTTGAGTTGAACACTATTTCCTTTAACTTTGACATCCCTACACACTTGTTAGCTTTAGTTGTGAGTGCAAGGATACGTTTTAGACAGTCAGACATTTAAGTTGAACTCTTTGACTCAGACTTTCCTTAGTTTTTTTCAGGTAGGGAAATCCCACCTTAGTACAGGGCAAGTTAGATCTTCATCCATCCTGACATTTAAGTTAATACATATTTTTTGTTTGAACTTTAAGAGTGTTGTTGTGTCTTCCTTCATGATGCCTTCACAATACCCGGGAGGGATGAAAAGCTCCATTTATTTATCAATGTCAGTGCCCTGGTAAAGATTATCTTGGGTTTCACATCTGGACAGCTCTTGAGGTCCTTGTCTAGATGTAGTAGATGCCAATGTTTCCTCAAAATGTTACACATTTGGTTAGTGTCCTTGCAGTATTTGGTAATACATTTAGTTGTATGTTGTTGTTGATACAAGATTGTTTTCTCTTTCCATCCCTAGTGCTTTTTATTGGCCTTTTTTTAATAAAGCCTGCTGAATATCCTCTCTGCACACATCTATTCGTAAGGAGGTTGCATTTCTTCTCAAACATATCCTGGTCTTCACAGTTACGCCGTGCTCTCACAAATTCCCCTGTTGGCATATTATTCATTACGGTCTTCCTGTGGCAGCTTGTGGCGTACAATGTGGAGTTCTCCTCTGTTTCTTTCCTATAAGCTCATGTTTTTAGACTTGTGCCATCTAGGTAGATACTAAAATCCATAAAGTCAATTTTGTTATCACTGTGACACGTAAATGTAATTCCAAAGTTGTTACTATTCAATGTGCCTACAAACGCTTCCAATTCATTGTGATTACCTTTCCATACCATAAAGATGTTGTTGTCTATATCTCTGCCATGTTATCACATGGTTCTCAAAGCTGTGGTCTGTATATACTTGTACATCTTCAAACTGACCCATGAATAGTTTGGCCAAGGCAGGTGTCTATTTGGCACCATGGCTAAACAAGGTGCAACTTGCACTTCAAATAAGGGACAGAGAAAACCAAATATATTTTTGGGAATATTAGGGATGAAGTAAATTAATTCCGTATGCAAAGGACATTTTTGCTAATATATTTTTTGGATCATTAGGGAGGAAATAAATCAATTTAGTGTACAGCAAAGGACATTTTTGTGAATAAAGGGTTCACAAATAAATTATTACGAACTAACGAGTGAAAAAGGACCAGCAATTTAATCACACAACAGAACATGAACAGGGTTTTGCTAAAACTAAGATGGCCACGGTAATGTGTGACGTCACACATTATGCGTGCAACATCATTGTGTACAAAAATATTTAATGAGCTTTGAAAATGGTGTCCATGGCTAAACAGCACGCGGAAACACCAATGAGGCATATTGTCCTGTGGTAAAATGGGGACAGGATTACACAGCAATTACAGAATACAGGGTATGTGAAAGAACGGCATTTATTCCCGGATTAGCAAATCAATGAGTTAAATTTAAAATAGCTTTCAAAATGTGAATAACTACTTCTTTTTGGTAATACTTAGGTAACACTGATAATGTATTAAGCAAACCAGCAAAGAGAAAAAGTTGACTTTTGCCAGGTTTGGGTTTTGGAATAAATAATGCTTCTTTGGTGTAAGGCAACAACTCCTGTAAATGCATTTAACAGAGCAGTACAGAAAACCACTCTAGAGAGAATCATACTGTGCTTTAAGTAATATCATATAAGATAATTAAATGCTTTTTGTGAATAAGGAAGAAACACATATCCTTCCATTGCAGGCAACAAGCCCACGTATATGTGCGCAGGAGAAATCTTGCGTAAATGCCAAGTACAATGATACAGCTAATAAGCGATTGCACGCTAGAAACACCACAATGGGTCACGTGGCTGAGTAGATACTCACGAATATGAAATGCACATAGACTAAAATATGAAGAGCCAAGGTGGCACAATGCAATGCATGTCAATAACTAGGTTGTTCTTAGTGATATGCAGCGTTGACAGACTCGAAGCACGTTTTGAGAATTAAGAAGATTCAAACGAGTAATGAGGAGTGATATTTAACCCATGGCATGCACATTAGAGAATACCACAAGGAGCATCACAGGAAAGGGAGAAGGGAATAGTTGTGAATGCACACTGCACAAATGAGAAAGAGACACAAAGGTATAACAATGAAATACATTGGCCCTCATTACGACCCTGGCGGAGATCCATGGTGCAATTTGCACCATGGACCATGGCGCTGAGCTGCCAACTCCGCCATGGGGGTTGGCGGACTTACCGCCCCATTCCGACCTTGGCGGGGCGGTAAGTCCCCAATCCCCATTTACCCTTCCCCATTCCCATTTTTGCCCCATAGGGTATAATGGGAGTGGGGAAGGCGTTAATTACGCCACCGTAAATTACGGTGGCGTAATTAACAACAAGTCCCGTAGCGCCATGGATTTTTCCGCCTGCAAAAAGCAGGCGTAAAAATCACCATGGCGCTACGGGAAGTCGTAATCTGGCGGAAAGGTACGCCATGCATTACGCTGGCGTAAACCCCTTTCCGCCAGGGTCGTAATGAGGGCCATTGTGTAGCAATACTCCATGTATAAATGATTGCGGTTCTCCCTTCTTGTCTCTCTTTCCTCAACAATCCTCCCATGCCTACCCAATGTTCCTGATTGTTTACACATATCATTTCTTTCTGTTATGTTCTGTCTATAATTTTCGCAAAATTGATACTTATTTTATGTATTTTTCATTTGTCCCTCATGGTGATGATCCTCCACCAATGGGGTGGATCTAATGTTGTGTTTGATTATGAACTTTGTTTTTCAATATCATGTAACTCAATACAAAATTTTGTATATTAATGTGTGAAAACAGTTCAGTCTTGAGAAAGACCGATGCACGGTCGAAACATGTGTCGACAATTGGGCACACAAGAATAATGTGACTAGTGGGTGCATAGGAACAAAATACGATTGCAATAAAATCACCAAGTGATCCAACACAAACGACTCGTCTTTGAATGCAATATATTAATCTAATCCAGGATCTCATGGGCTAGCGCCATAAATAGGTGCCAAAGCATTACATCATTTGTTTGTTTGCTTATTAATTCATAAAGCGCAGCAAACCCTTATGTATCTGGTCGCATTCCATTACAAGTAAGTTTCACATGGCATTAATGGTAAGTTTCACAATTATAGTTGCTTAGTTGGTAACAGACAGAGTGTATAGTTATCAGTTATCGATTTATGGGGGGAAATATATTCCAAGGATTAAATATGAAGATAGTGTGTGCATTATATAAAATCGTTGATAATGGTCAAACCAAGATGAGCTGCGACGTACTTTCCATCCTTCCCTTCTGTACTGCTCAGCATCCACGCATGCCCTGGTTCTAACTATCCCGGCAGCATACATTAGTGGCTTTGTTGTTGGACCGTTCTGCTTAGATTCTTGGGTGAGCAGACGCATTTTTAAACAACCATGTTTAATAAAGGATCATTACAAATAGAAAATAGGTTCTAAAGAAATAAATGAAATGTGATGAATTCCGTTGCTATTTAAAGGAAGTGCAACTTGAAGCTGGAATGTCAATGGCCGCACAGATTAAAAAAATAACTACATAATCAAGGTACAAAAACAGGAAAACAAATGTATATTCTGTACATGTGAAGTGAGAGCAGGTGGGAGGCTGGAGAGAGATGCCAGTTCAGTGAAATTCAATATGCACCCAAGTAAGGAATGTGGTTGCTGCAGCACCAGTGGCAAACATGTGTAGCATGGATGAATCAGGGAGAAGGACATGCAGGTGTTCACACCTGCTCCTACTAACATGTGGCAGCAAAGGACGCTCCTTAAACTAGATGTACAGGAGTGACCAGAACTCAAAATGATATAAATCATCTCACTTGACTGAAGTGGGCTCTGAAGGCAGATGTTTTGCCTACAGAGTTGCGCGCTGATGTTTACCCATGAGAAGATTATTCTTGGTGATAAAATAGGTATGTGTGTAATTAGGACTGCGACACATACAGTACATTCCTCTATGGTATCCAGACCTTTTAATATAAAGCATGAACTAATGAAGGCATGTACATGAACAATAGGACTGGTGACTTCAATTTTCACAAAACTCTCACTCACCTGGAGGGAGAAAGAGAGCTCCACGCACTCTGCCTTCCCTAATCTTTGTTCGCTCTATTCCAGGTTTCACAAACCACCTCTCCGTCACCTGGCTGGCCACTGGTTGAGCAGCAGGATCCGTTTTAAACAGAAGGAAGTCATACACATCCAGAGTAACCCGGAAGGGGCTTCCCATAACATCTCGCTTTATCAGCCTTTGGAAAGGCTTCACTGACCGAAGACTCCAAAACAGTCCCATAGGTAGCACTCCCTGGAAATCTCCTCCACTGGCCGCTGTTCTCTCCAGATCCACCTCGCCACTGCTGTCTGCCCGGTAGAAGGCCCTGGAATGGAATAAAATCCCACGCTCATCTGTCACGGAGGCTTGAATAGTCACCAGCTGAGTTGGCTTCAAACCAAAGACGCAGATTTTCACAGGCTCGTCTGCAAGGGAGACCACAGGGGTGACTATGATTTGGGCCATTGCTGGACAACTCCACAGTTTCTTTTTCTCTTGTTCTGGAAGTTATTACCCTTTGGAAAGAAGCACATAAAAAATAACATACATTACAGAATACAACTCCTTGATCTGCAGCAAAACAACATTACACATTGATATATTTATGGAACATATTTGTACATAATTGAACACCAGTGTGCAGCCCTTTACTCAGAGCATGAATAATCCATTTTGGGCCACCACCACTCCACAGAGAAACTACAATTTCCTGTACCTCCTTCAGAGGGTAGGATGCATTAATGCCATCAAGAAAACAGTTGATGGACCTACATGATGGATCTAAATGATGAAACAGTTGCTGAGGCCCTAATGCCAGATTGCTTTAGTTTGATCCCAGCTGTGAATGCACCTTAATAGGTACATTTACCCTAAACCCTTATTTAGAATGCTTCCATTTTTATATTTGAAAAGAAAAACCCAACACAAATATTCATGAAACAGACTAGTAAACTTCACGATGTTTTTTAATATTGTAATATTGACTGAATATTAACATAAATACATACATTCATTCATTCATTCTCAAATAAGAGCTGCTGATTGAGCAGCAGTGCAGCAAGAAAAACACATACAATCATTGAAAGCCTTTTAGACATGTGTCCTGTTGTTCTTGATGTTTCATGAATAGCTATGCAGACCTAGTTTACTAAATATGTATATATTACAGAGGTGAAGATAGTGCCTTATTCTTGGGATTAATATCATTTTTAGTCAGGAAGAACACTTTTTCAGAGGCTAAGAACTTTGGCAGTGTGCAAGCAACCTGCACACAATGTTCCCAAATTAGTCAGTCACCCTGAATGTTTTGGGAATGTTTGGTGCGTATCTATCCTTGAGGCAAAGGTTTTACAGGGGACCCCAACAACTGCACTCGCCATTTAATATCTGTTAAGAATATTTTCTCACTGTAACAGCTGGTCTGATTTACACCAAACAGATTATTGGTTAGAATGTTCTTCAAATTAAATTCACCTTTTAGTTTGGTGAAAATCTGTCCAGCAGAAAGAAAAAAAAAAAGATGTATTGACAGTTAGGTCTGACAACCTCTGTAGAATGATCATGTGCATTTTGTTAACAATGTGGGATTAGCCTTTGTGTGATGATTATCATCACACCCTGCATGACAGAGTCTAACCTCCATCTCACAGGTGGCTCTAAAGCCCACCTGAGGCAGCGACAGATTTTGTGGCTGGCAATAGTGCTGTACCCAATGCAAGGGTCACGATTGTGTTGGATCTCTGTGCAAGAGAATCCATTACCACTGAGCACCTGACAAGCTTACTAATGGACGTAATGGAAAGCAGTATTGTTGTGGGTCTACCTATAGCGCAGGGATCAGCAACCTTTGGCTCTACAGTTGTTTTGGACTACAAATACCACCAGTCATAGTCAGAATAGTCAATGGTGAGATATTATGGGAGTCGTAGTCCAAAACATCTAGCGAGCCGCAGGTTGCATACCCCTTGTGTGTATAATAAGCATTGCATGTTATGAATATATTCCCTACATGTTTTATCAGTAAACCAGCAAGTATTTATATTTCCAGTCTAGTGTCTATTAAACCCATAAATAAGAACATATTCAGAATGCTCTCATTCTCTTAATTATCATTTCAGTATGTTTATTCTCTTGAAGTGATAATTTAAGATCATTTAAAATAGTATAGTCAAACAATACACAGTTGACAATATTAGCAATAAACAATTGAATAGAATCCCAGCATCCCACTATAGTATTAACTTCTAAAATGTTAAAGCAACCTACAACCAAATAGAAATGTGTGGCTACCTGGACACCCTCTGATCTCGGGCCCAGGCCCCTCCCCCCGCCAGCGTCACACACAGGCACTGCCCACCTGGCAACCTCGTTTCACCTCTCGTCGCGCCTTGAAACACTTGTGTATAGGCGTGTTATAAATGCCATATCATATCATTGACACGAGACGTGCTTTGGCGTTGTGAAATGGGCGGTACGCGTCTAGTGATGTCAGGCTCAGGGGCGGGGGATATGATTTAGTGCCGCAAACGCAGGTCACCCAGGCGATGCGGCAAGTGATAAAATTATCACAAGATGGCCACGCCCTGCTGCCTGATTTTGCTTGTGTTCATGAGAGGAAAACTCGGGTAAGGTGCATATGAAATGTTTGTACGATCGATCGAATTATGGTTAAAAGCACATGGCCGAACCATAGGGACAATAATATTTCTCACTGAACCATTCCTTTAACTAAGGAAAACATAAATGCAATCCAAAGCCATGTGTTAAAAAATGTATGTCAAACATGATATATTCCACTGCCAGTATTCCTCTCTTCAATCCACTTTGCTTTGATGGATCCACTTATCCTGGCCGGAGAAATATGAGGAGCAGCAGAGGCTGGTACTGGGCACTGTGCCGGAACCTGCGTTCCACCATTCCAGGGAGAGTTGAAAGGCTTACCTAAATGAGTGCATCATGTTCTCTCTTTCTACATGTAACCACAGAAAAGAAAAAAATATATACTGCAAAATCGGTTCAAATGACTTATTTTAGCAGACAATATTAAAACAGACAAGACATTAGAATTAAGAAAAATCGTCAAAGTGACAGGTTTTAGGGCCATGCACAGATTTACTGATTCAAGGTGAAGGCAGTCCCCTCCTGTTCACACTGTACACTTCTGGTCTTAAGGAACTTATCTCCTAATTTGGGTTCTGGTACCAATTCTTCGTAGATTACACCCATATCTTTATCTCCTTTCCTGAACTCTCCAATGACCCATCTACCAAAATCATTGACTGTCTCTCGGCCATTAAATACTGGATGGCCTCACAGTCTTTTACGTTGAACTCCTTCAAACCAAAGGTGCTTTTGTTTCCTGCCATATCCTCTCTATATCTTCTCCTCCCCTGTTATCCAGTTCCCACCTGCTACTCTTCCCTACTTGTCTTCAGCTAGAAAGCTTGGTGTCCTCTACGACCCATCACACAAGTTCTCTACCTTCCTCTCTAAAACAGCAATGGTGGCTTGCATCAACCTCCAAAATTTCAGGAAAATCAGTCACCTTCTTCCTTTCAAAGCTGCCAGGCATCTCCCAACCACTCTTGTCTTCTCTAAATGGAACTTCTGTGCCAATATCCTCTTTGCTCTTTTAAACTATACATCCTGTCCCATTGACAAGATTATTAACTTTGCTACCAGGACTCTTTGTGCTCTCTCTCTGCACCCCTACTTCCTCCTATCGCCAGCAGGTTGGCTGGCTAACTATGCATAACCGTGCCAAATTCAAATGTCTTCTACTTATGAATAAATACATTCACAGTAAGGCCCTGCCATATCTATCCTCTGCTATCAACCCCCACAAACTCTCTTGCAGCTTTCGCTCAGCCTCCTGCACCACCCTTGTGGCACCTTACCTACCCTGTGCTTCCTCTTGCTTCTGCTCTTTCACTTTTCTTGCTCTGCTCACTTGGAGGTCCCTCCCCTCAGCAAGTCAAAACCATGTCAACATCAATGTACTCAAAAGAAAATTGAAAGCCCACCTCCTCCCTTCTGAGCTATCCTCTTGATTCACCTTTACAGCCTTACTACAAACACATTCCCTCATCGCTAACTGCACTCTTCCCGCTCTTTAACACACCACACTAGCACTTAATCGTTTGAGGTCACAGCTCATGCTTAGTTGGCTAGACTGCCTACCTGTTGACACTTACTAGTTGTATGTTTGTCCAACGTATTGTTCCCGGTACCTGTCCAGTATACCCCTTCTCAAACCCGGTCATCATGCCACTAGAACTGTTCCCATTATGAGACGCTCACTGTCTCTCATTTATCTGCTATATTAGCTTTTGTACGCTCCATTTTGAAGTCATGAGCTTGTTTCCCTGTATGCATGTATGCAAATACATTTAAAAAAACAAAAAAAAGACCTATGTCAGAATCAAGAATAACACAAACTCAGGCAAAGATGCCACGGTTACCACAGGTGATAACTGTAATTCCCTTTAATGGAATTAGCACCACTCATACCTCCACACTTGTAATATGGTCCATTTTACCTTCTCTCCTTTTGACATGGTGTTATTTATGCCAGAAACGTACATCAGAATTTCTCTTGGAAAGTTGCAACGTACTTTCTTTCTCTTTGGGGGGCTCTTCAAATCATGGATATTCCAGGATACAATAGTCATTAGCATACCCATCCTACTTCACTTTTCATTAATACAATATGCCGTATTAGGTACAAGCAGCATCCTACTATTAACACGTTCTCACATGGCCACCCAGTCTATATGCACAAAATAAATAATTATGCAGCTACTCCACTAGATCTGTATTAACAATGTCCTACTTCCTCCTCTCATTAACCATGAGAAGAATATCATGAAGGATAACACACAAACAAATGGGTGGAATAAAGTCATGTCCTTTAAAGCTGGCACCCACCAATTCCAAACAATTAGTAAAACTATTATACACCATTGCCAATAACGATTTAAACTGTACTCCACCAAAGTAATGCCATTTACCACACCCTACACCGTTAAATACTCCCACATACACTTACAACATGCCCCCATTAAACTCTCCCAGCAAATAATCATCACCAAAAAGTACCAAATAGTGCACAATAGAAAACCACTAAACAAAACCAGTCCACATCCCAGCTACTAGAGCAACATCACATGTCACATCATCCCAGCCACAGGCAATCAATTGCAAGAACCTCTATGAGCCCTGGACTGAACAGATATAGGCCATTCACAAACAAGAATTTGTGGCAGACCTCAGCGGGGCCCAAACCAGCAGGATCCGGCACAACCTGCTGTGAGCAAGCAACCCCTCACCCCAGCACGGGCCTCACCACATTCTCTCTCCAGCCTCAGAAATTTGCCATTATGATGAACTTTCTTTCCTTCAGTCTTTCAGCAGTAGTGTTAAACGTACCAGAAACGACAAACGCCAGCAACACTTGGATATGGATAACGGTGTAGTTTTAAATTTCAGAAAGAACATGTGGAACAAACGGACCAATCCTGCCAGTCCACAATTATGACCTCATGTCCAGTACATTGCCCATGCTATACATTTGCTATTATTTCAGCCAATGAGAAATGATTTAGTTTGTCCTCATAGCTTACTACTAATAGTTTGTTTTTAATGACAGACCTGCAGGCTCAGGGGCCCCTCTTTGGGAATCCCATTCCGAAACATATAGACACGTTCATGGAAATGTGCAGCACCATGGAGAAGACATAGGGCACCATTAGAAGATTCTTCCCCACTAGACTTTGAGGAGGCTTCGTCCTCGGTAGAAACCACTCATCTGGTCACTTTCAGGGAAATCGAAGGTTCGGATGGTTTGCAGTACTGGGAGTGTCTTAAACAGGACACCTTATTCCCTTGTAGATGTGTGGCAGTTAATGACCTTGCTGAAGGTACACTACCGGGCTACCTGTCATTACATCAAGTGAGCAATCAGCAGGTCATTTATCCCCTTGTGGGCCTGGTTATTGACACCTGGATTTCAATAGGGCACACTTCCAAGCTAAGCTCTTGCCACCACCTATCAAGCTCTCAGAGGAGGAGATCCTGCTAGAGAAAAAAGTGGTGATAACCCAGAGAAAGGTGCTAGATCTTTATTTGTGTCTTGTGCACTGGTAAGTGAAGATTTGACTTGGTTATACAACTCAAATGTCTGAATGAGTTCTAGTATACTGTAATTTCAAGATGTAGGGTACCCACATTCTCATTGACTTTCTAAGGGAAGTTGAGTGACTAGTGAGTCTCAACCTAAAAGAAGCCTACCTTGCCATTCTGATATTCAATGCTCAATGTTGGTTCCTCCAGTTCAGATGGAGAGTCCGAGTGTGGGAGTTCATGTGCCTTCTCTTTATACTGAGGTCCGCTCCATGGTTCTTCACCAAACTGCTGAAGCCAGATGGGTGGCACTCAGAGAGAAGAGAATCAGAATGATGATTGTTCTGGATGACATGATCTACATGTCCCAAGATGCCCCTGCCTGATGGAACAGTTGACACTGGTGACAACACTGCTTTGAATTCAGTGTCTTGATAGTTTGTTGGGAAAAGTGACCCTCTCAAACAATGTTAACCGTGGACATTACGGTAGCCATGTTGGAGCTTCTGTCAACAAAAGTGGAAATGATAAAATTAGAGCTGAAAGTAGCCCTCAGGAAAAGCCATGCGTTCTGCCAGGAAACTGATTAGGGTCATGCAGCATTGGGCCTCCCTTATACGGGTCATTGTACCAAGTCCTTTCCACTACAGGGCTCCTACTATGCTGAAAACCGGTCACATACAGTGAGGTTTGGTTATGGCATAGCATCAGGTGGTGCCACTAAACTCTCAGACACCCATGGAGCTGCACAGTTGGCTAGAAAATATGGAGACTTGGAACGGCCAAGTGATTTTTGGTTAAAACCCAGACATTCTGCTTGAGTCGGGTGCCAGAAAAACTTCTATTTCTATTTAATTATTTAGCAAAGAGCAAGCTACTCTCCACAATGCATCATGTGTTCAATGTTTCAATTTGTATCTCAATTAAATTAGCATAGCTCCCCTAATAAGAGTTTATCCAGGATATAGAAAGGTTTTCAAAGCTTTCCACAATTTCAGATGGTTGTCAATCTTCGAGATGTTAATATGAACATAATTCCACCGTAAAGAAGCTTAATGTGAAAATCAGGGCTTGCCCCAGCATACATAATGGTATTTGAGAAGGAATATCTACATACGATTTATAGTGAATAAAAAAACTGTGTGGGTGCCCATTTACTCAAGTGGTTGGTGGGCAAAATAAAGGAAATTAGAAAGAAAGTCTAGCGCATGAGATCAGCACACACTTAATTTGAAAATGTAGTAAATCCTATTTCATTAGAGCATTAAGTAACTTAATATGTGATGCATACATTTGCTATGTAATCATCTTCATACAACACAGTGTATTGAATAGTTTAAGTCTAAAACACAAATGCGAATATATTGACTAATTACAAAAGACAATCACGAATGACACAAACTAATCAATCATGGATATACAACATACTCATATTGTACAATATTACATTGCATTAAATAACACACATGATACTAAACCATGACAACTATGCGGCCGGTGTAGCAGGTAATTGTATTGACTTGACAATGCCAACAATAGAGACGGATACATTTTGAACTGTCCGATAGGGCCTCCATTTTATAACTGGGACCATAGGAATGTGGACATGGTGCACTAGATTGGCATCATGGAAACCAGAACAGTTCCGTCAATCTGTCACAATGTTTACAGTTCTTTTGAAGACAAATATATTTGGCAATACGATACCATTGTAATTGTTTATTTGTAAAGCACTTATGCACAAGTGAAGTGCTTCAAAGCGCTTCAAGGCAGAAAGGGAAGAACGGAATATCAACATCAATCTTATGCCTTGAAGATGCTAAATGATCTAACAGCAATAACTAGCATGGGGGTAGGTGGGACATAACAAAAAAAAACGTTGGTCGACCTATGGGAGGGGAGCGAGCTGGGGAGGGGAGATAGAGGGGGACATAACAGACAAACATGTTAAGCCTAGTGCAGCAAGGTTGTGCAAGTGCGCATACAGAAGTGTGAGGAAGGGGGGGCAAATGCGCTCAGTCCAGCAAGGCCCATGATTAAGTGCAGAGCGGATGCCACTCTCATGGAATGTATTCCGAGTGCAGTAGTTTGAGGCAGAGTGAGGAGGCAAATGCAGGACTGGCAGGGGGTGGGGGAAGGGCCTGGGTCCTGTGAGGCTCTGGAGATGCACCAGGTGACCAGTCAGCTGAGTGAGCAAGTTGGGAATGAGAATGAAGGAGGTAAACAGGAGAGAGGAGGAAGGAGGTTAGCAAGGGAGAGGGAGAGGGGAAGAGGAAAGTCTTGAGGAGTTTCTGGAACTTAAGGAGGTCCGGCTCAAGACGGAGAGAGGCAGGTAGGCTGTTCCAGAGGGAGGCACCTGCAGAGGACAAGGATCTACCCCCGAATCTCTGTTTGGAAAAATGGCTCACCTTGCTTGAGGGTCTGGGCAGATAAGTTGAAGAGGTCGAAGAGCAGAGGTAGAAGATTGAGAAAGAGACTGTTGCAGTAGTCCAGTCTGGAGAGAACCAGGGCTCTGGAGACAGTGAGCCTCTGGGGGAAGGTGAGAAAGGGTAGAATATCCCTGAGGAGGTGAAGCTGGTAGTGGGACTATTTAGACATGTCCAAGATGTGGGAAGAGAAGGAGAGAGTAGAGTCAAAGATGACCCCCGGTTTTTGCCTGACTAGTGGGTGAGTGAGCAGGACCAATGGTGGTCAGCCAGAGTGAAAGTGGGAAAACAGGAGCAGGGGTCCCAATGAGGACGATCTCTGTCTTACTGGCATTAAGGCAGAGATCATTAGCAACATACAAGGACAGAACTGCGGACAGACAGTCAGGGATGAGCGAGGAGGAGGAAGAGGCCAAGGGGAGCCTGAAAGAGAGCTGTGTGTCATCTGCATAACACTGAAAGTTGGAGGTGCAGGCAGAAATAATGTGGGCCAAATGGGCCATTTAGACATTGAAAAACCAGGGGCATAAGTTAGGTCCCTGGGGGAAACCACAAGTAGAGAGAGGGGTAGCAGAGAGAAAGGAACCGAGTTCTACCTGGGAAGGACGTCAGAAAGAAAGGATGATAGGCACGCCAGGGCTTGATCAGTTATGTCCAGGGTCTCATGCAGTCGGGAGATCGGGAGGTTGTGGTTCACCATATCGAAAGCAGAGGAGAGGTCAAGAAGAATGAGGACAGAGGGAGAGATAGAGTCAAGGTTTGAGAGCAGGTCTTCACAGGTGTTCAGAAGAGCAGTTTCCTTGCCTCTGAATGCTCTAAAGACAGACGGATGGTCACGGAGACAACAAACAGATTCAGTGTAGAGGGTAAGCTGAGAGGTAGCCAACTTCTCTAGGAGTTTGCCCAGGAAAGGAGTGATGGAGATCGATCAATAGTTATCTGGAATAGTAGGGTTAGCAGAGGGTTTTTTGAGCAGAGGGTTCTGAAGTTCTCAAGAGAGTGCTTGAGAGAAGTGGGGAAGACTCCAGTAGCGAAGGAGAGGTTGCAGAGGTCTAACAAGGCTGGAGCAAGAGAGTCAATGTTGTCCTTAATGGTTTTGGAGGGGCAAAGGTCCACCTGTTTGGAAGAAGCTTTCATAGACTGGACTTTTCTGGAGCTCTCCTCAGGTGTGACAGGGTAGAGGGAGGTCAGAAGGTGGGGTGATGAGGGTGGCCGAGGTGGGCCCAGGAGATGATTGTGCACAAGTGGGTGCAAAGGAGAGAGACAACATGATTTCCTGTGTTTTGGTGGTGAAGTGTGCAGCCAGGGCCTGGGTGGGTGCGGTAGAGGAAGAGGCTTCAGTCGGATTGGCCAATTCCTTACAGACTTTGAAAAGTTTGGCCGTGTTGTTTGATGCCGCAGAGATGCAGGCTTGAATATGGACTCTTTCCTTGGACTGGATGCAGAGTCTATATTGTATTGTCTATGTGATGAAATGTATAGAATGTTTAGCTGCTTGAATATTTTAAATGCTTTTAGACATTATGACAATGTGATTATTACTATATGCATTTGGGAGTTTTAGAATATTGTGATTAATTAAACGGGGTTGGTCTGTTAGGTATTAAATGGTTGCATTGCCAAATCGCCTTAAGTAATAAATGTAACCAAAAAAAGAAAAAACAATGGAATTTCCACTCCTGCCCTAACTAAGTCTAATATATCCTGGGTGTAATGGTGCTATGTGGGCATAATGGAACCTGGCGCTGCTATCCTAATGGAGTATAATGCAATCTGTTACTACTTCTTTGAAACCTGGGCATAATGGAACTTGGCACTGCCGTGCACAGTTCCCACATCATTGACAATGGTGTGAATAACTTGGTATTGATGGCAATGTCATGAGTAACTGAGTGTTTGATGGTAATGCATGCCAATTGTGTAAGTACCTAGCTATATTGATAACAAAACCTGAAAATTATATGACACCCGATTCACAGAGTGTTTCCCTATGGGTTTGCACCATTATAAAATGCTTCAGTGAATCGGGACCTTGGATGGCAACACTTGGTTTTTGGTAGCAATAGTTGCATGCGATGCGAGTATTAGAACATATCATGGCAATACATGACAAATAATCATACTCCTGGGGTGTATGATGGCAATGCCTGGCAAGGGTTTTGAGTACCTGAAGAGATGATGCCAGTGCCTCACCGTGTGAAACTTGCATTATACATATGTCCTCCACAACAACAATATGCTGCAAAGGGCATCAATGCCCAACATTATCACCACAGTGTTTACATGATCCCTCTAGCTCACTTCCTCAATAGTTACAAGACGGGTCATCACATGTATGCTGACAATGCTTAGCTGCACCTCAAACTACATGAAAGCTTGGGTGACAATTGGTAGATGACTGCATAATATTGCACATCAAGGAATGGACCACAAATCACATCTGCCTCATCACCTCTAAAACAGATGCATTGTTAATTGGCTCAAAACAGCTATTTTCTAGCTCCATTCCCTTCAGCTGGTCACCAAGCTTAGACTCGACTTTTGCTCCACAACTGAAGAGTTGCAACTTTGAAAGCATTTTCAGTCAACAATTTAATGTGTACCTCAAGTGAATGCAGTAGTAGCATGCCCACATGACCACCAACAACGTCTTCAAGGAATCCTCTCTGTAATACATACAACTTGTAAAATCATCCAGATGTTTAAGTCATCTTGATGTAACTCAATGATTGCAATGGAGTCTGTGTTGGGCTTCCAAACAGCACAATACACAAGCATCATTGTTTCCAAAAATCACACAACATGCCTTGTCTTTAGCTTAAAACATACAGACCACACCACATCAACATTTAAGTCCTTGCATGCATTAGCAGATGTATAGCAAAGCATCAAGTCCAACCTTCCAACCTTCTTTGCCTGGTCCATAAAGACTTCTATGGACCAGCACCTGTATACGTCTATAATTGGTTTCCTCAGTAGCAGCCATCTAAATGCTTATGGATGTATTCACAAAGTATGCTGGTAAGTAGCACACACCTAAATAAACATGTTGGGGGTAGATCCCTACATTAACAATCCTAAAACCTTTAATGTTCTCTCTCCCACCCCTCACCCTAGAGCAAGACCAACTCAAGTTCTGAAGACTAGTAAAGACCTATCGCTTTAGATGTGCCCTTTGCTCTGGTCTAGGTTCATCGTCAGTCTCTCTGATCTGTATTATCTTATTCACCTGCTTAAGCAGGTGTACTGGCCCCTTGTGCACTACCCCCTTCACTTTGGTCTTAGAAGCAGCATCTGGTGCAAAACCACATGATTAAAAAAACTCATAATAAAATAAACATACAAATAGAATGAATGGCCAGACAATGCATATACACCAGTAAAAAGTATTGGCTGCATCAATATCACCATCAGTGCAATGTGCACCAATGTATTTACCACACTTTCTGTGAACAGCGTCTTTCTGTTACTCCAGAATATTCTTACTTCAAGACTTCCTGCTGTAAACTCACAAAGCCACTGTAATATACGCAATCCACATTTCCATTTTATTCATGCTCCTGAATTGTGGTAAAATCCTACGCAGGTTAGTGGGGGGGGGTGCAAAGGCTTCTATGCACTACATGCAGAACTCTACCACAACTTGGCTCAAGGGATTTTAAATTATACAAGTAAACAGTCAAATAAGATAGTCTAGTTCCTCATTTTTCTTGGGTTGAACGGGCTGGGGCACGCTATACTCTCCAGGGAAGGAGGACATTAGTGGTAACTTCTAAACATCACTAGCTATACAAATGCAGTCTTTAGTACGAAATGTATAGTATAATTAAAGTCTTAACACCCATCCCTGCAGGGGAAATACATAGTAAATACAGGCTGATTAGCTATCACCGGCAGTCTGGTTAACTGGGAATTGTATTGTCATAGAGGAAAAAAAGCAATTGATATAAAAAAAAACCATAAAAATAGTCTTTTAAACTATCTTTGGCAAGGGTAGGGAATCAAGACAGAGCCTGAGGTAGTGCTATGGGGTTCAGGTTACATAACATGTCTTGGAATAAAACATACTCCAAAAGTTCTCAACCATAGTCTATTGTTGATAGCTTGACAGCATCGAGACAGTCTTCAGTATAATTTGCTCCTCGATTACTGCAGTGTGAGTCTTCTCACTGAATAGTAAAATGGCTCAACTTTGCTTTGGCACACAGGTGGTGTCTGCGAGCCAAGAGACTCAATAGTCTTGATGTATGGCATGAGAGTTGGTAAGGGCAGATTGCAACGCTCAATGTTGTAATGTAATGTAAGGTAATGTAATGTAAAGTTGTAAAGTGGTCTTATATGCCACTCTTCGGGCAATACATTTGACCTCGCTGTGCATTGCTCTGTAAGAAAGGAGGGCAGGGTGTGTTAGTCGGATAGTGGGAAGGCAGATTTAGAAACCTTTGGTGTTGATGGATGCAGGTCAGAAGAAGCCGTTACCTGCATCTTGATCTGAACATCTCTGTGTTGTTTGTGTTTGGTACCGACCAGGCAGGTAAACCATATGGGCAGCCACAGGATTATGGAGTGCAGAAATTAACAGCATTGTTGTTGATAAAAGATGGGTAGGGTCTGAATCTGTTCAGTACACTAGACCTAGTAGGCCATCTGCAGAAGTGTGGGAAGTGTAAGGATGCCAGATTGTAGTATTGAGTTAGTTGAGGGCTGAGAGGGGAGGAGAGTGGGGTGAGGCTGTTGTCACTTCCTGGCTCTTGGTGGTCAATTTCACTGAGATTACAGGTGTGGACCAGTTCCAGCTAGGAGAGGTTTCATTAATTAGCTTGGTTTGCTGCGGACGGTAGTGCCAAGAGTTTTGAAAAATGCTTGTAGTAAATTAGACCAGGTTTTTGATGTACAGCTTTTAGTTTATTCCTATTATTTTTCTTTTCTTTCAAAGTGGTTGGTTGTAAAGCCAAGTCTTGAGTTGTTTCCTGAAAGTCAGCTTGTTCTCCTCCAGGCGTAGAGGTTTCGGTAGGGTGATCCACAGTTTTATGAACAGAACTGAAAAAGAGGACCCTCGTTGCCTTTTCTTGTTGAAGTTGGAGAGGAGTATTAATGCAGCATTGCTAGACTTGAGTGTTCTGAAAGGAGTGTATTGTGACAACATACCTCTGATCTTATTTATCTTTCTCGAAGGTGGGAACATTGCTTTTCACAGTGGTGTTATCTCCAAAGTAGTTGGCCCAAATCAGTGCATCATTTATTTCAGCCTCACAAAGCAGGCTCAAAGGCTCGGTCAGTGAATTGCTGCTCAAAGAGGCACTGGATAAATGGGGCATGGATGGCTGCACAATGTGTCCCGAAGTCTGCTGTGTAAGAACAGGCTCCCGAGGTAGGAAATGCTGCTGAACGCAAGTGTGCTGGTGGTCTCCTCAAGAGACCCACACATCTGAAGCTCTCTTCTGTTACTTTTCCCTTGAGGCTAAAATGGATGAGTCACCTCTAGGTCACTGTCTTATACTGGGTACCTAACTGTCCTGGTCTCCTGTTCCTCAACTGCATACAGGTCTAAAAACGTCCATCTGCTGTTGCTTATATTCCCAACGTACATTAAGGGAAGGGTCTCCATTACTTCTCTCTTTAGCCATCTTCCCCCCAATGGAAGGTGACTTTGATCTTTCAATAGTTTCAAAAGGTGCTATACAAGAGCTATATCACCTAAACTGATGGAGTTAGATGGCTGCTATGTCCTAGGACCAAAAAGTAAAACTAGAAATAAAGGGTTGGAACACAACCAGGGAGCTGTGGTTAGGACATAAGCGCCACCCGAAGAATCCTCTAGTCAGCAATAAGTATCTTACCTTTAAGGACCATACCTTTAAGAACCAATTTAGTGGAGAAAATGCCTATCATCATTTTTCAAAGCAGAGCAACCATGCACAAGAAACGCCAAGTGCAGGAGGGAGACACTACACACATTGCTTAATCAGGAGGCCAACAGATCCTCTGTGGAATGACGGGTGTACCCAATGCCAGAGGCCATCTCACTGTCCTGTAGGTGATGTGGTCAAGTCACAGCCACCAAACCACAAACAGGGTCCTGGACAACAGGAACCTATTTGAGGATAAAACACATGTTCTGGGGTGCTATAACAGATAATTACTTGGTTGGACCTTTCACCTGGGTTTGAACACTCCTAGGTCTTGTTTTCTAGAATAGGGCTCAAACCTTTGGAAGAAACTGTTTCGTTTCCACCATCCTGACACATGTGTTTAAAGAGAACACCCTAATGCTACTTGTGTAGAGAAACGTGCAGGAGGCGTAGGTGTTTGACTCACTCTACCCATCTCTGAAACCCATGAAAGAGAAGTCATACGATTCAAGAGTGGGAGACCAGGTTTATTGAAGCCCATAGCATGCGGTACTCCATTAGGAAAACCGATGTAAAGGGTGGCTCTATCTTTTGTGCTTTTCAAACACCATTGCCCAGAGGGTGTCCTGTTGCTTGTGGGATGTATTTACCCATGCATCCGAGCCCTACCTCAAAACTGTGCAGTATTGACATGAAAACATCATGATGGCCAGAGCTTCCCAGAAAATGCACAGGGAAATGCAGGAAGAATAGGCTGCCACCCATTTTTGCCGATGTCATGGGCACAGAAGGAAACTGCCTAAAACCACCATTGGACTACCCACACAGTAGTCTGAAACCATTGGGAATGGCAATGCTGATTGCCAAATGCAACCTAGAATTGTGGGGAATTCATTTTCTTGAATCCCAAAAATGGGTGCAGTACCAGTACTCACCACTATCCAAAAGCCGGCAGTTTAAAGCCACCCTGTGTTTCTCTGAAGGCAAGCCAAAGTGCCTATTTCAAACATTGCAATATGTGCAAAATATTCACTGAACACCAGCAGACATTTGGTAGAATGGAGTTTTGTGTGCCTACAAAATCTGGGAAATGAAGAGCCCAGAACAATGCTTATAACAAAACTGGCTGAGCTATGGAGTCAGCAGTTTAAGTTGCACTGGATTTAAAGACACTAAAATCGAAAATGTTTAGATTAAATAAGTGACCTATGTTTGGTGTCACATGCCTTTGTAACTGTTGAAATGTCATAGTTTTGCACTTAGAATCAGCCTTCTAGCTGCATCTGTGAAAATGTTGAGTTTTATTTGAAGGCAGAAACTGGGGAACAAAAAGTGACATTTTATCTGAAACCTGGCTTAAGGAACTGAATTCTGCCTGGCAACTACCCCCATCAGGAGTGAAACTTGAGTCACCACTGTGTTCCCAGGCCAACCTTCCTTTTGCTGCCCACACTAAGGATATGCCATCTATCTGATAATTGAATTACCTGTGCTCTGCAGGAGAGTGAACAAAGCCCTCTTCACTCAGGCAAAGGTTTTATTGGCAGGAGTCGTAAA
Organism: Ambystoma mexicanum; assembly: GCF_040938575.1. Classification (NCBI taxonomy): domain Eukaryota; kingdom Metazoa; phylum Chordata; class Amphibia; order Caudata; family Ambystomatidae; genus Ambystoma; species Ambystoma mexicanum. Next base: position 568,263,178 of record NC_090936.1, on the reverse strand, counting down.
TGGTCATAAAAAGTGGCTTCCTCCTGAGGAAAGGGGAGGGGCACTGCCTGTGAGAGCAAGCTGGCTTGGCAGAACTGGAAAAAAACAGAAATTCAACCTTGTGCTGAGGGTAAACCACACCCCTTTGGAGCCAGAACATAACTTTAAAAAGATGGATCATTCATAGAGCGGACATGTGAAAATTTTATAAATGATACCATAATTCTTGTGATTTTTCTGCCCACATTTTAAGAGGTTTTTCGACCCGGTGGCATGTTCAGGGGGGTTTTAGCGGAAAAGTGGATATTACTCTAAATGTATGCATGTTAAAAATCTGAAACTTCATCAGTTAATGTCCCTACTCCCTGCACACATGTATGTAAAGTTGGGTCAATGTCAGAAAGTGAAAAATCAGTTAAAAAGTCAATAATGTGCCATTTCTGAATGCAAGCTCCCAGGAAGAGCAGAGTTTGAACAGGGGATACCTCCTGTAATGCATGATGGGTGCATATGATTTTAAAACAATATGTACCTCTACAAATATGTATTTGTTTCAAATCTAGATTTGTGTGTAAATTGACAGGAGGAGTGGACTTTCTGCAGGCTGTAAAATGACATCACTCTGACCCAACCTAGCTCCCCCAATCAAATGATAAATGGAAGTTTGACCAATTAGAAGCTGAGAGAGAGGTAGGGTCAGTGATGCTAGAACACACCCACATTCTAAACACATAAAAGCAGACAGACAGGACAGATAGGGACCTTCAAAATCCATCTGCCGCTGGAAGCTCTGCCGGAAAAATCCATACTTTACCTCCATCAAACCTCCAGAGAGCCAAACTAGAGACTTCAATCTATCCAGAACTAGAGACCCAGACCAGAGAACCAGAGAGAGCTGACCCAGATCACTGTGAAGTGCAGAGGCCAGACCAGACCAGACCAGAGTCCAGTCTAAAACCCTGACCAGATCCGTGATGAGGCCCATTTCACTCAAGAATATAGTGTGAGTACATAGCAAACTGTGCAGAACCAATCTCTTAGTTAAAATAATATAATTCAATCCTATTTTAATCTAAGTAGAACTGTCTCCTAACTGTCACCTGTCATTTGTAAAGCTGTCACCTGTCATTTTAGCTGCAAAATCTGCCACTTGTCATTTTGAACTTTAAAATTTGCAAAACCAAAAACGACCTTTATTTAATCGCTCATATCTCCGCGACCGTTTGTGCTAGAGACTTGCAGTAACTTTCATTTTGAAGCTGAGATCCTAGGCTTTCCTAGGACCCCAAAACGATAGAGATAGTCATTGTGGTTCCTCTGTAATAGCGCTCGGCGCATCCGCGAATTTTGCCGCGATTTGCAAATTTCTCCACATGTAAAATCAGCTGCTGCTTGCCTTCCATTTGCCAGAAATTCGTTTAACCTGCTAACTATCCCTGCCTCATTGCTAGTGTGAGCCTGGACTAATATTAACTAGATACCAATCACCCTGAACCTCTGAAAAGGGGATTAAAAGCATTTCCAGCATATTTTTTAATTCATTGCCAGCACATATCAAAGCAATTTGGGCCTGTGTTTTCAAACTTCTGTAGTCTAAGCTTGCTGGGGTGAACTGATTTACATTGATTGCATTTCTGAGAACTGTGTGTTTTCCTTCCATTTCCTTGCCTTGCATCAAGGGGGGGAGGGGATTGCCAGAGAAAAGTGATTACATTGTTTGGTTGAAATCATATTGAGTATTTTCTGTACTGCATTCATTGAATATTGCATCCACCTGAGCTTACATAAAGCATTCTGTACCACCTTCTTCTTTTGTTCCTATTCACCTGTGTGCTATCTTATCCATTTCATCTCAACTCATTAGTGATTATAAAGAAGCGTGCTAGTGCCAGATTCTCCGTTGTTAATATTTATCATATCAGATTAAGTGTGATATTCAATTATTAATTTACTATAAAGTGTGATATATATCTATTGTTTAAATTATCAAATAAACCTTTTAAACTTGCAAAACAGAACTACTTCTTGGCTCAGTGGGGTCAGGGGGATTCCAAGAGAGGGGTGTTATATAGGGGTAGTCATCCAGAACGCATGAACTGGACCTAAAGATATATCAATAAGGGTTTTCATTCAGTATTATAGACTAGGCTTTGACTTAGCTGTAGTGTTGAATTGAATCCTCTTACAAATTGGGGGCTCGTCCGGGATGTTGGGTTAGATTTACCACTTGTGCAGCTTAATACAGTGTGCTAACTGACGGGATACATACATCCGGTCGGATCACCACGCTGCATTACGCTGTGAAGCATTCCTCAAAAGGGACACTCCAAGAAAAGTTCTGTTCTGCAAAAATAAAATACAAACTTCTGTAAGTCAGGACAGAGACCAATCTCTAGAATGACGACCTTAGTAGACATGAAAATAGCCAGAGAGCACCTCTTGCATAAGCTATTTGTGAGAGGTGAATGGACCGAACAGGGCCAGGATGTGTGGTTGCAGGCCATCACACAACAGGTCACTGAAACAGGGTCAGATATATATAGAGATCAGGGTCCCTTACATGTGGCCCTGAGTGAACTATATATGGCTCCTAAAGCCAAAGAGGAACACAATAAGATTGCCAGGATAGCAGCATACCTGTACCTATATATGGGAGACATGCAGGATAGATGTGCTGAAAGCCAAAATCTGGCAAATAGGCAACAGATGGCATTACAGAAGGCCCAATCTGATCTGGACTCTTCTGAGCAGAGGCTGCAGAGGAGCCAGGAGTCAGAAGATGATAGTAGGCAGCACATCATTAAAATAAAGAAGGATATGGATGTGCTGCAACAGGAAAAGGTAGAACAGAATACCAGATTTCTGGCCTTGCAGAAGGAATACCAAGAAGGTTTGGACTCCCTACTGCAAAACCAGAAAAAGCTGGAGCAACAACTGGACTTCAACAGAGTATGCGCTGAGCAGGTAGTCACCCTGCAAGGCCACCTAGATAGAGTGAAGGCAGAGAGCAACAAACTAATTCTGAAAGACCTGGATACCCAGGCAGAGTTTGATCAGGAGCGCCAGAATGCTGGTGCCTTCCAAAGGCAAAGGGACGACCTGGCAGTACAGATGCAGGCTCTCAGTCAGGAAAGGGATACCTTAGGCCAGGAAGTCTGCCATTTAAAAAGAAAAATGGAAGAAAATCACCTGGCCCTCCAGGGGCTGGGTGACCTCCAAAAAGAAAACCAGAACTTGTTAGAGCACACCAGGAGGGTGGAAGAGGCTCTGGCAAGAAAGGAGCAGGCCAATAGGGACACAGCTCAGGAGGTAAACCTCCTGCAGCAAAGACTGGCCCAGTTCTCCAGGACCAACCAGGAAGCACAGAGGGAAAATGAGGCCCTCTGTCAACACAATGATAGGCTCCAACAACAGGTAGCGATGCAGGAGAGACTGATAGAGTCTAGTAAGGCCTTGACTGAGGAACTGAAAGCACAAATGCAGGCTCTTGCATTGCAACAGGGAGCAGGGGCGGATAGAGATGAGGTCCGCTGGGAAAGAGAGACTCCTGACCATAACCGCAGGAGCCCTAACATCAGGGGCCTTCATCTCCCCCAGTCCCTGGACTCTACCACCCCCATGTCCCCTGGCGCACATGAGCGCAGGGCCACAGGGATGGCAGATTACTATCCAGCTAAGAGTATGGGGCTCATAGGCCAGTACCACTCAGGAATGGAGGGGTGGGCATCCGGGTATGGGCACCCAAGTACAGTACAGTTCAATGGGGAACCCCAGGAGAGTAGGCCCATTAGGGGCATCCTGAAAACCTCTGCCCAGTTAGGTCAGTGGAGGGGGTACCCATCAAATCCTGGCAGCAAGGAGGAATCTGAAGACTCCTCTGAACTGCGCAGGACACAGGAGACCAGGTCCCCACATTCTGCCAGCCATTCCCAGGCTCGCAGAATCCGGGAAAACCTGGAAGAACAGACGGGAACCTCTGGGAGCAGTGCCTCTGATTCCGAGGAAGAATGGACAAGGGTTACCCGAACCAAAAAGGCCAATAAGGCAAAAAGGGCCTTGCTTAAGGACCCCTTAAAGCAGATTAAGGCGATCAGGAGCGTCATCACGCCTTACCATAAGAACGCTAAGTATTCTGTTTGGGAGCACTTAGAGTTGTTTGAACAAATGATGGAGACTTTCCATTTGAAGGACAACCAAAGCTGTATTCAATATGTAAAGTGGACCTTCTCCCCGGAATACTCCAGTTTCTTTGCGGGGCTGGAGGACCAAAATCATTTAAGATGGTCCACCTATAAGGCGGCCATCTTGAAACATTTTTCTGTTCACAGAAATCCTCAAGAGGCTCGCAAGGCAGCCTACAATTTGCAATGTGGGGAGGATCAGGCCCCACAAGAATTTGTGCAGGAGTTAAAGCGTGCTTTTGCGCAGACCACCAGAAGGGTGCGCACAGACAGTCGAGAATTCGTTAATACATTTTTCCATGCCTTGCCCAAATATATCATGACCCAGCTCGTGAGGGATTTTCACGAGAAAAGATCTTTAGACTGGGTCATTGAACAGGCTACCCGGATCTATGAGGTGCAGAAACCGATAGATAGCAAAAGTAATGCCCAGAAAAACCCCAAAGCCAACAGCACCCCTGCTGCTGCCAAGGTGGCAGAGGTAAAGGTCACCCCCGTTTTGGATTTGGAGATGGGGGGGCCTAAAAACCTACCTGCACCTAATAATGCTAGGCCCAGGAGGTCCTCGGGTCAGTCACAGACAGGGAGCCAAGGAGGCAGCCCCACAAATGGGGTCCCTCGCTCTCCTGATTATGTAAGTCCCCGTTACAAGGGAAATCGACCCATCCTGGGTTATGTGTGGACTCCTCCAGCCCAAGGGGGGGGATCCAGCCAAGCACCTAACCCAGGGAACTTCCCTCCAAACTTCCCACAGGAGGGCAGAAATTTACCAAACCCTGGGCAGAACTTTTTCCCCAGATATCCACCCGACTTCCAACCCCAAAATCATCCATCCTTCTTTCCCCAATTCCCTGAGCCCAGACCACTGAATCCGGGAGAGGGGAGGCCAAGGGTGGAGGGGTACCCAAATCTTCCCAACCCGGGGTATTACCAGAGGAGGGACAGCTACCCTTCCCGGGATCAGCCCAGGGGAGAAAACAGGGCCCCGTATCAGCCTGAGCGGGTTTCCCAGTTAGAGCGCCAGGTTCAAAACATGGCGCGGGATATGGGTCACATACTGAGGGCTCAGCAGAACCCTCAGATCGGCATGCCGGCGCAGAACGTACCCAACTCTGGACCTGGTGCTCCAGAACAATGACGGGGGCAGCACCCCGATAACTCACCGGTTCCCAGGGAGGAGGCACAAAGGGAAGGGGGGTGTAAAGCCTTGGAGGAAGCTTCCTTCCTCACTTGTAAACAGCCCCTGGAAACCCAGGAACCGGAAACAAAATCTCTGGCCCCTGAAAGTCTGCCTCCTAAGGAGCAGAGGGGGGGTAGGAGAAACAAAAGACCCAAACAGACTCAGTTTGAGGAGGAGGTACAGATCTTCCAATTTGAGGGAGAGGGATCCTCAGAGGATCCTGGGAAAAGGATCTTCTCTTTCAGAGAGGGGGGAACTCCTCCTAAAGAAAAATGGGTCCCTAGGGATGCAAATCCAGACTGGGGAGATGTGGAGACTGAGCTACCGCCGCCCACCATCTCATCCCAGAACCAACAGCAAGAAAATCCCCTGGTTCAAACCCATCCTGGTGACTGCCTCCAAAAAGGGGGGGGCGGCCCAGAACCGGAGCCAGGGGAACCCACAATGGCTCTGATCTCCAGTTGCCAAATTTTTCTTTCAGATTCCCAAGGCTCTCCACAAGATTCTGCCCAAATCTCTTCGCTAGCGATGTCCAAAACCAGAAAATTAGCCCACCAGTTGTCCAAAAATGTACATTATCTGTGCCCCCTTGAGGAGAAGGAGGGAAGATATTATGCCCCGGTACAAGTACAGGGACAGGGTACAATTTTGGCACTGGTGGACACTGGATCTCAAGCTACCCTTCTGTCCAGAAGGGCCTTTGACGAACTGAATGCAGGAAGGGGAGAGAATTACCAAATTCCTCTCACCTCTCTTCCTGGACAACTGCAGAACTTTGACGGGAAGGAAATTCCCGTCGAGGGGACGGCAGATTTGGACATTAAAATTGGGCGACATAAGTTGAAACACCCGGTCATAGTTGTGACCCCAGAGGGCACCCCTTGTTTACTAGGGAATGACCTCCTGAGAAGGTTGTCACCCCTAATAGATTGTGTAAACAAGGTCCTCTGGACCCAGACTAGCCGACCAATAAAATTGAAACAGAGTGTCAACCATGTTAGTTTAAACGGCACATGCCACATGGTTGAACAAAAATCTGACCAAGTAGAATTTCACTTCCAGAACAACCAGATTCCAGACGTGACAGTAATAGCAGTAGGACAACAGACTAGTGATGGGGGGTCCTCTCTATTTCTGAAAATCAACCTTCCTTCCAGTCTAAAGTGGTACTCCACGCTGGAAGGAAACACACTGAAATTCTATACCAATCCACAATCTGAAACTCCCACTCCTATAGTTCAGAAAGATGTGAAATCAGCTCAGAGCCTGGCTGATATTCAGCAAATTGGAGAGCAGTTGTTCATCCCTGTTCAGTTAAATGATGGGAAGGACTCTGTTCTCGCTCGAGTGTGTGTGAACAACGGTAAGAGCTTCATCAGCGAAGCCATGTTTCGCCAACTCCCAAAAGATCCAGCCATTCCCACCTTCAAACTGATAGACAAATGGGAAATGGACCTGGAAGCACCTAATTCCAAACATCTCCTGCCAAGCAGGTGTATGCTCAAAATCTCCATTGGCAACAAGAGCATAGTCCACAATTGTTGGGTCGTGCGAGACGTCCCTGCCGCCTTTTACTTAGGCAGTGACATTCTCAATCGCTTTGCCATTAGTTTGGACCTAATAAACTTCAAAGCTTGGTCCCGATTAGCGGATAATCCCATGGGCTTTGATGATCCAGAAAAAGCATTTAGGTCAGCTCAATTGCTACCTTATGCAGTTGAAATTCAGATTAAAGAGGAAGTCACCATCCCAGAAAGGACCCGACAATTCTCCCTGGAAGTGAAAGTTAAAAGGGGACAAGAGTTGAAAAACCCTGATGCTTACATACATATAAATGCTTCTCTCCAACAGCAAGGGTTGGGGGTAAACCCAACTCCAGTAGTCAACATAGAACATGACACCATTCCAATAGAGGTGGATAACAGCGACTTAAAGAGTATTACTCTACCCGCAGGCACCATTATTGGAATGGCGGTTGATGACCGACATTTCTCCATTGATCTTTGAAATGAACTGTTAGGACCAATCCCCAAGGACTGTGTTGACAGTGACAGTGAGGACAATACAACACCAGACAGGATTTTTACCCGGCATGGGGGGAACTTCCTGGTGTACACTTCCTGCCCCTATGGTAAGGAAGATGTGACGTGTGACTTCAGGAGGGATGAGGTGATTTTCCAGGTACATGAGGGCTGCCTTGCCCACCTGAAGCCTCCGGTCCAAATCAGCACTCTGACCAGGGATTTCTCCACCCAGCTGGAGGAGGCCGCGGAGATAGCCAAACCAGAAGTCTTTCCGGGCTTCAGGCAGATGGTGGAAGAGAGAGTCAACCTAGCTGATGCCTGTGTGACTCTGGAACAAAAGCAAAAGTTGAAACAAGTTTTCTTGGATTTCCAAGATCTCTTTGCGGTAGACTCATACGACTGTGGTCGCACCGACATCCACACAACAACAATCCCCACGGACCCTGGCATGACTCCAGTGTTTGTGAAGCAATATCGTTTGCCTCTCGCATCCATGGAGTCCCTTACTGAAATAATTAAGAACCTTGAGTCCCGGGGAATAATCCGTCCAGTCCACAGCACCTTCAATAATCCGGTGCTGGGAATATTGAAGCCAAACGGCCAGTGGAGACTCTGCGCTGACCTCAGGGAGCTCAACAAACGGGTCCATACTTCCCGATGGCCTCTGCCCTACATTGACCAAGGTCTGGCCCAGATTCAGGGGTCACAGGTATTCACTGCAATAGACCTGACCAATGGATACTGGACCGTGCCTGTCAGTAGGGAGGACCAATACAAGCTGGCTTTTACCTTTGGGGGCCAGCAGTACACATGGACCCGGACTCCCTTCGGATACCTCAACTCCGGCAATGAATTCAACATTTTTCTACACAAGGCCATGCCCGACTTGGGTGCAAGGGGTAACCTGGCTTATGTAGATGATGTCCTCATCAAAAGTTCATCTGTGGAGGAACATATAGCGGAGATCCGTTATGTTCTGACACAGTTGAGGGCCGCCGGAGCAAAACTTTCCTTTCAGAAAGCACAGTGGTGTAGAACCCGTGTTAATTTCTTGGGGCATGAGATTACTCCTCAGGGCCTCTGTCCCCAGGAAAAGAAAGTGGAAGCACTTCAGAAACTGAAAGACCCCACAACTCTGCGGGAACTAAGGAGCCTCCTTGGACTGACTAATTACAGCAGAAAGTTCATTGAGGGCTACGCAGAGATCACCAGACCCCTGATTCATCTCCTGAAGGGGGGGGTCAAGTGGGAATGGGGTCCAGAACAAGCCGAGGCAGTAAAACAACTCAAAAGAAGCCTCTCACAAGCGCCTTGCCTAGCTTACCCGGTCAGAAACAAGGAGTTCTTCCTGGAGACAGGGTTCTCTAATACGTGCTTGACGGCAGTATTATATCAAAAGCATGACAAGGTCAATAAAGTAATCTCCTATGCGAGCAAAACTTTATCCTCTGTGGAGGAAAAATTCAACGATTGTGAGAAGGCACTCCTGGCAACGGTGTGGGCATTGAAGAATTACCGCCCGTTTATCCAGGGGGAACACATCATAGTGGAGACTCCACACCAGCCTCTGCAATATCTCCAAAGTGACAGAATCCGGGCCGGAAATGTGAGTAATTCCCGAATTACTTCCTGGATTCTGTCAATGCAAGGCTTTCCTGTGGAGGTCAGATATGGCCAAAACAAGAAGAGTCCCATCGCGCAAGGTCTGGCTGACTTGCATGATTGTGCCAGAGAAAACTGTCTCGAGGACGAAAGTCTAAAAATAAAGGACAACATGGAGGCATACCTTAATTCCCCACACAAAGTCTTTGAAGAGGACAAGTGTGAGGGAATGCCCACTGTGTATGTGGATGGATGCTCTTACCATGTTGACAACAACGGGGAGAAAGAACTAGTGGCCGGCGTAGGGAATGCATGGGTGAATGAGTCCCCAGAACCCTCCGCCGGATACAAAATTGGTCCCCGAAGTAGTCAGGTGGCAGAATTGATGGCTGTGCATCAAGCCATCCTCACTGCTGTCCAGCATCAACTCCACGAACTGGTCATAATCACAGATTCGGATCATGTACGGAACGGGTTCGTGGAGCACCTGGTTAATTGGAAAACCAGAGGCATGTTATGTGCTAACAACAAACCCTTGAAACATGGGAAGTTGATCCAAAACATTGATGATCTGGTCACATCGAATGGGATGACCATCTATTGGAAAAAGATCAAGGGTCATTCCAAAGTAGAGGGACCAGACAAAACTGGAAATGACTTAGCTGATCAGCTGGCCAAAACCGGGGCCATCCAAGGGGATCTAATTGAGATTGAGTCCCTGTTGGGGGAAATCCAGGTCACTGCCATCACTAGGTCCCAGACAAATGCTCACAACGACCTTTCAATTGCACAATGGAGTAAGGAGACCCCTGATGCTGATTTGATTACCGCTCAGAAGGGGGATCCAGTTATTGGTAAATTTTACCAGCACCTTGAGGACCCTGAGAACTTTCCCCTGACGGATACCGATTACATCGGGAAAGAGGACCTAAGAGTATTGATGAAATGTCCAAAAATGTTCCGTATCCAAGACGGTTTGCTGGTAAGGAAATCCAAAGCTGGCCACGATCAGTGGGTGGTTCCTACCTCATTCCGAAGCCTGATGTTAAGTCACGCCCATGATGCGGCCACCGCCGGTCATAGGGGGTTTCACACAACATTGGAAATCTTAAGAGAGGTTGCATACTGGCCACACATGGGCCAGGACCTCAACCAATATTTGAAGGGTTGTCTTGTGTGTGCACAATTTCAGCCATCATCCCTCACGCACCGTGCGCCTCTCCAAAAGAGGGGGATGACACTGCCATGGTCAGATTTACAAATCGACTTTGTAGGCCCTGTGATTCGCTCGGCTAGGGGGAATAAGTACATGTTGACTGTGACATGCTTGTTTACCAAGTGGGTGGAATGTCTCCCAGCCCCAAATTGCAAGGCAGAAACTGCAGCTGCCTTGATGATTAACCACATCTTTTCCCGTTTTGGTCTACCTCAAAGGATTGAGTCAGACAGAGGTAGCCACTTCACCAGTGAAGTAATGACAAAGATGTGGGAGATACTGGGGGTCAAAAGGAAGTTGCATATTGCTTATCGGCCAGCTTCTTCTGGGGCAGTAGAGAGATATAACCGGACAATTGTGAGCATATTAAAGAAGTTTGTGGCAGATTCTGGGCCAAGTTGGGATATCCGATTACCTCTGGTCCTAATGGCCATCAGATCTACCCCTTCATCTGCAACCAAAATGTCACCATTTGAGTTGATGACTGGGCGCAAGATGGTGCTTCCTCAGCATTTGCTCTACAGGACCCAAGAGCAGAAACTGATAAATGCCTCCACTACTCATGAGTATGTAGAGAATTTAAGGAAACACCTCCAACATGCTTTTGCTTATGCTCAGCGGAATCTAGAAAGATCAGCTGATAGCATGAAGACCCATTATGACCTGAAAACTTCCAGGAAGGAATATCAGGTGGGAGACCGGGTCTATCTATACAACTTCCAAAGGAACCAGGCCAAGCAGCGCAAATTTTTGCCTACATGGAAGGGACCCTTTGAGATCATCGACAAGATCTCCCCTGTGGCCTACAAAATCCACATCCCCAAAGGTCCTTTGGCAGCGGGGGAAGACAAGTGGGTACACATAAACCAGTTGAAGTGTTGCCATCCCAGGCACGCTCTGCAACAACTGGAGGAATCCTCTGGAATCCTAGCGGGTACTGTCTCAGACTAATTCAGTTCCAATCATAAAACATACCACATCTAGACTCTAAAATATTGTGATTTGCATGAAACTGTCTCTTAGTTATACTGTTTTTTATCAAAATAAGAATGTAATGTTTCGTCATGATGAAATGCATATGCTGTCCCACCATCTCAACAGTGGTGGAAAAACGTCTATGAGTAGGTATTGCCGCTCTTCCTTTGTCGTCCTAGGAGAAAGAAAACCTGAAGACGGGCCAAGGAGGACGATCCGGAGACCGGGAGCTGAGACGCAACGGGCTCGGGGTACCGCCCAATATTCCCATCAGGACCGGCGAGGAGAACCGATCGATCTGACCGGATGGAGGAAAAGATGCTGAACTGTGCCATCTATTGGAAGAAGATGAGGAAACATCCCAGATCTTGCGAGTCCCATCAGTGAAACCGAATGGCCATCGCAAGAGGGGGGCTTGTGGGATGTATTTACCCATGCATCCGAGCCCTACCTCAAAACTGTGCAGTATTGACATGAAAACATCATGATGGCCAGAGCTTCCCAGAAAATGCACAGGGAAATGCAGGAAGAATAGGCTGCCACCCATTTTTGCCGATGTCATGGGCACAGAAGGAAACTGCCTAAAACCACCATTGGACTACCCACACAGTAGTCTGAAACCATTGGGAATGGCAATGCTGATTGCCAAATGCAACCTAGAATTGTGGGGAATTCATTTTCTTAAATCCCAAAAATGGGTGCAGTACCAGTACTCACCACTATCCAAAAGCCGGCAGTTTAAAGCCACCCTGTGTTTCTCTGAAGGCAAGCCAAAGTGCCTATTTCAAACATTGCAATATGTGCAAAATATTCACTGAACACCAGCAGACATTTGGTAGAATGGAGTTTTGTGTGCCTACAAAATCTGGGAAATGAAGAGCCCAGAACAATGCTTATAACAAAACTGGCTGAGCTATGGAGTCAGCAGTTTAAGTTGCACTGGATTTAAAGACACTAAAATCGAAAATGTTTAGATTAAATAAGTGACCTATGTTTGGTGTCACATGCCTTTGTAACTGTTGAAATGTCATAGTTTTGCACTTAGAATCAGCCTTCTAGCTGCATCTGTGAAAATGTTGAGTTTTATTTGAAGGCAGAAACTGGGGAACAAAAAGTGACATTTTATCTGAAACCTGGCTTAAGGAACTGAATTCTGCCTGGCAACTACCCCCATCAGGAGTGAAACTTGAGTCACCACTGTGTTCCCAGGCCAACCTTCCTTTTGCTGCCCACACTAAGGATATGCCATCTATCTGATAATTGAATTACCTGTGCTCTGCAGGAGAGTGAACAAAGCCCTCTTCACTCAGGCAAAGGTTTTATTGGCAGGAGTCGTAAATGGTCATAAAAAGTGGCTTCCTCCTGAGGAAAGGGGAGGGGCACTGCCTGTGAGAGCAAGCTGGCTTGGCAGAACTGGAAAAAAACAGAAATTCAACCTTGTGCTGAGGGTAAACCACACCCCTTTGGAGCCAGAACATAACTTTAAAAAGATGGATCATTCATAGAGCGGACATGTGAAAATTTTATAAATGATACCATAATTCTTGTGATTTTTCTGCCCACATTTTAAGAGGTTTTTCGACCCGGTGGCATGTTCAGGGGGGTTTTAGCGGAAAAGTGGATATTACTCTAAATGTATGCATGTTAAAAATCTGAAACTTCATCAGTTAATGTCCCTACTCCCTGCACACATGTATGTAAAGTTGGGTCAATGTCAGAAAGTGAAAAATCAGTTAAAAAGTCAATAATGTGCCATTTCTGAATGCAAGCTCCCAGGAAGAGCAGAGTTTGAACAGGGGATACCTCCTGTAATGCATGATGGGTGCATAAGATTTTAAAACAATATGTACCTCTACAAATATGTATTTGTTTCAAATCTAGATTTGTGTGTAAATTGACAGGAGGAGTGGACTTTCTGCAGGCTGTAAAATGACATCACTCTGACCCAACCTAGCTCCCCCAATCAAATGATAAATGGAAGTTTGACCAATTAGAAGCTGAGAGAGAGGTAGGGTCAGTGATGCTAGAACACACCCACATTCTAAACACATAAAAGCAGACAGACAGGACAGATAGGGACCTTCAAAATCCATCTGCCGCTGGAAGCTCTGCCGGAAAAATCCATACTTTACCTCCATCAAACCTCCAGAGAGCCAAACTAGAGACTTCAATCTATCCAGAACTAGAGACCCAGACCAGAGAACCAGAGAGAGCTGACCCAGATCACTGTGAAGTGCAGAGGCCAGACCAGACCAGACCAGAGTCCAGTCTAAAACCCTGACCAGATCCGTGATGAGGCCCATTTCACTCAAGAATATAGTGTGAGTACATAGCAAACTGTGCAGAACCAATCTCTTAGTTAAAATAATATAATTCAATCCTATTTTAATCTAAGTAGAACTGTCTCCTAACTGTCACCTGTCATTTGTAAAGCTGTCACCTGTCATTTTAGCTGCAAAATCTGCCACTTGTCATTTTGAACTTTAAAATTTGCAAAACCAAAAACGACCTTTATTTAATCGCTCATATCTCCGCGACCGTTTGTGCTAGAGACTTGCAGTAACTTTCATTTTGAAGCTGAGATCCTAGGCTTTCCTAGGACCCCAAAACGATAGAGATAGTCCTTGTGGTTCCTCTGTAATAGCGCTCGGCGCATCCGCGAATTTTGCCGCGATTTGCAAATTTCTCCACATGTAAAATCAGCTGCTGCTTGCCTTCCATTTGCCAGAAATTCGTTTAACCTGCTAACTATCCCTGCCTCATTGCTAGTGTGAGCCTGGACTAATATTAACTAGATACCAATCACCCTGAACCTCTGAAAAGGGGATTAAAAGCATTTCCAGCATATTTTTTAATTCATTGCCAGCACATATCAAAGCAATTTGGGCCTGTGTTTTCAAACTTCTGTAGTCTAAGCTTGCTGGGGTGAACTGATTTACATTGATTGCATTTCTGAGAACTGTGTGTTTTCCTTCCATTTCCTTGCCTTGCATCAAGGGGGGGAGGGGATTGCCAGAGAAAAGTGATTACATTGTTTGGTTGAAATCATATTGAGTATTTTCTGTACTGCATTCATTGAATATTGCATCCACCTGAGCTTACATAAAGCATTCTGTACCACCTTCTTCTTTTGTTCCTATTCACCTGTGTGCTATCTTATCCATTTCATCTCAACTCATTAGTGATTATAAAGAAGCGTGCTAGTGCCAGATTCTCCGTTGTTAATATTTATCATATCAGATTAAGTGTGATATTCAATTATTAATTTACTATAAAGGGTGATATATATCTATTGTTTAAATTATCAAATAAACCTTTTAAACTTGCAAAACAGAACTACTTCTTGGCTCAGTGGGGTCAGGGGGATTCCAAGAGAGGGGTGTTATATAGGGGTAGTCATCCAGAACGCATGAACTGGACCTAAAGATATATCAATAAGGGTTTTCATTCAGTATTATAGACTAGGCGTTGACTTAGCTGTAGTGTTGAATTGAATCCTCTTACATGCTTTATTTCCTTTACATGCAACACCACCCTGTGTGACCAACAAAACCCATGCGCACTATGTTCTGGCCTCAGAATTGTCTATTCCTCTTCGTGAACATTGAGACTATCAATGAGTTAGAAGGCAACACCTTATCTTTGTTGTTTGTTGTTTCTTTATTTGGTAATGCGCACCAAACCCTGAGGTAGAATATTTGAAGCTTAGTTACAACATAGAAGTCAATACATAACAAACAATTACAGTGCATACAATTGTGAATGGGGTGCAAAGTACACGTGAAATAAAAGGGTCAGTAGAGTGATACGCATAGAAGTATGCGGCTATCCTGAGGGTCTGGAGCATAAGTAAGTGGGCAGGGTGTCCTTGGTGCGAAGCCAGTGTAATAGATCACCTCTGAATCTAGAGTATGGCTGTTCCACTCTAAAGGCAGAGGGGAGTGCATTCTAGTACAGTGCCGCTTTGACTGGGAAGCTGCCCCCACCAGCTTTGGAGAGTCTGAATCTGGGAGTTTCTAGGTAGAGAAGGTTAGATGATCTAGTATGGTGAGGATATACTTTTCTGGTCAGTCTGGCAGAGAGATAGGGAGGTGCAGTGTTATTGAGACACTTGAAGGTGAGGGATATTGTTTTAAGGAGTATCCGGTCACACTGGTCTCTTCTGATGTTGGAAATGTGCTCTCTACGGGTTATATTCAACGCAGCTCTAAGGGCATTGTTTTGCAGTATTTGCATTTTGTTTAGGATGGTTTTGTTGGCGCCTACATAGAGGGCATTGCAGTAGTCTAGCTTGGACATTATTAGTGCATTGGCGAGCATAATGCAGCTGGCTTTAGATAAAAAGGGTCTGCAGGCCCTAATCAGTTTACAGGTATAAGCTGTAGATGAAGCCAGGGAGCTAACTTGTTTTTTAAGTGTTAATGTAGAATCAAGGTAAAATCCTAATGTTTTTATCTCAGTTACTACTTTGATTACGTTGCCATCGATGTTAAAGGTGGCGTAGTTGGGGCTACGTTTTTTTTAGGTTAGAGTCAGAACCCAGAATCAGGATCTCAGTTTTGTCGTCATTCAGACAGAGGCCATGTGAAGCTATCCATGCCTGAATGAGGAGGTATATCATATTTACCAGAGCAGTGTCTTCGACGAAGTTGCCGAAAAGGGGTATGAGGATCTGGGTGTCATCAGCATAATTGGTATATGTGACACCCAGTCTGTCAAGTTTGTCGAACAGTGGCTTGGTAAAGATGTTATACATTGTCAGTGAGACGCATGAACCTTGTGGGACACCACAGGTGATTTGGATAGGGTCTGCTGCGGCTGAAGGGGAGAACGCTCTCATCGTACGGTTAGCTAGGAAGGATTGTACCCAGGCTATAGCATCACTCGAGAAATGTGCAGCTGATGCTAAGTGTTCGCATAACACTGCATGATCCACCAGGTTGAAGGCTGCCGATAGGTTGTGGAGGAGTAGCATAGCTGTTTTACCCTTGTCCTTCAACTCGTCGATTTGTGTCTTTAAATCAATTAAGGCCGTTTCAGTCCCATGTTGTGGTCTGAATCCTGATTGGCGCGATCCTAGTAAGAGGGTAGCCTCGAGGTAATTTTGGATTTGGATGTAGGTTACTGAATGGGACTGTAGTAATTGGTCTGTAATTGGTGGGGATGGCCGGGTCTAGGGTCTGTTTCTTAAGGAGCGGTAGTACCCAAGATGCTTTGAGATTCATTGGGACAGTGCATGATTTGAAGGAGGCGTTAATTAGCTCGTAGATGAAGGGTGCTAAATCTCTAGATGCATCCTTAATTATTTGGGCTGGGCAGCTGTCGCCCTGACAGTTAGATGGCTTCAGGGATAATATAACCTTCTCGGTTTCCAATATAGAGATATTGGTGAATCTGAAAGGTGTATTGCTGTTTGGAGTAGCAGTGGGTGGGGTAGGATGTGTCTCAGTGGAGTGCAAGGATGCTTTTTTATCAGCTATTTTAGTCTGCAGAGTGGCTATTTTATTCAATAACGCATTTTTGATGCTGGTGCACCATTGTTGATCTTTTGGGATGTTATCTGTGGGTGGAATGGGGTTTTCCATTTCACGAAGGATGGTGAAAAGCTCCTTGGTGTTGGAGTTAGCCTTAATGATTCTTTCATTGAACGTATTCCTTTTTGTGAGGATTATTTCTTTCTTGTAAGCATTAGCGAAATTAGTTAGTATGGTTTTGTTCTCGACCGTAGGGGAGTGTCACCAGATGGCTTGAAGTTTCCTTTTTTGGAGTCGTAATTCTTTCAGCTTGGCTGTGAACCAGGTATTAAGGTGTGACTTTTGCTTGCTTTTGCATAATTTGACTGGCGCAATAGTGTCAAGGGCGTTAGTCATAGTTTTGTTGAAGGTCTCTACTAATGTGTTAGGGTCGGAATTGTTGGTAATTGAGGAGAGGGTAGGTAGGAGGAGAGGAAGTAGTTTTTCAACAGTGATGTCTTTTTTGCTTCTGGTTGAGAACGGTGGTACTATTTCAAATATTTTTCTGCCTTTGGGGCTCTATTGAAGAGAAACCAATTAGGTGATGGTCGGTCCAAGGTTGTGGGGTTATTTTGGTGATGGTGATAGAACAGTTCAGGTTGGCTACCCGGTCTAATAATCACCCTTTCATAACAGTAGGATCAAGGACTGTTTGTGTCAGGCCGTGTTCTGTCAAAATAGTTTCAATAGTTTGTGCCCGTTTATCCTCGGGGCCATTGAAGCCCAGGTTGAAGTCTCCTAGCAGTAGGAGATGTGTGGTATCCTTAATGTTGTTGGTGAGGAGGCTGGAGAGGTCTTCTTGAAAGGTGCCTATTGGACCAGGAGGTCTATATACTAGAAAGATGGTTAATGTACTATTATTGGAGTCAGGGAGTTTGGCTGAGAGTAGTTCGCAGGATTTGATTTCAGGGGGTGTGGATAGCCTTAGTGCCAGTTTGGTTTTGGCTATGATGGCAAGGCCACCCCCTTTAGAGTTGGGCCTGTCAACTCTCAGTATTTGGTAACTGTCTGGTATGGCTGACATGAGATCTGGGCCTGCTGCATCATGTAGCCAGGATTCAGTAACAGCCAGGATGTCTAAGTCGTCAGTAGAGAGTATGTCTGCAATTTCGGTAATGTGCGCCATGAGGGGTCTGGTATTAATGAGGGCTCCTGAAATAGTTGCCATTTTGTTCTGCCCTTGGGGAGGGGAGGGTCTTTGTTTAGTGTGATTGCGAAGGTGGTGGGCAATGGTATAGGTCAGAGTTTTTTGCACGGTTTCCGAAGTTGGTATAGCGGAAATATAGTCTATGGCAAAAGTGTTATGCCTAAGAGGGGTGTCTAAGGACCTGATTCTATTGGTCTTAGGTTCGTGGATCTGGGGCAGTCTTACTCAAAGTCTCAGTTTTCTCTCATGCAAGGTGCAGGTTAAGAGATTAAAGCAGGACATTATTGTGAGGGCACAAAGGAGTGACAGTCTTATGATTTACAGTTGACTCTTTATAGTGTGCATAGTTCTATTTGTCTGTAATATTTGTTATTCCGCAGGAGGTATGTAGCACCAGGTCAGGTTTGGGACAGTGACAGGTGTGGTGGGGGCTAAGCAAGTTATACTGTGTCACCTTGGTGAGGTACAACTTTAGGTGGTATATATATGTGGTGGCTAGCGGTGGGCTAGTTCTTCCAGCGGAGTAGTCTGGTATATCTCAGGGGAGCTCAGGATGAGAGTGACAGGTACCCTAGCGGTTAAGATACATTAAAATAAGTCTAATTCCAAAGGTTGGCATACTTTCATTAGGGGCAGATGGAAGGTGAGTACACATTAGCAGAGTGGTTGTGTGGACAAATAGGCTAGTCCAATTTTAGCATAGCGCAATCAGGGCAAATGGTCTAAGGTCACAAAATTCTAAGAACATTCGGCTTCAAATTTGAAAAGATGTCGGTTCAGGGTCGGACATCCAGATTCACGATGATGGTTGGAAGTATTTGCCCATTCAGAGTAAAAAAGCAATATTGGGCCGATAATTTGCGAGGGTGGGTGTGGGCGCCGTATCTTACCCTCTGATGCCGGGTAAATGCATATAAGGTGGTACCTCTCCGCGGAGAGGGGGATTTCGACCTTGGCATACATTCCTGGGTAATATTATCCTTTTGCTGAAAATGTGCTGTTAGTATTGGTGTTGTCAGACATTTGAATGACCATCTTCCTGGTAGCAGCGTATACTGAAAGGAAGATAACATGAGAGACCGTTACCCAGTTTCCCATGTGAACATTGCATGCAACTTTGTACTAGAGAAGTAGCCTGCTATCTTTCAGCTTCTCAAATGTCTTTGCACCATGCACTCTAGAAGTGTATATATCCACCATATGGATTACATACTTCCCGAGCAAGAAATCACCTTAGATAAAGAGCATATGCATGTCACATGTGTCTGTTTGACAGAGCACACGTTCTTGCAGAAACCACCGTTACTTTGTGTTACATAAATTAAAAAAACAACTCAGCAAAGTGCACCTTCACAGATGGCATTCTATTGCAACAACCACATAACATCACCCAGTCGTTCCTCCCTTTCTGAGTGTGTTTGCCATGTAATGCAGCCAAATGTGATATTTTTTAAAATGCGTTTCCGTGCGGACTGAATGAGTTAATAAATAACATCTTGCTACTGGCAAGAGGGCATGATGAACTTTAAACCAAGGCCAAGCAGCACTGAGTTCAGTTTAAATCAGAAACAAAGGTTATATTCAGGTGACACTATAAACAGCCACAGACCAATGCCATTTGCCTGCAGGAAGCAGTGTTCAACTCTCCACCCATTGCGTGATCAAAGAGCCAGGTCAATGGTTGCTCAAACACCAGGCATCCACACAGGTATTTATCTACTCTCACAGATAGGTTGTACTGCCCTTGAATGTTATCACTAATCTCTCCAGCTGGTATTTCTCCCCCATCTACTGACATTGCACCCACCAATCAACCTACCCCGCCACATGCTCACTTGATTTACAAATGCGCAAAGCCATTGGGTAATGAAATGTATTACATCCCTCCCCTGTCCTTCTTCCATTCCCATTTCAATCCCCATGTCTGTCTCTCTCCCATTACACATTTCTCATGTCCTTTAAATACGCCCCGGCACTTGGTTAACTCTCGGCCCCCCTTAAACACACCTCAACGTCCTCCCCCTCCAGCATGATTTCTCCATGCTCCTCTGCTGTACTCCCCCCAGCATGCTTTCTCCATGCCCCTCTCCTGTACTTCCCCCCTCTCCAGCATACTTCCTCCATGCCCCTCTCCTGTACTTCACCCTCTCCAGCATGATTTCTCCATGCTCCTCTGCTGTACTCCCCCCAGCATGCTTTCTCCATGCTCCTCTGCTGTACTTCACCCTCTCTAGCATGCTTTTCCCATGCTCCTCTCCTGTACTTCACCCTCTCCAGCATGCCTTCTCCATGCTCCTCTGCTGTACTCCCCCCCTAGCATGCTTTCTCCATGCCCCTCTCCTGTACTTCCCCCCTCTCCAGCATACTTCCTCCATGCCCCTCTCCTGTACTTTACCCTCTCTAGTATGCTTTCTTCATGCTCCTCTCCTTGCTCCTCTCATGTACTTCACCCTCCAGCATGATTTCTCCATGCCCCTCTCCTGTACTTCCCCCCTCTCCAGCATAATTCCTCCATGCCCCTCTCCTGTACTTCACCCTCTCCAGCATGATTTCTCCATGCTCCTCTGCTGTACTCCCCCCAGCATGCTTTCTCCATGCTCCTCTGCTGTACTTCACCCTCTCCAGCATACTTCCTCCATGCCCCTCTCCTGTACTTCACCCTCTCCAGCATGATTTCTCCATGCTCCTCTGCTGTACTCCCCCCAGCATGCTTTCTCCATGCCCCTCTCCTGTACTTCACCCTCTCTAGTATGCTTTCTTCATGCTCCTCTCCTTGCTCCTCTCATGTACTTCACCCTCCAGCATGATTTCTCCGTGCTCCTCTGCTGTACTCCCCCCAGCATGCTTTCTCCATGCTCCTCTGCTGTACTTCACCCTCTCCAGCATGCCTTCTCCATGCTCCTCTGCTGTACTCCCCCCTAGCATGCTTTCTCCATGCCCCTCTCCTTGCTCCTCTCATGTACTTTACCCTCCAGCATGATTTCTCCGTGCTCCTCTGCTGTGCTCCCCCAGCATGCTTTCTCCATGCTCCTCTCATGTACTTCACCCTCCAGCATGATTTCTCCATGCCCCTCTCCTGTACTTCCCCCCTCTCCAGCATACTTCCTCCATGCCCCTCTCCTGTACTTCACCCTCTCCAGCATGATTTCTCCATGCTCCTCTGCTGTACTCCCCCCAGCATGCTTTCTCCATGCTCCTCTGCTGTACTTCACCCTCTCCAGCATACTTCCTCCATGCCCCTCTCCTGTACTTCACCCTCTCCAGCATGATTTCTCCATGCTCCTCTGCTGTACTCCCCCCAGCATGCTTTCTCCATGCTCCTCTGCTGTACTTCACCCTCTCTAGCATGCTTTTCCCATGCTCCTCTCCTGTACTTCACCCTCTCCAGCATGCCTTCTCCATGCTCCTCTGCTGTACTCCCCCCCCTAGCATGCTTTCTCCATGCCCCTCTCCTGTACTTCACCCTCTCTAGCATGCTTTCTCCATGCCCCTCTCCTGTACTTCACCCTCTCTAGTATGCTTTCTTCATGCTCCTCTCCTTGCTCCTCTCATGTACTTCACCCTCCAGCATGATTTCTCCGTGCTCCTCTGCTGTACTCCCCCCACCATGCTTTCTCCATGCTCCTCTCCTGTACTTCACCCTCTCCAGCATGCCTTCTCCATGCTCCTCTGCTGTACTCCCCCCTAGCATGCTTTCTCCATGCCCCTCTCCTGTACTTCCCCCCTCTCCAGCATACTTCCTCCATGCCCCTCTCCTGTACTTCACCCTCTCTAGCATGCTTTCTCCATGCTCCTCTCCTGTACTTCCCCCCTCTCCAGCATGCTTTCTCCATGCTCCTCCTGTACTTCACCCTCTCTCGCATGCTTTCTCCATGCTCCTCTCCTGTACCCCCCCTCTAGCATGCTTTCTCCATGCTCCTCTCCTGTACCTCGCCCTCTCTAGCATGCTTTCTCCATGTTCGTCTCCTGTACTTCAACCTCTTCAGCATGCTTTCTCCATGCTCCTCTCCTGTACTTCCTCCTCTCTAGCATGCTTTCTCCATGCTCCTCCTGTATTCCCCCCGCTCTAGCATGCTTTCTCCATGCTCCTCTCCTGCACTACCCCTCACTAGCATGCTTTATCCATGCTCTTCTCCTGTACTTCACCCTCTCCAGCATGCTTTCTCCATGCTCCTGTCCTGTCTTTCACCCTCCAGAATGCTTTCTACATGCTCCTCTCCTGCATTTCACCCTCTCTAGCATGCTTTCTCCAGGCCCCTCTCCTTGCTCCTCTCCTGTACTTCCCCCTCTCTAGCATGCCTTCTCCATGCTCCTCTCCTGTAGTTCACCCCAACACCTGCTTTGCACGACTATTCTGTGCGTCTCCCCCACCCTTTTGCCCCTAGCACTGTCTCATGTTGGTCCCACAAGTGTCTCTCTTGACTGGTTGTCAAACATTCACCTATCCTGTCCCTCACCCACTTTTGTGTCCCTTTTCACTAGGATTTATAGTACATTTCGCTCTCTACACACTGTCAGCCATTCCCATAACTCTTTGCCCCGTTTCGTTCTATGGAAACTCTTTTATCCTAAAATATGATGCCTGTCCATCCATTCTGTCTCTCCTATGAGTGGCTGCTTCACTCGACGAAGCCCCTGTCCACTGACCTTCTCTTTTAGTCTCTCCCATTTCTATCTACCTTGCTCCTCTAACATCCCAGGCTCCATTCTATCTTTACTTTGTGTTTCCACTTTCTTTTTATTTATTTATGACATTTGTTATATGCCCAAACCCGAGGGTATCATCACGGCGTAGGTTACAATAGTGTTTAAATCTGGTTACAGGTAGGTAAAGGTTACAGGTTAGGGTTACTTTTCACATTTCGCATAGGAAAACCGACATAACTAAGTCAACAGTTGCAGAATAGCATCAGGGTATCATCAAGGGTATCACAGCACAGGTTACAGTATTCTTTAAGTCTAGTTACAGGTAGGTAAAAGGTTACTTTTAAGGTTGCAGGTTAAGGTTATTTGTCACATTTCGCATAGTTATACCGACATTACTTACTAAATCAGCAGTTACAGAGTAGCATTGAGTCCTAAATTGCATTCTACAGGTATTATACTGTCATGGTTCTCTGTCCTGAATTAGTATTTGTTAAAGAGCCAAGTTTTCATGGACTTCTGGCTTTAGTTTGGCTATGGTGTCTAGGACCTGGTCCTGGCTGACCGGTGAGAATTTGAATTGGGATGCTGAGTTTTCCTGCACATTGTTCATTAATGGTGGGGGTGAGCTTTTGCCCTCTAGTAATGCTCTCTTAACTTCGATTTTATCTTCTAGCATAGTTATTTTGGAGGCTAAGGCATTTTGTATGGTGGTTCACCATTATTTGCTTTCATTAGTGGAGATGGTTGCGGGAATGGGGTTCTCCAATTCTTTAAGAGTGGTAAAAAGTTCTTTGGAGTTTGAGGTAGCATTGGTAAAACGAAAGTTAAAGGTATTGGCTTTATGCGCTATGATAGTTGATTTATAGACTTTGATTTCAGCTAGCATAGTGCTGGCTGAGTCTACTGTGGGCGATTTCCTATGCAATTTCTTCCTTAAACCAGAAATTAGAACGCTTTGGCAATTTTGGTATTTTGGTTTTGAGTGGAGCTAAGAGGTCAATGGTGGTTTCGAGGCAGTTGTGGTAGATTTTGGCTATACTTGTGGGGGACGGGTTAGTGTAGGATTGGGCGGCAAGAGTCTCTATTAATAATGGAGTGAGATTTTCGGCTGTGAGGTTACGGGTATTTCTTATTTCAATAGGGTTGAGCTTGGTAGGGTGGGTGGTAAATTTGTCTTGGTTGCTGAGTTGAAAGCTGATCAGATGATGATCTGGCCAGGTGATTGGTAATATGGAGTCTACAGTGATGTGGGCATTCAATGTCAATATCTAGTCTAGTATTCTGCTTTTTTCGTGGGTGGGCATAGTTACTAGTCGAGTGAAATTTATATCTGTCATAGCTGTATGGAAGGCACTGGCTATGTGGTCTTGTGAGTCATTGAATCCTAGATTAAGGTCACCTAGAATAATGAATTTCGTGTTGGGCTTAATGAATGGTGTGATAAGGAAAGGGATGTCATGTTACGGGTTGGTGGTTATGATATGGGGCTCTATATATGATGAGCAGGTTGGTAGTGGTTTTAGGGTCAGTTGTCATTTTGATGAGAAACATTTCATATCCTTCCAGGGTGCCCAAATGGTAGGTCCTGAGTTACGTCTCCTCCTGTTGATTCCTGGCGGTCAGCCCTGATTACGTTATAGTCAGGGGGATGGCATACATAAGTAGTGGGCCAGAAGCTTGATGCAGCCAAGTCTCAGTGACGATGAGGAGGTCGAGGTCATGATCTATGATGGTGTCGTGGACTTCGAAAGCATGTTCTCCTAGAGAGCGTGCATTGAGTGCACCCATTAGAATGGGGGCAGGGTCCTGCTCAGATTCCGAAGGGACCACCTGGGGCTGTGTAGGTTTTTGTGTTCTCTGTTCTGGTAGGTTATGGGTTTTTACAAAGGTGGTGGACGAGGCAAGATTGTGGATGAAGCGTGAGGCTAGTCTTGTGTTTCTAACGTTAGCTGATATAGGGTCATAGACATTGTGGTGCGTACAGGTAATCTGGAGCAGAGTCGTGTTGTGCGGTGTAAACTGGTGCATGGGGTGCTCTTGGTGATAATAGTCTTGGCTGTAATGTTGGGGTTGATTATATTGATGGGTTTTTCAGTAGTGTTCCTGCTGTAGTTTCTGGGTGGACTTTGTTGGGACATGCGTAGTGCGTGCTTAGGGAATGGTGGAGTTTTAGGCAGGAAGGGGGTGGGGCAGGGGAGTGGGTGGTGGCTTGGATAGCCATGTTTCACCAGAACATTACCCAGGGGAGTGTAGGCACCTCCCGGGCAATATGCAGGCTCATCTGCTGTGAGTGGGGGATACGGGTCCATGGTGGTGGTTGCTATTTGGGATGGACGACTATGGTGATAGCACAAGAGTATGGGTACACATCTAGGTGTCAGTGATGCAGTGGTAAGGTCGAGGGGCACTACTTATGCAGAGGATTTAGCCAGGTGATATTACCCAGGAGTGGTGATGGGGAACAAGTATACTATGGGTGTCGACCAAGGTGGGCTAGTGACGCAAGTGGAATTGCCGGCATTAGTAAGTCTTAAGATAGTCGAGCATTAATGGTTATGCTGAGCCCTGTGTCCTAGGTACTAGTACTTTGACAATTGTGGCCACGGAAATCAACTGAGCAGCACCTTAGTGGTGGTGGGTGTGAATATGCAGTGCTATAGAGATGTCAGTAGCATGGTTATACTAGCATTCATGGCACTCAAGGCACAACTACTGGCTTCATTGATAAACCGGGTGCAACTTTTTAACATTTGAGGCACACAGGGGTAAAAATGCTAAACCTTAATACAGTGAATATGCGGCGCTATCGAGGGGCAGACACATGGTTATACTGGAATTTATGGCACTCAGGGTACAACTTACTGGCATTTGTGGTAATTCCGGTGCAACTTTCTAACAAGTGAGGCACACAGGTGTAAGATGCTGACATTAATACAGTGAATATACGGTGCAGTGGGAATGTCAGTAGCACACTTATATTAGCATTTATGACAGTCAGTGTACATTTTACTTGCCATGGTGATAGAGTGCAGTGGGTCTGCGCAATTAAGGTAACACGGTGCAAGCATGTTGGTAAGTAGATTGTAGGAATATGCTGAACAATGATAAAGGTATAGACATTGCATATGCCGGTGTATCTAATAACCGCGCAATAGTACTTGAATACGGGAAAGCGGATCAGAGTTAGCTGGGAATAAGCATCATGTGTAGTAAAGGATCGATGGTAGGTTATACTGTGGCGGTAGGTACACCGCTGAGTATGAAAAGTATATGAAGCGACTGGTTGGGATACTGGAGGCTGGTCTTGCGGTGTGGAATCTGTTTTGGGCACGTCAGCTCCGGCACTGTAACGGTCAGATCATAGAGTCTGTGCTTGTTAATGCAACATGGTCAATGGGGGTTTCCCTTCAGGGTGCATAGCCGGATAGATCAATGGGTGGGTGGAGGCTTGGAGGGGAGGCAGGGCGGGTCGCGGGGCTACAGATAGGTGGAGGAGGAATCTTAGCGCAGGGGGCAGCTGAAATGTGGGAACTAGTAACTCGGTCAGGCACAGTCAGGCGCCTTTTACAGGGCCTTCGACACGGGCCGGTCCGCCTGCCAGCAGACAGATTTGGCTGTTATTGGGGTGGGCACCCAATCAGCTGCACAGTGTCGAATCACGAGGAGAGGTTGCAGATGGAAAATATAATCAAACGGCGGCGGCCATCTTAGCATTGGAAAATACACTGAAATTATAGACTTTACAGGATGCAACGTTTCTTTCTCGGCAATCTCGATCACGGAGAGGCTAAATGAATATTTAAGTGTATTCAGTGGATCGTAGCAGGCAAACTGGGTTGTTTTAGGTGCAGGTTTGCACTAAAAGTCGTCAGCAGCCCCAGTAGCCAGGACGGCTTACCTATTCTACTGGATCTGTGTGTGCACTGCTCCTGCAGTATACGGGTTCAGGAGGCCTTCCAGACCTGCAGATGCCTTCTCAGGCAGGCGCTGTTGATCAATGAGAGCATCATGCTCAGTCAGGCGCCTTTCTACTGCACCACTCACCTGTTGCTTTTCACATTCAATTTGCCGTTGGTCTCTACCTCTATTGCACTTCTCCCATGTTTGTTCCTTCCTTCACCTCCACCATTGTTCTTCTATGCTTTCTCTCTTTCTCTCTCTCTGTACTGCATATCACTTTGTTCCCTTTTACATTATTTTCCTAGTTTCTCTCTCATCTCTCCTATTCAGCCTGCCCATCTCCATGTATGGTGTGCCTCTTTCATGTTACACGTGCCACTATATTTCCCATATCTCAACCCTTCTATATCACTTCTGCAAATTATTCCTATTCCTTGCTCTCTTCCTTGTACCTCTCCCTAAATCTCCCGTTCTTCCATTTCTCTTTTTTGTACCTCTCTTATTTCTCTTTCCCTTACTCTACTTTTATGTCCTCTGGCCTATCTCTGTCCATCGAGTCTCCCGATTACCTGTCCATTCCATTCTCACTGGTACATCCTGATCATCTTTGGGTAGGAGTATGACTTTTATAGAGTGCACAAGGTATCTTAGTGCTGAACTGAAGGGCGAGGAGTCAGTTCTTATTGGGGGAATAGAAAGGTCTTGCATCCGCACATGACTCTGAGTGTCACGGAGCAATAATGTACGTTTGGTTCCCAGCTGACCGGTCAAATTAAAGGCCCACCTGCCCTTACAGGCCCAGAGGAATCACAGTAGATAGTCCTGAAGCCCCAGTGAGGGTGCATTGCCATACGTTAGGCAGAAACATAAAAGGATGGAGATGACATCCAAAGGCATGTAGAAATAGACAGTAGTCAGGAATTTTAGTTTGCAAAAACCACTGCATTTATCTGAGGGATCTAGGGTTTCGGACATTAGGAACGTACGGGGGAAGATGGCCATTGCTAGGTAATATAGGTGAGGGCCACAGGGGTCAGGCATGCCAACCATAATCATTAACTACATTTTATCGGCTTTATGAAACACCTCCATGAAGTTTCCAAACAGGTATCCGTTACTGCCCAGACCTGCAAAACATGATCTGGGGTATCATGAGCATAGAAATAGAAGCAGAAAGCAAAGCGGAGGATGAGCAATGCCAAGGAACAGAGAGACACGAAGAGAATGGTGCGAGGAGCAATCCCAGGGTGCCTTTTGAATCAAAGGGAGAGGGGATTAAATAAAAAGGGGAGAGTAAGACTAAATGGGTTCACTTCAAAACATGAGTTAAACTAAGCTAGTCCCGTCTCTCCACAGTCAGCCTCTGCTTGGCTTTTTACCACTATGGAATGGAAGACAACATCAAATATGGAAATGGCCTAAGGTACTAGCATTTCTACATGGTCACAAAAGGATGGTCTGAGAACAAATTCAAGTCACTTTATAGGAGGGGAGATAGGGTTGAAGGAGGAGGGAAACGTAGGGTTAAGTAAAGTTTTTTTCAAGCAGGGGTCAACATTTGGTATGGTACCCTTGAAGAAAGAGGTTGTAAAAGAGCAAGCGTGCCAGCAGCACAGGTAAAACAACACAGCATTTTCTAAAAGGTAGCGACGGGATTGAGGTCATCTGAACCAGGATTAGTGGAGTACAGGGATCAAGAAATCCAAGTGATGAAAGACATTTTTCTAGGAATGAAGTGGCAGGGGTACAACAGGACTGTGAGAGGTGGAGAGGTGACCACAATCTGGACTGTAGCAATGGAGGAGGGTTGGAGGGGCAGATAACTGAATGGTCATGACAATAGAAAAAGTAAAGTGTGTGGACAAGGATCTATGATGGCATGTTAACTACCTGCTGCAGCATTTCAAGTTGTCTCGTTTAAAACAACATGTGTGACAGGAGGGGTTCATCAGGGTCAAAGATTAAAGTTCCAGCCATAATAATTAAGCACTGAAACAACCAAATACCGGCTATACATTCAGCAAAGAGGGGGTAAAAAGAAACATTGGGCAAGTTGGCAATATGGCTCCAATAGTAAGCAGAACAGAGGCTATGGTCTGAGAGGACAAGCTATCCCTTACTGGCTAGTGTGATCTCCCTCCACACATAGAGCTATAATGGTCCATTTGGGTCGTCTTGTCAGAAGAGAGGGCCTGAAAGACGTAAAGCATAGAGTGGGTGGTAAACCTGGTCTCTGAACACTGAACCAAAGTTCTATTTAATTCAATCTTCAGTGTACCTTTGTTTGGCTTAGTTTCTAAAGTTGCATTCAATTTGGAATTCAACATGCAGTGGCTTTTACTTCATTCTAAAGTTCTGTTGACTTCGGAATTCAACATGAATTAGTTTTGCGTAATTATAAAGTTTTTATCAGTTCAGTATTCAATGGGCATTGGTGGGGCTTGATGTTCAATATTCATTTGTTTTACTCCAATTGAAATGCCCAGCACTGGGAGACATTAACGAATGTTCTCCCTGAGACACACGACCACTCAGATACAAAGTATTCCTTGCACTTCAACAATCAGCCATGGCAATGATCTTAAACTGGAGACTTTTGAAAACGCTCTCTCTGAGACATGCAACCACTCCGATACAAAGTATTCTTCAACAATGTAACATTCCAGCATTCTCGCACCGGGTTTCTCATCTGACAGGAACTCACTGGTCGCTTTGATGGCTTCTACAGCAGTGTGGGGCACACAGATTTCTGCTTCTGCTGTCAGGGGTCCAACTCCGGCTCCTTGACACAGGGGGGCGGGTACCTCTCATACAAGGGAAAGGGACAGCCTCTCCACACGGCTCCCTTCTCTGCCCTCAGTCCACTCCACAGAGCCCAAGCTCCCACACCACACTTCCTGAGACCACCTCTCTCTGCAGTCCCCAGCGTCTCGGCGTGCTGCACATGGTGGACTGACCCACAGCAGTTTCCTCCAGCGGCTCGCCGCTCCTCAAACAAGGTTCCATGCTGATCACAAGGCTCCCTGTTTTCTCCTCATTTTATACACCTGCAACTCTTTAATTAGTTGCAGGTGTGCTTTCTCAATTAGGCTTGCTCGAACATGATTAAGGGGACATGCCTGACCTTCACAATACTTTACAGGCATCCTCTTCGTCCCAGTACTAAAATGGTGAAATGGCATAGTGTTCAATACTCTCAGCTGCCTCTTCCTCATCTCAGTACTGTCAAGTGTCACATGAGGGGAAATGAGAGGAGCGGACTTACAATAACCCCTAACAGTTGGGCAAAGGTAAGGTTGGTTGTCAATAGGGAAAGGGGGATACCATTCCTCGCCTGGGTGCACCCACTTCCAATCCCCAACGACTCTCCACACAGGTAATTCTTCCTTGCTTCTCCACCCCCAGGGTCGGGATCCAAGAGCAATGGTCTGTCCCTGGCCACCTGAGAAGAGAATCCAGGGTATTTAGGAGTGAGGATACCTTCAGGTTTCTCACAGAGGTCTACGTGTGTTATGCAGGAACAACCAAAAGAAAGGGCAGAAACACAGTGATCATGGTTTGAAAAAGGAGAGTATCATTCTGAAAGATGGACTCTGGAAGGTGCAAGGCCATATCTCGCAAAATGTGCATATAGTCTCTTGATCAGCATGTTCTTGCATCTGTGCAGACAAGAGTAGAAATGCTTAGGTCTAGCTTGCCGTGCATCTCTGCTGTGTATCAGGTGAAAGGTCTGCTTATAAGTGCAGAGAGATAAGACAACAAAATGGAAGCGACCAATTATTGCAGCAAATACATCATTTTTTAAGTGGGCACTATGCAACATAAAAAAAACATAGTATATGCACTTAGTAAGGGTGTGTGTTTTTCCATGGGCATAATCGTGCAAAATTCGCAACCTTTCCTCCATGTGTAGTTACAATATTTAACGCATATATTATGCCTACGCCGTTATCAATTGTTTTTTACCTGCACCATTAATTTTGCAGATTACATTTCTTGCCAATTGTGTTTGTTGGTTGCTAAAATACTGGCACAGAAATATGTACTTGAATAATTTATCAATGATACAGATGCTGCTGGAGAGCTGAGAATCATAATCCCATTACGATTTGCAAAGATTATTAGTTACGATAGTATGGCCAGTGGAAACAATTAAACATGCACAACCACATTTGCAAAATCCATTACTGGAAAAATGTTCATCAAGTGAAAAATAAATGATGCATAGCTAGCTACATGAATGATAATTCACACATAATGCACAGGATACAGGCAGAAGTCCATGTACACACCCAACAAATGCAACTGAGATCAGCCAGGCTACTACTCTCTTCGGGACTGTGGGCCTCATTACGACCCAGGCGGTAAGTTACCGCCTGGGTCGTACCTTTACCACCATGCCGTAAACTACGTTTACGCCATGGTGGTTGGCGGACGTACCGCCCCATTCCGAGGTTGGCGGGGGGGTAAGTCCCCAATCCCCATTTACCCTTCCCCATTCCCAATTTTGCCCCATAGGGCATAATGGGAGTGGGGAAGGCATTAATTACGCCACCGTAAATTACGGTGGCGTAATTAACATCAAGGTCCCTTAGCGCCATGGATTTTAACACCTGCTAAAAGCAGGTGTTAAAACCTCCATGGCGCTAAGGGACCTCGGAATCAGGCGGTAAGGGTCGGCGCTGTTTACGCCGCCGTAAACCCCTTACCTCCTGAGTCGTAATGAGGCCCTGTGACTAGTGTTTGTGCCTTGGAAAAAGGCCCTAGCGGCAGAAATGCCATTGAAGTGGTGGCCTGCCTAATATGCAATGTAGCATGTTACAGCCATGGATCGTGGGGTGGGAGGCAAATGCCATCCCAGTAATTAGGACATCATGGGAAGAGGCACATATTTGGTGGGACAATGTGTTGTGCTGGGAGTCACACCAGTTTAGAAGTCTGGACATGCAAGTATGAGAGCTTGTGAAACCCAGGCCTGCAGCAGGGGCAGAGGGTTGCAACAAGCCAGAGCAAGTTAATTATGGAAACTGTCTTATTTAACTTTCAACCTTTTTGCAAACAAACTAAACTCTATAAACTAAGCTCTAACTCACTTTCAAAACTAAATTCTAAACTTTAAACAATAACTGTCTAAACTTTAAACACTCTAAGCTCCAAATTATCCCTAAATTCTAAAATATACTATTCTATTTCCTAATTTCTGTTTATTTTTCTTGGAAATCAGGAGCTGCAGTATGGAGCGTCCAGCAGTTTACATAAGTCAACTTGCCAAAACAGGTTTGCACATGTGTGGCAAGGGTACCTTAAGTAGAGTCAGCAGCCTGCAGTGACCCTTGCCCTAGTTGCACAAGCACTAACCAGCCACCAGCGCTGCTGACGCCACGGCCTCGAGGGACCGTGAAAGAGAACCAATTGAAATTCCAGGAACAAAAAATCAGCTGGACCATGTAGAGGCCACGATCGGTTGCCTTTCAAAGTTGCCATTATCCCTTGTTCCATTTTTTCCTTTTTGTCTGCATTTTCTAAGGTTATATTTATTTGTGACTAGACATTGGGGCCCCTTGTTTTAACCACCTTGAGACATTTGCCATGTTTTGTTTTTTCGGCTCATGGGGTCCACTAGCCTAGTATCACAGTGAGACGGTAAGTGGTGGCAAAATGTGTGGGTGACAAGAGCCTAAGTCAAGTGGGCCCCTGAGCTGTAGTAGTGATGTGTGTTGTTTTTTCGTATATAGCTCTTAAAGGCTGATTTACATTTTCATTTTTCACACAATGTCACTCAGTACATTGTGTTACATTGTGTTAAATAAATGACATTCAGAGTAGTACAGTGTGCCTGCAAAAATAAATATTATAAACAAGAGAGACACGTGTTGCAATATAGCTTTGTCTTTGAAAGAACAGTACATCTGAAGTCCGATTGGAAGGAAAGCTTCAAGAAGGAGGAAGACATACACTCAACCACAGTTAGTTTGCAGTCTGTTGCGCCGACAGTTGCGCTGTCCGATTTGTGTTATGAAGATTTGGTTTGAATAATCAGGTTTAAATTATGCATTCCCTTCCTAAAAAGTAAATGATCCATATGTAACAATGTGATTTTTGGGAAACAAACAACTCACTCATCTGGGTTGAACCAATTCAGGTGTTAAAAATATACACCATATTTGCTGTACCAGTTTCTCCAGTGAAGAGTGCTGCAGGAGATACAAGCAGCACGAGTGAATGATGGTCGTGCATTTGCATTGTAGTCATCGGAGTCAGCAGCAGCAAGAACATGATCAAAGTCTCCCAGATGTGGTTGCTCCAAATTATAATCTGTTGAAACAGTGCACATGTGGGCAGCAACTGCATGCTTATCTTGAGCACTGTCAGGATTTCTACATTTCTGCCTGACAGATTCGCTCTCAAAGTATGCCCTCTCCCCCCAGTACTAAAAACAGGGCTTGAATCCTAAAACAATAAGAGGGGGGGACTCTGGCGTATGCAGTGGGGAGTGATGTCACCGGCAGTGAACGTACACTGAATGACATTTGCATACTATATATTTTAAGTTGCCTTTACCAACTCAAGTAAGTCCATGGGACAAATAAGCATTTCCCAAGAGAACATGATTTCTTAAAGCATTGCTTGCAAAATAGAAAAGATGTGCACTTTTTATATCTTAAATGTGTCCTTTATAGTAGAAAGTGAATAGGAGTGTTTCACAAGGATTTGCTCAGTTTCTTGTCGTCTCGTGGTTAAGTTTGTTGCCCTACAGCTGTACAACTAGGGTTTGTGTACATGTCGTTGTGCTATCAAGTGGAAGTAGCACTTTTTTATTTAAAAAAAAATGAATTCACTGAAAACACAAGGGGGGGGACAGCGTCCGCAACCTGGAAAAAAAGTGGTCGGCCACCATTCAACCGCGTGTTCCCTCAACTTGAGACCTGTACAAAAACACATCCAGACTTGAGGGTGGCAACAGGGCACACTAAACATTCGATTACAATTCTGCATTGTGTCTCTCTCTATTCTGTTTTGCCATGCCATTAAATCAGAGGCTGGTCGTGTCTGGTCAACGAGATACTGCTCACGTATTTCCACTGCTGTCCTTCTTGAAATGGAGCGTGGTTTAATTGGCTTTGTCTTTAATCAAAATTTGGCTAAGACTTTCTAAATGGGGTTCTCTGTTTAGGACCATACTTGTTAAGCTACTGTGGAAGAAGACAGGCAAACTTTTGCTGCAGTGCTTCCAGCATCAGATGGAGGAGACATTGGAGACGATTGATTTCCTTTGTCCTGGAAAAGTGGTGGCAGTGTTTGGAGTGGTGGCAGCGGCTTCACTGTGCTCTGCTTGGAGGTGCAAGAAGAGATCATTTCTCAAGTACTTTTCCTGATTAATGTCAAGTAAGGCATCAGCGTTTTATGTGCTGCAGTTCAGTCTAGGATCCATCTCATGCCATATCCTTAAGCTGGAAAAAACAAAAAAAAAACAAAACAAAAACCAAAAAGATTCCAGACAATCTGAAACTGTAGTATGGTTTTAAAATTGTGTCAGAGATTAACTCCAACTGTGCCTATGTTGATCCTTGTATTTGAATCTAATCGATGGCATATGCTGTTGGTGAGACCCACAGCTTTAAAATCTTCTTCCTCCCTAATTTCTTGACCCATGGTCTAAATCTGGTGTTTGAGCACATGAACCAGATGGATCACAACGACAGCCCGTGTTGCATATTCAAACGTCAACAAACGAGGATGTTTCATGAGATCCCACCGCCTAGGGGGCAAGACACGGATCAACCTCCCTCACCTTTGTGTTGCTATCTAAAGAGATGTTGAAGCATATATAAGGTTGTATTCCACCGAGTGTAAACCTCCTGTATGAGGCAGAGAGGGGGGAAAACAAAAGCATGGAATCTTCCAAGCGCCTTCTTGGCTTTGACACAATAGCTGAAATGGCCACAAATGGGCTCTATGTGACATGATGCGATATTACTGCATTCAAAAGACCGAACACAAAAAAGACCGTTTTTTCTGGCTGTTTGTGTGTTGGCTTTTAAATGCGCCAATATGACCCCCCAACCCCCCAACCCCCTTGAAACCCCACCTTTTACCATCCCACCGGCCCCCCGTTCCCAGCACAACACACACCAAATCCACACACATATGCAAACACAAACACACACTCACCTGATAGCTTGAATTAGAATGACTGTGCGGTCACAGAGCGGTCATTCAAAATCGATCTTTTTTTCATTTGGCAAACTCTGAGCCTTTTTTCAGGAAGCTCTGCTCTATGAGGTTATATGAAATGGCATTTATAACGCGCCTATACACAAGTGTTTCAAGGCGCAACGAGGCAATGGAGGGGAAACAGAGGGAAGACAGAGACAACGATCCTACTAGGTCAGGTGACATTGAGATCGCGCAAGCGCTGGCGGGGTGCGGGGGGAAAGGGTAGGGGACAGTGCAATACATATGATAACAGTAAGAGAAATAAGGACAATAAATAAAAGTGCGGCCAGCTGGTTGCAAGTGCAAGGGGAAGTGCAGAAATCGGGTGTCAAGTGCTAGTACGGGCTGTAGTGATACAAAACGGTCCCTGAGTGAAAGGGTTGCCAGGTGGGCAGTGCAGGTGTGCAACTGGCGGGGAGGGAACCTAGGCCCTGAGATCAGAGGGTAGCCACGTAACCAGTGCAGTTTCAGATTCAGTCAGGAGATCAGCAGGGGAGAGGAGGATAGAAAGCAGAAGCAAAGAGGCAGGTCTTGAGGTGCTTCTGGAACCGGAGATGGTTCTCCTCAGGTTTCAGAGAGGCAATGAGGATGGTCCAGAGGGAGGCCCCACTAGAAGAAAGAGATCTACCACCAACTCGCTGTTTGGAGAAGCGACTGACCCTGAGGGAGTTGGAGGTGGATGAGCGAAGATCTCGAGAGGGAAGATATTTAGGAAGAGAGAGTTGAAGGTATTGAGGTCCCAGGCCTCAGAAGGCCTTGTGGACAATGCAGAGGGTTTTGAACGTAATCCTCACCGCCACAGGGAGCCAGTGCAGAGATTTCAGTCCTGGATGGATACGATCCGTGGGCTTGAGGCCAAGGACAAGCCTCGCAGTCCTGTTTTGGATGAGTTGCATAGGGCAGAGAGTAGAGGCAGGCAGATTTAGAAAGAAGCTGTTGCGGTAGTCCAGCCTAGAGAGCACCAGAGCTCTGGAGACAGTGAGCTTCTGGGGGGAAGGAGAGGAAAGGAAGAATACCTCTGAGGAGATGCAGCTGGAAGTGTGACTTCTTCGACACGTCAGAGATGTGAGGAGAGAAGGAAAGTGTGGATTCAAAGATGACCCCGAGGTTTTTAGCCTCACAGGTGAGAGCAGGAAGGGAGCCATGAGAGGCCGGCCAGAGAGGGTCACGAAAGGAGGGAGCGGGTGTGCCGATGAGAAGAATCTCGGTCCTACTGGCATTAAGGCAGAGATCATTGGCAGCACATCACTCCTGGATGACGGACAGTCAGAGTTGAGAGGAGAAGAGGTGGCGGAAGGGAGGATGAAGATGAGTTGAGTGTCATCCGGTTAAAATAGTATGCAAAACCAAGCATAAAGTAAAGGTTTCTATCTGTCATTACACATGCTACATCATTACCATTATCCCAAACAACAAAATCAACAGTCGATCATGTTGGCTCAAGCCATTCCAAAACCTCGACTTTGAATGCTGCCAGGATGTTTGCTGCATTGTGTACCTTCTCCACAACCAACACTAAAAGAGTTGCTTGCTGGCAATATTTTTGCCATATGGCAGTTGAGGCAGTTGGGTGGAGTGGCTGAGAGACAGCTAATTAATATAATACCAAAGTGCTTTGATGCACATAAATTCTGTTGCCGGTCTACTGGATCACATGTACTTTGTCACATGAATGTTATGCACAACGGACTCCATCACTGCTTTTCTGATTATCACTGAACGTGTTCTATGAAGATCAGGCACTCCAAATGTTGAAAAATGTGTCTAGCTGAGAAAATTATATGTCGGATATGGGGCCTTGAAAAAGTAGTGTACATCCAAAGAATATGTAAGAGCTGAACTGCTAACATTTTGTCCAGTTTCTCATTCTGAAAAACAACAAGGGATGGTTTCTGTGCTACTGTGTACACTTGGAGAAAGCAGACTTGACACTGAACTCATTAAGAGTACTGGGCTGGGATGGTGTGCTCCCATATTTGGGAGCAGATGTGTTTGGCTCACTGCAATTTGGTCATTGACTTTATCAATAATGAAAACAATTCCAGGCCCTAGATGTGAGCTTCTTCACACTGACAAAATCAGAGAAAAAGCTTCTAATGTTTGTGCTGGAGCCGACAGATTCTTTAGTTGTCAACATAGAAGAACCCTGGGCACCTAGTGCTGTTAGACAACTGTCGGTTGCTGCCACTATGCATCCACTCGGACTTGGACTACCTGTTCTACTCTGGATGTATTTGTCCTGTCTTTGGTGAGGAATGGCTAGACTTGGACTTTCACCACATTTCCCGTACTCTACTGGAGGAATTACCCCGTTTTGCAATCACAGTTGGACCTTCTTGCTTATTTTCCAGTGCTTACTCCTCTTCTAATGGCTGCAGCTCACCACTGACGATTGTCTCCAGCATTACAGCATCAATCACTGTCTTTCCCCACAATTCAAATAGAATGATGATTTAGACTCAGAAGCACTTCCATGTCGTCTACAGCTTCTGATACTAGGGGATACACCAGGTAGACCAGATGGTGGCTGCTACGGTCTTCTGAAAATGTGGGATGGTCTGATCCTAGACTGAGCCATACCGCTGGTTTTCTTGAAGATGCTGCATGTTTTCGTGCTTGCTCCAGCCTGTTACAGATGCCAAGGTCTCTAAGGAAATTGAGCCTCTTGATTGAAGAGCGGCAAAGAGCAGTCCCTGCAGTGGGATTCTGCTGTGAAGGGCTGAGAGGGGTGCTGGAAGAGGGTCTAATTCTTAGCATCCGACCCCTTCCCTTAAAACCATTGAGACCGACGAAGAGTGGCAAAGAGCAGTCCCTGCAGACTGTGCGGTTCGTGGGGTGCTGCAGGAGTTATAGCTCTGACTTTGCCTGTGATGGGCGGACTTCCGGAGAGTGCAAATCATACGCCCTACCCGGTTTTGTTTTCCGGTGTGGTGGCTTCACGCCAGGTGGGTTAATCAGATTCCAGGCAGCAGCAGCGTGGCGTGAGACAGGCACGCCTGCGCTCGTTTGAGTCTGCTGTGATCGAGCGGGCATGCTGACTGCCCTAGGTGTTCTCTGGCTGCTGGCGTTTGGCATCTGCACTATTCGTGTTTGGCTCTTCAAGCAAGATCTCGAGAACTACGGCGAGTAAAACTTAAGCAGCCCACTGGTAAGGTGCTGCTTGGGGATTGGGGGCAGTCAGACTATACCAGCCCCTTAAGACACAGTCAGTTGTATCTATTCTTTTGTATATATCCCTCTTGACTGCGCTAAGATGACCAAGCGAAGGGTAACCTCCTAGGCTCTCCCGGCTCAAGGTCCCAAGAAAATGCATGGGTAGTGGCCCCACTGAATGAGGTCAATCTTCTGATCGAAGAAATAGGATTACTGTTGGATGATTTGAACAGTGTGACCGTTGCCATGATCAATCACCAACTGGTAAGGATAAAACTAAGAGAAATCAAGGACAGCCCCTGATAGTTAAGGGACATTTAAAGGGGAAATGATCTCAACGTAAGCTCCCCCTTTTGACCTCCAAGCCCAATACTAAATTATTTAGTGGAAGGGCGAAAGTAAAGTTCTGTGATTATGACCTAATGGCTAGTCCGAGACCGGACCATCAACAGGGCAGGGGTAACTTCATGTTTCAAATTGTAGTCCATTAATTCCCCAAGGGGCCTACAGCTTTGATGGAGGGGGTAGGAAGGTGATTGACATTCCTCTTGATGTGTGGATGGGAATCGAATTTATCTGATGTCCTCTCCACTAGTGACTGTCAACAGAGCAGTTCCAATAACAAACCTCTTCCTTCTCATACAGGAAGTAACCCCAGAGCCTAATAGCCCTAGGTCTGTGGGTCCCAACCAAGTGAGGACCACAGGCAATATAGAGGCAATATAGAGGCGCAGTGCCTTGGGCAGAATAGACTTGGAAATTGTGAACCATCATGGTGCAAGGGCTGTCACTCGGCCAAATGGAAGTGGCTGCCCTAAGAGGGATGGTATTCTAATTAAAGGATGAATTAGGAGCTATTACGCAATCGCACAGCACCCCTTCATGCCCTCCTCGTACCCCACACTCTATGGGGGTCATTACAACCTGTGCGCAAAGGGACACCGGGCACCGGTAATGACACCGGTGCCGGTAATCCCTTTGCGCCCTATTCCGAGGTGCCTTTGCGGGTCCCTCCTTTAACGCCTGGTTTTACCAGGCGTTATGGACGGGACCCACAAAAGGATACCGGGACAATAACAGTACCGCAATTTGCGGTACCGTTATTGCCACCTTCCCATTGAGCACTATGGGGGCTCAAATGGGAATGGGGAATGGCTCTGGTGAATGGGGAATTACCGGTCCCGCCGACCTCGGACTGGACCGGTAATTACTCCCTTCACCAGACCGGAGTCGGATAGATTTTGGAGGCAGCCATGGCACTAATAGCGCCATGGCTACCTCCAAACTCGGAATGAGGCCCTATATCTTCAAGGGTGCCTAGAGGGGACCTCTGTCGAAAATAAAAACAAATACTGATTTTTATATCAGTGATATAACTAAGGTAATTGAAAGTCATGGGAAAACATCCTTGTCCCAGTGTCAAACAATCAACACATTAAGACATGTTCCACCATTGAAGTCTATTGCTCCCAGAAACAGCCCTTTACATAGTTCGCAAGATCTGAAAATCCATCATCCAGAGGGGAGATTACACCCAACCACTATTTTGCCGAAAA
The DNA here is from genome assembly GCF_040938575.1 of Ambystoma mexicanum. NCBI lineage: Eukaryota > Metazoa > Chordata > Amphibia > Caudata > Ambystomatidae > Ambystoma > Ambystoma mexicanum. Next base: position 568,223,888 of record NC_090936.1, on the reverse strand, counting down.
TGTAGTGTACTTAACACATGTTCCCAGGTTACAACATGGGGGCTGGGAGAGCAAAGACTGCCTGTGAATAAATGCATCCACTAGATAACACATAACATGTCCGTGGTAAGATCATATATAGTGGATGTAAGGTGGTTTCCCCAAGACCTTAATAGGGGGTTGCATTATATCACAATGAACCTGGTAGATGACCACTTAAAATCAGGTCTCCTATCACAGCTGCCAGGACACTGAAGCCAGCTGACCTGAACATTGAATTAAGAGGGAGTGTGCCACTTACAATACAAGAAAGGGGAGAGGTAGCAAGTGTCATAACTAATCCATCGCTAGTGACAAGGGTGGTTCCCCTGCTACATTCTGCCCCTACTTGACACATTTCGCCCTCCCCACAATGTGAAATGTATATGATCTAGCTGGAAATAATCAGACTTTAATTTTTAAACTTAATTTTTTAAAATTACATTTTCCATCAACATCTCCACAATAACAAATCAGAAAATAAACATTAGTGTGCATTAAAAATCACATTTTCACTTTCCCACCATCCCCCCACCAACCTGTTCCCGGATGTGGAGCATTTCTTTTGCAATTTTTTATATTCTTGTAGTAATGAAAAGAAAAAAGAAACAATGAAACATTAACAAACAGGCAACTATATAGGATTAAAACAAATGCATATTGGTGATAAAAGATCAGGCGCCTTACATGAAGAAAGGAAAATGAGAAAAAAGGGGGGGGCGGTTTGGAGAAATGTAAGTTAAACATATAAATCAATACGAGGAGTCCATATACCCGAGTATTTATTTAGCTTCCTTTTAATTTGGAAAGACACCTTTTCCCTGTTAGAGAGAATTGACAAATCACACAGCCAATCATGAACAGATGGCCAAACATCACTCTTCCAGAACTTCAAAGAAGCTTGTTAGCTACAAGAAGGGCTCTATAAACCCAGGAGAGCCTACCCGCAGGCAGTTGAATGTCAGCAGGGAACAGATCCAGAATACAGACCGTGGACGTACGAGGGAGAGAAAGACCCAACACCAGGTCTTTGTGCTGAAATACTTCACCCCAAAACAACTGCATTTTCTGCAAAGCCAAAACATGTAGAGTCGTACCCACTTCCCCCCTGCAGTTCCAACTGGTGTCAGCCTGACTAAGCTTACAGCGCCACATTTTCCACAGGGAGCAGTAAATATAAAAAGGAGGTGCTCTGCTCATTTTATCGCAAATCTAAATCAACCTTGTATCTGCTGGGACCCGTACATATAAAACTCCACTCAGCATCAGATATTGTGCATCCTAAATCTGAATCCCAACTACTCCTACCTTGCTGAGAGGCCACCCCGAACTCAACCGACATAAGAAGTTTATAGAGCAAGGAATCAGAAAGCAACATACACTAAGCTTAATGCAAATTCACGGGTGAGCCATGCAAGGTAGCATTCAGGGGCGAGAACAGCACCTCAGAAAGCTACTTAAAGCTAGATAACGAGGAGATTCTGATACCCACAGATTATACTTGCACTGCAAAAACTCAAAATCAAGCATGGATTGGCCATCGTAGATCTGTCCCAATCTCCAGATTCCCACCCTTTGCCAAGAAATCCAAGACTGAGTAAAATTATGAATCTACACAGCTGGGTTTTTCCACAAGGAGATCTCCGAACTAAACTAGTACTTTTCAACTTGGGCGTCAGTACTCTTTTTCCATTCTATTATGACATGTTTAACAAACGGTGGAGTCGAGCTAACCAGATGTTTTTTCTCCATAAAAAGTAAGCAATCAAGCAGGGTCGGTTGGATGGATTCTTTTTTCAATGGCAATCCAGTTCGGGCATTCAACACTGTCCAACATGAGCCAGTGATGAAGGGGACACAGCATGAAAGCAGTGTGATACTGTCTATCAATAAGTCCAAACCACCTAGGTGAAAGGGTCTCAAATAGACATCTTTCATAATCTTTGATTTCCCTCCTTCCCCCATAAGACTTTATTGAACATTTTGTTTACGTCCAAAAATAGTCTTCTTCAGAGCGAGAGAGGAAGCATGCTAAAAACATACAACAATTCGGGAAGCAAGGTCCTCTTTATCAGGCTGATTTTGCCCCAAAGCATCAAGTTCAATCTTTCCCACTTAAAACACAACACCGCAATCTCCGCAAGTTTAGGCCTGATATTCAGATCAAGAAGCAAAACGACATCTCTAGTAATCTGAATACCTAAATATTTAAAGCCGCCGTCAGCCCAAACATTCCGCTCAACTTGAAGAAGCACCCAATGGCATGAAATCGAGATCGGAAAGATCAATGTTTTTGATACATTAACCTTGTAATGAGAACCGTGACCAAACAACTGCAGTGAAGACATCAACTCCCGAAAGGAACATTCATGGTGCAAAATCAACACCAGAAGGTCATCAGCATACAGAAGTGCAGTCACCAAACGAAATACCCTTTATGCCCTGATGCACTCTGATCACCGAAGCTAGCGGTTCTATAAATAGATAAAACAAAAAAAGCAACAAAGGCCACTTTTATGTGTACCCCTCCGAATGGGGAAGTATTGCAACCTCTAGCCGTTAACAGTCACTGCAAATTTAGCCCCATTATATAGAGCACCAAATTGCTGCAGGAATAGTGGGCCACACAGTCACAGTCATATAAGCATCAGCAGAATTATTTTTAAGGTGTCCAACAATCAAGAGCTCTCAAATTGTCATAACTATTCCTGCCATAGACAAACCCAGTTTGCTTTTTGTGAACCAGTTTTGGCAAAAAGTTATTGAGTCTCACAGCATACATTTTTGCTAAAAGCTTAAGATCTGCATTTATTAATGATTTAGGACGTAAATTCCCACAATCAGAATGAACTTTTCCCAATTTAGGAAATTACAGTTATCAGAGCTGCCTCCATAGTGTCAGTTACTCCCTCGTTTCTAAAAATGTCCACATACAGCTGTGCCAAAACCTTTATAGAATTAATTCAATTGGAAAACCATCTGGCCCTGGACATTTCCCAGCAGACATCAATTCCATAGAATTTACAACTTCTTGAGGGGTTACTTCCGCTTTAAGGCGAATCCTGTCAAGATCATCCAAAGTAGGAATATTGACCTCATGTACCTACTCGGAGACATCTAACGCCGTGATGTGCCCATCATCACAATACAAAGAAGTGTAGACCCACCGAAAAGCATCACTAATTTCTTAATTTTTCCTAACAAAAGAACCATCTGCACTCGCAATAAAGAGCACCTGTCTCCGTTTCCCCTAATTTTCAACCGGTTAGCTAAAAGTGCACAAGATCTCTTACCACATTCCCAAAAAAGCCTGCAGAGCGTAGGACAAATCTCTTTCTGCTCTAGAGTGCAATTCCCAATCAAGAGAGCATTTAGTTGACATGTTAAGAGCAGCTGGATATAGATGATATTGTTCCTCACCCAGTTGGTATACATTCCCAGACTAACAATCTCTGCCGCTAGCTATTTCTTCTTGTAAGAAGCTAAATTTATAATTATACTGCTCAACAATGCTTTTAAAGCATCCTAGACAATAGATCAGTTGTCGACAGACCCCAGGTTTTCCATCAAAAACAGTGAGATTTCACAATGAATATGCTTTACAAAATCGGGATCTGACAATAAATGTGTATTAAATCTCCATTACCTGCTTCCTCTCAGCTCTACCATTGATCTATCCAGAGCCAATTTGACATACGCATGGTCTGAGACCACAGTGCTGCCTAGGTTGGCACTACACACATCTCAGCAAATGACCCTACTGACGAAGAAAAAAAATCAGTTCACAAGGTAGTTCCGTGACGAATCGAATGGAAAGTATACTGCCTTTTCTGGGGATTAAATCACACAAGACATCATGTAGATTCCATACATGCATAAGTCTTACAAGCCCTTTTATAGCCTTAACCTCTGCATAAGAACCCTTCGATTTGTCCAAAGTTGCATCAGGAATTGAATTAAAATTGCCACCAATAATAATCACTATCACCCATGCTGGTCAGTACAAAAAGTCTGCTTGTGCAACATTTGGATCATAAATGTTCAAAAGTATTAGACACAAGTTCTCCACCCGTAGTTTGACAGCAACATATATGCCCTCTGAATCTAGCTCCACCCTGTCCACTGTGTAGCTAAGACCTTTCTTATGTAAAATAAGAAACAACCATAGAGTTGCTGGCAAAGATACTTGAGAGTTTATTTTCTTTTTTTTAAAGTTTTTATTAATTTATTCAAACCAACAACAATACAAACCAAACACGCAGTGCATATATCAACAGGTCAATTGTTCATTGTTAATTCCAGTCACTGCTCCCCCTATCCCACCCCCCTTTATGAGCCTGCTTATTCCAGACACTCTTGGCCTCATTACGACCCAGGCGGTAAGTTACCGCCTGGGCCGTGACTTTACCACCATGGCGTAAACTACGTTTACGCCATGGTGGTTGGCGGACTTACCGCCCCATTCCGACCTTGGCGGGGCGGTAAGTCCCCAATCCCCATTTACCCTTCCCCATTCCCATTTTTGCCCCATAGGGCATAATGGGAGTGGGGAAGGCGTTAATTACGCCACCGTAAATTACGGTGGTGTAATTAACTCCATGGTCCCTTAGCGCCATGGATTTTAACACCTGCTAAAAGCAGGTGTTAAGTCCGCCATGGCACTAAGGGACCTCGTACTCAGGCGGTAAGGGTCGGCGCTGTTTACAGCGCCGTAAACCCCTTACCGCCTGAGTTGTAATGAGGCCCTCTGTGTCTGCCTCGAGTGGTGGAGTCTCACTTTCCGTGGATTCAGTCAGATCTTGTATTGTTCCAAACAATTCCGCTATCAATGATTTCCATGCCATCAGGGATCCCGCCTCCTCCTCTTCACCTACATTGCTTGCCTCTTGCCACACCATGGTTTCTGCCTCTGCCCATTTCTTCAGCTCTTTCCACCACACCTCCACCCGTGGCCTGTGGCATGCCTTCCATTCCATGGCAATCCTCCTTTTTGCGAGCACATAAACTAGATCCTTCAGTTTACTGACATGCTTAAGTTTCTGTGCTCTGGGGAATCCCCCTAGCAAGCAGGCCCAGGCCGTATTTATGACGATAGTGACCCCCTTTTCAGCTAGCTTCTGTGCTACTTCACCCCAGAAACGCTCTATCACTGGGCATGACCAAAACATGTGTACCATGTCAGCATTTTCCTCTTCACATTTAGGACATGCCTGTCGCCCAGCGTTATTAAATCTAGATATTTTCTGAGGTGTCATATATGCCCTATGTGAAATATACAGCTGTATCTGTTTCAATCTGGCGTTTCTTGACACCTTTTTGTGGTATCCCAGGGCCGCTCCCACATCTTATCCTCTATCGGGGCCCTTACTTCCGCTTCCCAATCTAGTCTCAATTGTGTTAATTCTTTCCCGACCCTAGACATCAGCATCTCGTACAGTCTAGACATCTCATGTCCCCCTTCCGCTACATCATATATTACATCTACTATAGCATCTGGTTCTTCTTCACCATTCTGTGATATGTGATATACTGGCTCATATGATGTAACCCCGTCTCCTCCCCTAGCACTTCGAAATCCATAATAGTCCCCTCTTGCCAGATATCTCCCATCGTTACTAACCCCACCGATTCCCAATGGGTCCTTATTATCATCCTTAATTGCTTATCTCCCCCTGCCAGTGTAACTAGCGGTATCTGCTGGGAGCAAGGGATTGGGTTCTCTATCATCCGACATGCCCGGCGCCACATCTTCCACCCAAGCCTCATAATCTCAGGGCGCTCTCTCATTTCTGCCTTGGGCAGCCAGATCATTTCTTTTAAATAAAACGGGGCACAATCTTGTCCAACCAGCCTAGATTCGGGGGTCACTTTGTCTGAGAGCCATTTGGCAACGTATTGCAGCTGACTCGCTACATAATACACCTCGCAATTAGGCAGTTTTATCCCCCCTTTCTCGTAGAAGTTCTGCAGCTTCCATAGTGCCACCCTATTCCGAGTACCATACCACAGGAAATTCCTACACATGCTGTTCAGTTTAGTGAAAAACTTCTTGGGTATCAGGTGTGGAATATTACCAAAATAATGCAGAAGCCTAGGTAGGACTACCATCTTCAGCATTGCCCCTCGTCCCATCATTGCTAGAGGCAACTTCACCCAGAATTTCATACACTTCTCGATTTTCACAATGGTTACCTCAGTATTGTGCTTATGTTCTTCCTCCACCGTATGGTACACATCTATCCCAAGGTACCGAAAGGTACTCCCCACCCATGGTATTTGCAACACCGGCAGCCGCCCTCCAGGAGTTCCCCTATAACTGCCTAACGGGAAAATACTAGATTTTTGAGGATTCACCGCTATCCCAGACAGCTCAGCATATCTCTTCATCACCTCCAGGATACATTGGAGATTTTCTTCAGGGTACCTCAAGTACAGCAACAAGTCATCCGCATACAAGGAGATCAAGTGTTGTTCCCCTCCCACCTCGATACCTATAGTATCGTATTGTTGTCTAAGGAATATTGCTAGGGGCTCTAGGACTAGTATATAGAGCATTGGGGGCCATGGGCACCCCTGTCTGGTGCCTCTGCTGAGTTGTCATCTTTTGGATATCACTGATCCTGTTCTAACTCTAGCCAGCGGTTCACTATAAAGCATCTTTGCCCACTTATATATCCAGGCCCCATTCCGTACCCCGCCAGGGCTGCCAGCAGCCATGGCCACTTGACCGAATCAAAGGCCTTAACCGCGTCTAGGGACACAATAGCCATTTCGCCTTCATGCTTACATCCCCATTCGACAACCCAATGGAGTCGTCTATGGTTATGTGTTGTATTTCTGTACGGGACATAGCCCGTCTGATCGGGGTGTATAAGTTTGTCAATATCTCCCCTCAGTCTATTTGCCAAGACAGCCGTCAGTATCTTGCTGTCCTGGTTCAACATCGGCAACGGTCTATAAGAACCACAGCTATGTCCCGGCTTGTTGGGTTTGGGAAGCGGTATTATGATCGCTTCCCTAAGTGACTCTGGCAACCGTCCCACCTCAAACACCTCATTTAACATTTCTAACATTGGGGGTAGCACTTCCTCCCTATAGACTTTGTAGAACTCGCTGGGGAACCCGTCCGCCCCCGGTGTCGTACTTGTAGGCAGGTGCCTCACCATCTCTTCTAACTCTTCCAAAGTAATCGGTGGATCCAGCTCTTCCCTTTCCTCAATGCTTATTCTGGGCAGTCCTATGTCTTCCAGTGTTTCCATTATTTCCCCATGACTACTTCCCTCCTCATCCCCATATAACAATTTATAGTAATCTGTGAACTCCTGGTTAACCCTCTCTTGGGTGTCCGCTACACTACCATCTTCTCTAATTATCGTTCTGATCTTAGGTCTGGGAGTTTCACTCTTGTATAACCATGCCAGGAGCCTTCCTGTTTTATCCCCTCCCGTATGCTGTCGCTCTATATATTTTTTATAGTTGAGGTTGCATAGTCTTTCCCATTGTTCCGCACATTTCTCCTGCAGTTTGAGTATCAGCTCTGTGTCTTCGCCCCCTTTATTTAATGCCCTTTCTAGTTCTCTTTCTGTTTCTTGCAGGTCAGCCACAATCCCACCCTGCAGGCCTTTTGATTTAGCTATGGCTACCCCTCGCATCACTACTTTGAAGGCTTCCCATAGTGTGCTCGCCTAGTCAACGCTACCCGTGTTAATCTCAAAGTAATTAATAATCTCCTCCCTTATATCCTCTCTAAAGGCGGGATCCTTAAGTGCCTCTGCCCAGAGGCGCCATGTCGGAATCCTTGCCCTTGGAGGGCAGTATTGCCATCCGAGAACCAGGGGTGAGTCGTCTGAGAGGACCCTCGCTTTATATTCTGCCTGAGTAATCTCTGTAATCACCTCCGCCGTGGCAAAGACATAGTCCAGCCTCGTATGTAACTGCTGTGGGGCTGAGTAATGTGAATATTGCCTTTCTCGGGGGTGCTTCGTTCTCCATACATCTGCCAGACCAAAGTCATCTAGCAGTGTCTGTAGTGCTTTTGCCGCCAGGGCAGGTCTATCAAATTTGCCATCCGATCTGTCTAGCCTGGGGTTTAGTACACAGTTAAAATCCCCTCCCCAGATCACCGCACTGCCCATGCACATGCTAAGGTCACTGCATAGAGTTCTGAAATACGCCGCCGTATTCTGTTTGGGGGCGTATGTATTTACAATACTTATCTCCTTATTCTCCAATAGTCCCCGCAATATTATCATCCTCCCATCCGTTCCTGCAACAGTTGGAACGGGACGTGCGGTGCCACCCAGATGAGTACCCCTCTGGCGTAAGCAGAATATGTTGAGCCCCCCACAAACGCCCTTCCATTTCTTCACAATCATTTCCGTCTTTTCCCGTGTCAGGTGAGTCTCCTGCAACAGTGCAATATCTATCTTTTGCCTGCGCAAGTATAGCATAACCTTGTTCCTTTTCAGATAACTATTAAGTCCCCTGACATTCCACGTGACTATTTTAAGATCCCCCATGGTCTATGAGAGTTCCACTTCCCCTCCCACCAGTGCAGTCCAGATCCCACTTTCGTCTCAATCTACCTAGGCTCGTTCCCCAGTTCAAACTTCCTATAACTACACACACCCCAAACTCCCCTCTCCCTCTCCCTCCCGCCCCCTTTTCTCAACTACAACACACCACTGCACACAGCCCCTTCCCTCCCCCCTCTTCGCCCTACCCCAACAAATGCCCAGCTCCATCCCTGGATCTCAGGCTTCCCCCGCGTTTGGACCTACCCTGGAACCCCAGGCCAAGACCCCAGCAGGGTGTCACCACACTATTGGTGACCTAACTAACCTACAAATGGGATATAAAGACTAGCTCTGCAAGGCTCCTTAATGAAGCAATAGTCACAGTGCTTGTGGTTCATTTTCTATTCCAATCTAGTACAACCGGCCCACGGGCCGCAACAACGACTATAGTCAAGTCCCACAGTCCTACGCCGCACCACCTTCCGATGCCCCCATAGCACATTACTTTTCTCCTCCATCTCCTCCTCTCGCCAGGATGTCCGACTCCTGAGGACAGCCCTGCGTGTCGAGCCATCCCATGGCGTCCTCCGGAGTCTCAAATAAACAAAGTTCTGTTTTGGTGAAAGACTTTCAACTTCACCGGGTAAAGCAACATATACTTGTGACCCGCTTCTCTCAGTCTCCTCTTGACAGCCCCAAAGTTCATTCGACTCCGCTGAACCATCAAGGTATAGTCCGGGTAGGCCGTTATGTTAGCCGCCCCTCTTTGAATTGTTACACCTTTGCGGAAGTGTTCCAATATCTTTTCTTGATCCCGGTAGTTAAGGATCTTGGCAATCACTGGCTTAGGTGGGTGAACTGGCGGCGGCTTCCTCGTTAGAGCCCTATGCGCTCTTTCCACAGCGAACCCCTGAGACAGAGCTCCTCCAGGTACCTCCTGCAGCAACATGGATTCGATGAACTCCGTAGGGTTGTGGCCTTCTGCTCCCTCCGGCAAGCCCACGATGCGGATGTTATACCAAATGATCAAGGTATTTGAGAAGGCAGCCCCTTCAAAAGGGCTGAAGAAGGCTTTGGACCCTTTTGCACTCTTGCGCCTACGAGCCTGAGCACGAAATCAGTGCTCCCTCCAGAAGTGTTGAGCGTCGTGAAGGTTCGAGACCTACCGAAGCCTAAGCTTCAAGGGAGGTCGTGCTGACTCCGTCAATGCCGAAATCGCCAAAGTCGAAGCCATCGAAGTCTTTGACGGATTTGTCGAAGGATTACAGACCTCTTGGAAGAAAGGACGTTTTTAAGTCCATGGGTTCGATTTGAGGAAGAGGACCCAGATAATCCACCGTTTGGTCTGGAATTTGGAACTCCCAATGTCCCTGAGGAGTTAATCTCAGAAGAGTCCAGATTGCAGCACATTGTAGATTCCTTGAAGGATACTAGTGGGCTTGATTCCTCCCCTGAGGTTGATTCTGCCACCCCATATCATTCTGCATATGCAGATGCTTAAACAGGTCTATCATGGGTAAAGTGATGAAATACATTGGCTGGTGAAGGCCTGTTGCTGTACATGAACAGGATGACCTAACAGATATATTAGATAAAGGTCTTCCAAAGGATCCTGTCCTACTGTTTCATATGGCTCTGAAGAACAGGGTGCTGTAGAATTGGAAGCAATCAGACACTACCCTGGCTGTTAATAAAAACTTCACGAGGAAGTACAGGCTCTCTACTGCGGATCCTGACCACTTATCAAAACACTCTACTCCTGAAAGTCTAGTTGTTAAGGAAGCTACTTCTACCTCAAGGCAGCTGCTTAGCCTACGATCCCTCCGGATGAGGACAACAAGACATTTGACACCTTAGGAAAGAGGGTGTTTTCAGCAAGTAGTATGGCTTTGAAGTCCATTAATGCCACATGGGCTTTAGCAAAGTACACATGTACTTTGTGGGAGATAGCTGCAATGAACACAGAGCATGTTCGCACAGGTGAGGAAAGGGAAGGTTTCCTTAACATCATCAAGGATGCAAGGATGCAATGAGCCAGTCATAGTCTGGTTTGGACTCTGCAGATAGTGTCCATTGGGTGATGGCAGCAAGAACTGTCTCACAAACATTTTCTTGGTTGCAAAGGTCTGGTTTTGCTCCTGATGTTCAAGCAATATTTCCAGATATGCTCTTTGATGACTTCCAGCTATTTGGCTACAAGGCCGATGTGAGCTTGGAGAAGCTTCAGTCCTTTAAGGCAGCAGCTAAGTCACTGATTGCAGCAATATGTCAACCACAGCAGACACAAGCGGCATCCCAGAGTTCAAGGGGTAATTCTTTTCATTACTATTTCTCGTTGGAAGGTCAAGAGTCCAAAGCTCACAAAGAGGCCAAAAGGGGATGTTCTTGTGGTGGATGACGACATAGGGGTAAGCCCACTCTCACAGCCGCAACCTCTTTGTCATCCGTGACTTCTGCAGCACCAAAACCTCTCTGAGGCCAATGTCCACAGGACAGTAGTGGGGGAAAATTAACACATCATGTGGAAGAATGGCGAAGAATTACTTCTGATGCTTGAGGCACTATGAACTGTATCCCAGGGTTACTGCCTACCATTCGTAAAAAGGCTTCCGCATCACCCGCCACAGAGTCAATCCTTTCGGAATCCGGATCTGAAGAAAGGTGAAATAGAATGGATACCTGTTGTGGAGAGGAACCAAGGATGGTATTCCCCTTACTTTCTCTCATTCCTAAAAAAGACAGGGGACTGCAACACATCTTGGACTTGAGATGCTTTAACCATCTCTTCAGGAAGGACAAGTTCAAGATGGTTACTCCCTTGCAGATCCTCCAGCTGCAGGATTGGATGGAGTAACTCAGTCATCAGGATGCTTACTTTTATGTGCCTATGCATTCCAAGCAAAGAAAATACCTGAGGTTCCCCATTGGCAGTTCCCATTTTCAACTTTGGATTCTGCCATTCAGGCTCACCTTCACCCTGAGGGTCTTCACCAAGTTGATGGCAATGGTAGAAGCAAGTTTGAAGAGGGGGGATTCACGTCTACCCCTACGTGGACGACTGGGATTGAACCTGTGGTGCTCTGTGTCATCTTGCTTCCATGGTGAGAACGTTGCCTATGAGCTATCCTTCCCAAAAGCCTAGGTTTATTGGAGCAGTCCTGGCTGCTTTTCTTGGAGAAAACTCTGCCACCCGAGGTGAGGGCTCAGAACATTGTGCAGATGAAGTTTCAGAATTCCCAACGTCTACCAGCCTTCGATTTTCTGGAGGTTCCTCAGTCTCATGGCATCATGCATTTTTCTGGTGCCAGAGGCCCGTCTGAGGATGAGATCCCTTCAGATCCCAATGGTCACAATTCTCAGGCAGGATGACGGATCTTCTACAGGTCTCAAACAAGGTCACGCAGGATCTCCTGTGGTGGGCCTGCAAGAAGAATGTACTGAAGGGAGAGCCTTTTTGGCAACCATGGCCTTAGATAACAGTAGTTATGAATGCCTCCCTGACAGGTTGGGGAGCTCGTAAGAACAATCTGGCAATCAGCGGCCATTGGTCCTCATCACAGAGTCCAAACTACACATACACCTTTCGGAGCTGAGGGGAATAGCACTGATGGCCATTCTGCCCTCTATGCAGGGTAAGAACTTCCTGATAATGATGGACAAAACAGTGGCCATGCATTACCTCAACAAGAGAGGAGGTGTAAGGTCACTACAACTGTGCAGAGAGGCAATGCAGCTCTGGTTTCAGCAACTGCAAGAAGGAATCTCTCTATTGGCCGTTCAACTAACCAGAGAAGAGAACACAGCGGCGGATGCTCGGAGTTAGCTCAAGAAGTTCTTCTAGAAATCTTCACCCTCAAGTGTATCTGTTCACAACGTGTGTCAATTTGAAATGCATCATGTTCTGCTCCAGGGAATTTCCTCAGAGAGCTCTGGCGGATGCATTCGTGTTGGAATAGGAATTTCCACTCTGTATGCGTTCTCACCAGTCCCTGTCATTCCTCATGCCATCAGGAGGTTGAGGAAGTTCTGGAAATCCATAATTCTGATTGCTCCGAATTGGGCCAGAATGATGTGGTACCTGGACCTTCTAAACATGTCCACCTGCTCTTCGATTTGTCTTCCTCCAAGAGCAGACCTGCTCACTCAGGAGGGACATTGCATTCTTCAGCCAGAAATCAGAACCCTGAACCTTCACGCCTGGTTTCTGAAAGATTAAGATACAGAGATTGCGACCTCCCTGAAGACGTGATGGGGGTGTTTCTTTTGGTCAAAAGGCCAGCATCTAATGCTCTGTACTGCTGCTGTTGGAACACGTTTTGCAGCTCATGCAGACATAAAGATATTGAACCTTTTTCTTGTGATACACCTTCAGTGTGGTCCTTTTTTACTGCATTTAGCCCATCAAGGGCTGCAGGTTTTGACTGCAAAGGGATATCTGGCAGTAATATATATCTTTAGGCACTCGCCGGAAAAGGGTTATTATTTTCAAGTTCCCTTTGTCATTCAGTTCCAAGGGACTAACAAACATTTTCCCTCCAGTTTTAAAGTTCATGATGGGAGCTCCTTTGAGTCTTTTCATATGTAGTCTTTAACGTTGTTGACACTTAAGACTGCCTTGACAGCGATCACTTCATCCGCAGAGTAAGCAAGCTTCAGGCCTGGTCTAGCAAACCTCCTTTTAAGACCTTCTACAAGGAAAAAGTGTTTTTGAGAGTTCACCCCTCTTTTCTGCCTTGGGTGGTTTCTTAATTTCACCCGGCATAGAAGATTGTTCTGCCTACCTTTTATCTGCCTCCTCATCCTTCTAAAGAGAGGCTACACTGCTTGGATCCAAAAAGGGCATTGAGCTTCTACATCAACAGATTTGCTAAATTCAAACAGGATGAAAAGCCCTTTGTTGAGTATTGTAAGGAAGGCATGGTATCAAAAAGTGAAGACAGACACAGGTGATCTCAGTTCAAGGGTGGTCAATGAACTTCAATGAGTTGGTTGAACGCCTATCTAACCTAAATCTAAGGATGGAAGCAAGCTACAACCATCAAAAAATAATAATACAATCCTAGTCAGGTCTCTGTCAAAATAAAAGGGCCTATACTAATAAACCTATTGCCAATACTTACTTCTAAATACAAAAGGGTGTTGGACAATAATGTATGCAACAAAGAAAAGTGTTCAAGAAATTATATGTCAGGGCGGTTGACCAGTTGGCTTCCCTTCCCCATGTTTTCAGCATGGGGCAAGGCGGCAAGTTCGTGCTTCGCACACACTCTGGCTTCTCTGCCATAAGGACACAGTTCAAAGCATAGACATCAGGGCCTTCTGCCAAAGTCTCTTTTCCAATAACAGTCTCTTACTGCAGAGGGTCTGTCTTAACAAACAAATATTAAAGTTACATTTCTATTAGAATCTTCACATGCACAGGTTCTCGCTTCCAGTAATCATGGGCTACCTCCTTCAGGCTTGGACACTTTTGTACCACAATGTTTACTCTTGGTCTCCCTCATTTCAGGCTAGGACTATGGATCTCCCTCGTTCGGGCTCAGATCCTCTTGATAACAAAATCGAAGACTTTCGAATGTGCGATGGGTTTTGCTTAAACCGTTGCAGGACCACTTTGATTCACTTCATACAATATTCCCATCAATCTTTTGGCTTTCGTTTCTCTTGGCAGGTGTGATGCTGGAAATGCATTGGAGGGACAGGGCCTCCATGTCCTTGTCCTGAAGTGCTTTTATCATGTGTGTTCTGTGTTATTTTCTGCCCAGGAGTCCATTTGGGACTCCTGGCAGTGCAGCTCTTCCTCTTTTTAGTTTGGTGAACAGACCCTTGGGATACTCCTATGACACCCATGCAGGGGGTACAACCCTGCACTCCTAGTGTATGTTTTTGGTCACCTCTGTTTGGCTCACAGAGCAGGGTATGGGCTGGTGGCATCTCCATTTGAATTTGACAGGTGCTCTGAGTATTCTCCATTTGTGGATACCCAGGCCCTGCCTTTGGAATCAGTTGATTCTTGATAGCAGACAAGATGGCCCCTGTGGCCTCTTGCTTTCTATTGCCAGTCACCTTGTTTTCCCAAAGTCCTGGGACGCCCTGACTCTGTCCCTTCCCCTGACTGGCTGTTGGGTGGAAGTTCCATATATGGTACTGTGCAGAAGTCCAGGCCAGACTGGCTGGAGCCTTCCCAATCACTGTGTGTTGTGGGTACACCCTTGGGGTGGGACCTGGGTGAATGGAGTGTGTAACCAATATGCACTTCATGTTATGGGTGTCTGGTTTCTGGTATGAAACACAATGAATGAGACAGCCCTGCCCAAAACTGGTATGAATGCAGTGCGGAGTGTTGAATGGCTGGGCACTTGTCCCAATACACATTCCTTGTTGTGAGTGTCTGGAGGGAAGTGAATGGCCTGAATGCACTTTGAGCCCGATTGGCTGCCTGCCTGCATGAATGCCCTTCTGAGTGCTTGGTTGCCTGAGTGTGACCCAGCAGAGTGAATGAGAGGCCAATCAGTATATCTGGGAGCCTCTCACTGATGGAAATCGTTCAGAAGCTGAAGTCAATACTTGATGCTTACTCTCGAAGCTGAGCTGGAAGAAGAAGGTAAACTGCTGTTTCCTCTTCAACACAATCTGAAAGCTGCTGTGCCTTCAAGAAACAGATTCAAGAGAGGACCTTTCTAGGAGCCCTCTTCCCGAGCTATGAGGGACCATCGTGCACCAGCTAACCTTCGCCGAAGCGCCATGGAAGTCAAGCCCTTGAAAAAGACCGGAGACGGGGACCGCTGCGGAATCACAAAGCAAAGCGCCCGGACATTGAAGTCCATCACTGTTGACGTTAATCAACGTCGCCCAGAGCCGCAATGCTCCATTACCTAAGAACACTTTGAATCAAGGACTCCCTTGCTCATCACCGTCAACCGCTTTGTCTCCCCACAGAAAGTCAAGGTCGCCTACGAACCGAAGAGAATCCGCCGGTGCGTTTCCCGCCACCCGAAGACCTCAGAGATGCCGACGAAGATCCGAAAGCCAGCTTTGGTCACGTCATGTTCACCGACACCAGACGCCGACGACCCGACACCTTTGTTGGGCCAAAATTCTTGACTGACTCTTTGCGGCAACCAACTATCATCCTCAAGGTGCACTGCACGCCTCATCTTTGCAGGACGTCCACGACTGATAGTCGATGAGCACCGCCAGGACCAAAGCTGCTGCCTCGCTGCCTTTATTCACCCTTTTCTTCATGGGATCTCGCCGATCCGTGGCTCTTGCCTTAAAGGGAGCTCACTCAAGAAGGATCCGTCCACAACCTGACGTCGAACTCTGCTAAACCAGATACATTGGGGCAATGGAACATTTGTAGAAGGAGATACGAATATACTAGACAATAAATGGACTGGGCTTGTCAATATACTTTATTTACAGGTTGCCCAGGTGGGGTGATCATCACACAGAACTGTGTCTAGGTAACGGGGCCATTATTCTGCCAATTGTTTAACCAACCTATTTTCCACCTAAGTCTATGGTTGATAGCTTTTGCTATTCTAATTTGTATGCCATTGGAAACTGTCATCAGTTGGTGCATTTTAATGGAATCAAGAGTAATTGTGGTACCACATTGAGACTGTATACATTTACCATTTTAGAATTGTCAGAGCATAAAGTGTGTTATTGTGTTTGTGTACATAACGTGAACCTTATTTATATAAAGAAATCACTGACAGTGTGTGTACATTCGTTTATGGGTGCTTGGGGACTACACTGTACTTAAGAACCAGCCTGCATCACCTCCCGAGAGCTTAAGCCTTGATTGCTCGTCCATTACTACCAACAACAGAGAATCTTTGCTGGGGTACTCTGTGCTTCTACTCTGCCATATAGAGGGCAGGAGTACAGATAACCCCCCTCCAGTCTTTCCAGCAGGATACCTTACAGAGACCTTCGATTTAGCACAATCATGGTGCCGGACCACTCAGTTAATGGTATTGTATCTTTCCTTCTCAATTTCAAACCTTCATCAGCAGTTTAGCTTTACTCGCGTCTCATCACACAAGTCTAACAATGTTCGTTCCAGCGCTCATTATGCAATGTTGCCGCTTGCAACCTTGACTTCAACACAGACCGGTCTTGCATCAGTCTCACCAACGGACTGGCTGTGTTGATCTCTGTAACGCTTCTTTGTTCTTGGAGCGATGGATGATACCCCGGTGGCTGCCGCTCCTCCCGACCTTGGTTGGTTCGTGGGAGGCCCTTTGGTATCTCCAACACACAACGCAGGAGTCTTCAGTCTACTTTCCTGGCCTTATGCTTTCTGTTTCAAAGGTTTTTGGAATGTAACGGTTTCTTGCCGAAAAGGTCAAGGGTATTTCCCTCCTTGCAAACCCTTCTTGGTTTCCAGTCATTCTACCTACATTCAGCTGCCGACTCGAAACTGATGTTCCTTTGTGTGCTTTGTCTTGCTCAGAGTGTGCTCTCATGCTCTGCCTTTTATCCGTGTGCGGTAGTTTAATGGAACTCAGGTATGATATGATATGATATTTTATTTGTATCACGCTCGTACACAAGTGTTTCAGAGCGCGACTAGGCAAGGGAGGGGAAGAAGGGAGAACACAGCACAACATAAAAACGATCTTACTAGGCCCAGTGACATTGAGAACGCGCAAGTGCATGGGAAAGGGAAAAGGGAAAAAGTGAATGGAAGGGGGAGAGTGGAAAGTGCAGAAGCCGAGGAGCGCAGATAAATAAAATAAATAGAAAATTGAGGCAAACTGTGGTAGTGCAGCCAGCAAGTGGCAAGTGCTGTGTTTAAGGCAGCAGACTGGGTAAGTCTGAATAAGTGCAGGAAAAAGAAGAAAAATGGGGGGGAGGGCTGTATGGGTACAGATACAGTCCCCAGTGCAAGGGGTGGCCAGGAGTCAGTGCAGGAAGGTGGTAGGGTGAGCAGGTACCTGGGCCCAGGGGACAGAGGGTGGCCAGGTGCACAGTGCCAAGAGAGCAGATCAGCAGGGGAGAAGGGGAGCGAAGGCAGAAGCAAAGAGGAAGGTTTTGAGGTGCTTCCGGAACCGGAGATTGTTCTCCTCAAGTTTTAGAGTGGCAGGGAGGCTGTTCCAGAGGGAGGCCTCAGCCAATGATAGAGATCTACCCCCAGCTCATTTCTTTGAAAAACGACTGACCCTGAAGGAGTTAGAGGTAGAGGAGCAAAGAGCTCGAGAGGGGAGGTATTTGCGGAGGGATTGCTGAAGGTATTTTGGACCTAGGCCCCAGAAAGCCTTGTGGACAATGCAGAGGGTTTTGAATTTAATCCTTGCATTCACTAGGAGCCAATGGAGAGATTTCAAAGCTATAGAGATACGATCCCAGGGCTTGAGGCCAAGGACAAGTCTCGCAGTCCTGTTCTGGATAAGTTGTAGAGGGAGGAGAGTAGAGGCAGGTAGATTTAGAAAGAGGCTGTTACAAAAGTCCAACCGAGAGAGAACCAGAGATTGGGAGACAGTGAGCTTCTGAGGGAAGGAGAGGAAAGGAAGAATACCTCTGAGGAGGTGCAGTAGGAAGTTTGACTTTTTAGAGACATCAGAGATATGGGTCGAGAAGGAAAGTGTGGAGTCAAAGATGACGCCAACGTTCTTAGCCACGCAGGTAGGGGTAGGAGGAGGGCCAAGGTAGGCCGGCCAGAGAGTGAGGGAAAAGGATGGAGATGGTGTGCCGATGAGGTATGAATTATTGTCAGTAATTGCCCGAATTTGCTTGACCATAGTAGCAGGACATGTCAGGTACACTGCGCAGGTGTGTTTTCTCCCAGAGAGGGTCTCTATGTGAAATTGTTGGAGAAGGAAAGGGCGGGTAAAGTTCCATGTATCCTACCTGGTAGGATGGGGTAAAGGTGTTACAGGGGGAGGGATACTGCATCGCGCCATCGGTTGTCCCACTCCTCGAAGAGCCCTCACCCCAGGTGATCCTCCCCTACTGGGCCACGCTGAGGGTCTTGATCCATAGGCAATGGCCATGCCCAGGCCACCTGAGAGAGAGATCCCCGGGGACTAGCGTGTGAGACACCAGGTTTCTCACACACCCTTCCCCTATGCGATATAGCCGCATCTGTTTCACAGGGAAACCGGGAAAGGAAATCGGCGTTGCCTTGGTCTTTGCCTTTTCGGTGTTCCACAGTGAAACAGTAGGGTTGCAGGTCTAAGAACTATTGCATGACTCAAGGGTTAGAATCCTTTCATTGGCTTATCCATACTAAAGGTGAGTGGTCTGTGGGAAGAGCTTTTGACTAGTGAATAGAATTGGTTGGTCTAATCCCTCACAAATTTGCGATAAGACTGCTCCTAAACCTGTGAGAGAGGCATCTAACAAATGCCTACTTAATATTTCTTCAACTAAAATTGACTCACTAAACTGTAACACGATAAACAGAATACGCCAACAGGTATCTAACTACTTCAAAAATACCCTTCATTGCAATACACTTCAAATATGCCATCACAGTTTGGGTTAATGCGCAACTTCTTGGAAAGTCTAATGTCCTTTTTTTTAAATATGATTTATTAGTTTCCAAAATAAGTTACACAAACAAAACCGTAACACACCAATATCATATACCATATCAACAGCATTTACCAATAACATGTTATATACCCTGCCCCATTCCCAACCTGCTTTTTCCTACTTCTCCCTCCCAAATCTCACCCCTTAGCCTACTTGCATTCTATACATCTTACAACCCTTCTATATTCCGGCAGGTAGGATCAACAATCACTTTCACTTGGGTCTATCCATTACTACTTCAGTAGATGCTTCTGTAAACAGAGTTTGCAACAACACCTCCCATTCAGTGATTCCCCCAGATGCCTCCTCACAGTTACCCTGCACCACCCTCCTCCATGCCACATTCTCTGCTCCTCCCCACCTATGCAAGTCCCTCCACCAGTCCTCTATTCCAGGGCCTTTAACTGATTTCCAGTTAGAATACGCGAACAGGTATCTAACTACTTTAAACATTACCTTAATTACAACATATTTCAAACAAACATACCATCACACTAACACTCACATAATTATAATAGGATTTGTTTAATCCTCTTATGGATTTTTCCCCCCATTGACCCAATGATTATTTCATGTCAATACAACAACAGTGTATCACACACTAATGTTGTACCAAACATAAGAGGATGAAAAAAATTAAATGTATATGTAAAATTGAATGCAATTAAAGCTTTTAAACTATCTTGCTTAACAAAATTATACTGGTTTATTTCACAGAAAAAGATCCAGAGATTCCAGCATTATTACTGTATGCAAATAAATAGCCATACGAGATATATACAGATGCATATTCCATAAGTACTAGCCTCAATTGTACTACAATCATAAATGTCATTTACACTTCAATTATATGATTCTACCATATTACAAATACTGTATACTCCCACTACATTACCTATAACTACTATACCATTTTCCGAGCAACAAGTTGTGGGTAGATTCCTTTCCTCGGCTGGGGCCTCCCTATGAACAGCCTCCCGGCCACTCTGTAACTTGAGTAGAACCATCTTCGGTTCCGGAAGCACCTCAAGATCTTCCTCTTTGCTCCTGCCTTCGCCCTTCCTCTCCTCTGCTGATCTCTGTCTGCTTTGGCATTGGGCACCTGGCTACCCTCTGATTTCGGGCCGAGATCCCTGCCCACGCAGCCGCATACCCACACTGCCTCCCAGCAACCCTTGCACTTGGGTCTGTATCTGCAACCCTACAGTCCCCTTCCTGCACTTAATGACACCCTTACTTTATTCTTGCACTTAACAACCTCTGGCAGCACTACCTATTATTGTTTATATCATGTATTCAGAACATTCCATTCCTCCCCGACCCTTTCACAGTCCCCTTTCCCTCGCCCCTGCACTTGCGCATTCTCCATGTCACTGGGCCTAGTAAGATCTTTGTTTCTGTCCTCCCTTGTTCCCCTCCCTGGCCTTGTCGCACTCTGAAACACTTGTGTATGGGCGCGATATAAATAAAACATCATATTATATACACATATTACTATAGTGTGATGGCCAGTGGCCAGATTCTTGGGGGCATGGGATACAACCATGCCCCTCAAGAATCTGGCCACTGGCCACAAACACCACAATAGAATTAAACCATATAACAAGTACGTACAATACACCTTCAAATAACAAAACTCGCCATGAACTCCCTGCAATTCAAATGATGTCCGCAGACACCAAAAGTGACTGCGGATTCAGCGGCACCTGCCCGCCTTTTTTCACTTATAAAAAAAGCTCCATGTCAAGTTAATTGCACTCCCCCCACCCTTTCCAACCCCTCTTTCAGACGCCAAATAACTCTAAATGTGTTTTTCCAAACTTCTTCTCACTGTACTGTCCACGGCTATGTCTGTCGACTTGGCAGCACCCGCAAACCCTTTTATCATCTACAAAAACAGCTCCATGTCAACTGTATTCCACTCACCCACCCTTTCCAGCCCTATCTTTCGCCGCCACATTACCACAAATGTGTTTTCCAGACTTTTTCCCCCATCACGCTATCCGCGAACACAGACGGCTGTCCACAGATCCTACATGGCAAGCGTTTAAAAAAATATGATGCACCTTATGCTTTTGCGCATCCAGTCAGCGGGCGCGTATGAGGTCTGCGGACATCACACGTCCCCTGATTGGCTCAGACGTGTCTGCGGACCCCGAATCGAGAAATGAGTCCACAAACCGGACCCAGATATCATTAATTTTATGTTACCTTCTTCTTGGCTGTTTTTAAAAAAAACCTACTGGATGGATTTACACCAAATTTACAAAAGCACTTTTTTGGGACAAAGCCGCTGCTCTTGGCCCAAATGTATTTTCCCATTGCGTCCATGAGGATTTACACACATTTTGGGACACCCCTATAACTTTGCCCCCCATGACTTTGCCCACAGCCTTAACAAAACTGCACCAAATCTTTCCGAGGGGGCCATATACTTTTTTGGGCAAAATTTCATGAGGCTGCGGCCGGGCGAGGCAAAGTTAAAGCCGCGTAAAAAGAGTAGAGTAAGTTTACCATAACTACAGGGCAGCTACCTCAGGCCCATCCAATTGCTGGCATGTGGGTTTTTTATTACACAAGCAGTCAACCTACACAAATGCCAGAAAATAAATGAGCACTCTTTCTATGCACCATCACAAATTAATGTATTGGAATGCAAGACTTTGTTGTTTTTTAATTACACACGGAACCTAGACTATGGTCCCATGATAATATACTTAAAACATGATAGTATCCTTACGTGAACGTCCACACAAAACTCTTTGATCGTGATACATCTTTGATACCTAAACATCAACATAAATACTTGTTATGTTCATGCACCCCAAAAATGTTATGCTATGTTGTGATGGAGTTCTATAGTATCCCTCTGCCATTTACATGTCTGTATTGTGTTGAATGCAACTTGTGAAAGACAAGGTTTTACCACCACCTTATCAATAGTGGACACGAAAATATAAAGATAGGTTAGCATCTCCTTAAAATTCCTTCCTCTAAAGTGTGCATTTACTGATAAACCAGGCCACATATTGCTCCACGTAAACTTGATTAATAAATACACACAATTACAAAATGAAAGTATAATAAAAAAAAACCACACACAAAACAAAGGAAAAACATAACTAAAAAAGCTCATCAGTTATAGTACATTTTCTAATCAGTGCCATAAATAAGAATTGTCCCAAAAAATTAATAGGAAATATGTACCATAGGTTAAGAACACCTCTGTCAACAAGAAGCCCAACTAAGGAATTGGAAGAGATTCAAAGAAAGGCGCAGAGCGCCAAACTATTTACAAATGCAATTAGTCTGCCTTGAACTCCCCAGTTGCAAAAAAAACATATCATGACTCCCATAACAGAGGCTCGATAAACACCATCAAAGCACTATAGCTCCCTCAAATGCCATTCATTTGTGTCACTGTACTATACTCTGCAACATACTGCACACATGAGCTAACAACTAATTAACAGAAGCAGCAACATATTTTCCAACCTTACACACTTCAATAATTGCAAGTAAGGAGAAACAGGTATTTCACCGCCACACACAGCCTGTGTTGTATGATATTCTGCATACCTATGGCAGCATGCGGAAAACAGTGTTCGTCAACATTCGGGACCAGCCCCCTTGGATACCCCGCCCAAAATATGAAAATAAAGGGTGATAGCCCGCCCTCCAACAGCTCTGTTATGGCTGTAGACATGTGTGGGTGGGGTATCCAATTGCCGAACACTGCCTCCCTCATGATGCAAAGGGGATGCAGGATATTATAAGACCTGTCCGCTCAGTTCGCCTTATGTCTCTTTTGTCAGGTCGATTTAATACCTCATTAATCTCTCTCCGACTTCCCACTCCCTCCTCTCCTTCATGTAGTGCAGGTGTCACTGGTTTCACTCGCTCTGTTATACTGCTGACTAGTTTTCTTCTCCATTACTTAGTTCACTCTCTCTTCGTCTTGTCACACTGTCCCCTCGCGTGTTGATGTTTAGTTGATGTCGCTCTCTTTCCCTTGGACCTTTCCTCTGCTCCCCTCTTGGTTTACTCACACACTACTCCCAAGAGATATTAGAACACGTCTACCTTCTGTCACTGGCCTGTGGCGATCCACCTGGACTGCTGCAGCTGCTGCATTCAACAGAGAGGAGCGACACTGCTCACTAGTATGAGCAGTTCAGGAGTCCAAGGTTCTGAGATATGAGAAAATCATGTGACCATACAACGTCTTCCGAGCGTGCGATTAGTGCTGCACGATTTGTACAGGAATTTAAGCCCTGAAGAGTTTTGGTCTATACTTTTACAAGGAAATAATGTTTCTTTAACTTTGGCAATTACTAGATTTTTAATGTCTGTGTTCCCTCGCACTTGGGTAATAATAGTGTTTTTTGTACATGCATTATGCACTTTATTGCTATTAATTCTTTTAGGAGAACGTATTGCTGCCGCTTTAGGGAGTGTTACATTCGGTATTTTTATTGTTTTTTATATTTTGCTTTTTGGAATTACTTTATTTGTAATTTAACGTATTCCGTGAACGGGTTTAAGGCATGGCACAGTAATATTAAAACAACGTCAATTGATTGCTGTTTCGTAGGAAATTCTAGTATGTGATACAGTAATATTAAAACAACGTCATTTGATTGCGGTTTCGTAGGAAATTCTAGTATGTGATAGTTCAATCGTTACTGCATTTATTCTTTCTTTTGAGTATGTATTTGAACATAAATCCAGGACACAAATGCTGTCAAGTGTTCATAGGAACTGGGTGTCAAGGCAGGGCAGTGCACGGTAAACAAACAGTAGTGCGTGCTTTAGTACTGAAAAAGGTTTCTCTCTTAAACGTTATGTGATGGTGAGGAGAAAGCAGCATAAAAGGGTCATGTTCTGGTGGGGAATGAGTTGTCAGGTCACATTTATTTCAACCGTATGGTATATATTGTCAACACGCATCCAGAAAATGTTGGGGGTATTGCTGCCACAAAAAGGGAAACATGGCATGGGAATTAAAGATAAAGAGATGGGCAATTTATAAGTGTTGCCTCTTGCAGACCCAGGAAAAGGAGGACGCGCACACGGAGATACTGGAACAAACCTCTTTAATCACTCTTCGTAACATCAATACTGGCGCTTCCCACGCCTTCCCAGAAACCCCCTTTCTCCCTCGGTCGCCGTAACATGGCTCCGCCTCCACAACGGTGGGGGCAGCACTCCTTAACCCGTGAGTGCTTGGCAACATCACCCCCGAACAATATATTCAAACATCGAAATCAACATTCTTCAACAAGTCTCATAGGTTTCCTTACAACTCTCTGTGGCCTCTCATCTTGGTCACCTGGCTCTTGCAGTTCCGTGGTTCTCACTTCCCAGCTTGTCCCTCCTGGGTCTCCTCCCGGAGGGATCCACAGGTCATCCCGCGACTCTCGCGGTTCTGGAGAGGTCGATCGCTGGAGCGGTTCTGTTCCCTCTCGTATGAGGTAGTGTCTGAATTGTTGACAGTTCCTGGTGACAGCTCTGCTCTGATCCTTGGCAGTCACCATCGTGCCTTTCACTGCGGTTATCCTCATGGGGCTTGGAGCAAACCGCGGATCTGTCTTCCTGGGCGTTGGTTGCTGGACGAGTACTTCGTCCCCTATGTGGAAATCTTGTATCACCGCATGGCGGCGAGCATCTGTCTCTCGTCTTGCTTTCTCTTTGGCTTCCGCGTCCCTTCGGAGGATGTCCATGTCAGGCAGCTCCTCATCGGACAGATTGCGCGGTATGCGTGTTCGCACTTTGTAGCGAAGCATTAGCTCGGCAGGTGTCTTGTTGGTGGCTTCATGAGGAGTTTCTGTAGTCCCGTAGGAGTCGGCACAGTGCCTGGTGCGGATTGACTGCTTCTACTCTGGCTCTTTGTCTTGTTTTCTTGATCGACGCCATGAAGCGTTCAGCCATCCCATTCGCTTGTGGGTGGCGAGGAGTTATCTTCATGTGTTCAAACCCTAGGTGTTCCGCTAGTGTTCCGAACTCATATCCACTGAACGGGGGCCCGTTGTCAGATTTGACTATTTTGGGGATCCCCTACTCGCTGAATACCTCCTCTATTGCTGCTGCTACCTGAGGAAATGCGGTGGTGGTGACTGTTTTGACGATCGGGAATCGTGAATGTTCGTCTATTAGGAGCAGGAGGTAGTCACCCGCCTCCGTGGGCCCATAGAAGTCCATGGCCACACGCTCCCACGGCCGATCGGGTATCTGTGTGTGTTGGAGCGGGGGTGGATGTTCCGCAGGAGCCGTGCACTGGCAGGCATGGCAGTTCTTCATCCATTCTTCTACTGCCGCGTCTAGAAACGGGAACCAGACATGGCACCTCAGCTGTCTTTTGGTGTTCTCCGCTCCTCTATGTCCCTCGTGGGCCGTACTGACTACTTCGTTCCTGAGTGTGGTGGGGATGACAATCCTGCACCCTCTGAGGAGGATGTCGTTGTCCTTGACGGCCAGTTCGCTATGTACCCTGGCCAGTCTTTCAATTTCCTGTCTGCACACCCCTGGGTGTGCCAGCATTGCTCTGTGATGATCCCTCCATTTGTTGGTCAATGTGAGGCTGATGGCGAGTGCCGTGGTGGGGTCAGCCGCTGATGCGGCGGCAACTCTCTCCAGGGACAGCGCCGGTGGTAGCGAGTTAGACGCTATGTATTGTACATAGGCGATGTCTCCCTCCCGGGTCAGTGGGGCCCCAACTGGGTGTCGTGACAGATAGTCAGCGGGGTTAAGGTCACCCCCGGGTCGATGCAAGATGTCATAGTCATATTCTTGTAAGCGGATTCCCCACCGCTCTATTCTAGGGGGCATCTTGGTGTGCGGTTTGCCAAAAAGCGATAACAAGGCCTGGTGGTCCATGATTAAAGTGAACTTTTTCCCAGTGATGAAGTCATGGAAATGTTTGCATGCCCAGACGGCAGCTAGACTCTCCTTCTCCGCCTGGGAGTAAGCCAGTTCCGGGGTGGACAGGGCCCTGCTCGCATAGGCGACCACATGTCTCGGGTGGACATCCGCCCCGCTGGTTTGGGCTAAGATGGCACCAAGGCCCACCGGGCTTGCGTCCACCACGATTTCAGTGTGCCATGAAGGATTGAAATATGCCAGGCGGTGTGCTTCCGTCAGGGCACGCTTGATGTCAGAGAATGCCTGGTGGCAGGCAGGGGTCCACTCGAACACAGTTTCTTTTTGGAGAAGCTTCCTTAGTGGGTCGGTAAGGGACGCATAGTGTGGTATGTACCTCGCACAGTAGCCAGCCATGCCGAGAAATGAGTGAACGTCTGCAACCTGTCGCGGTTCATCCAAGTTGGTGATAGTGTCAACCTTGTCGGGATCCGGCATCATCCCTTCGCTGGAAAAGATGTGTCCAAAAAATGTCAGCTTTGTCTTGCTGAAATGGCACTTGGCAATATTGAGAGTGAGGCCCGCTTCCTGGAGTGCTGCACACACGGCGAGTAGGGCTTTGTCATGAGACTCTTTAGATGATCCAAAGACGAGGATGTCGTCACTGTAGATCAGTGTGCCCTTGATGGGTCGGATCACCTGCCGAATGGCCTCCTGAAAGATTTCCGCGGCTGATGAGATCCCGAAGTTCAAACGCCGATACCAGTAGAGACCGTCGTGAGTCGCAAACGTCGTGATGGGTCTGGATTCCGGATGTAGCTCCAGCTGATGGTATCCTTGGTTGAGGTCGAGTTTGGAGAACATCCGTGCGTTGTTCAGTTGCACGATCATGTCCTCAATGCACGGTCCCGGATGCCTCTCGCGCTGAATAGCAGTGTTTGAAACCCTCATGTCCACGCACAAACGGATCTTTCCTCCCTTCTTGGGTACAACCACTAGTGGGGATACCCATGGTGTCGGACCTGTGGCTGGTTCAATGATGCCATCAGACAGCAATTGTTGGAGTGCGTCTGATACTGCCGCTTGCAGGTGAAAACCTACTCTCCGGGGATTTTGCGGTACTGGCCTCACCGATGAGTCGATGTGGAGTCGGATGGGAGGGGCCTTGAGTTTGCCCAGCCCCATGCAGAGGTTGGGGAAATCCCTTGTGATGTCAAGCTGTGTGACCAGGTTCTGCGACTGGTAGCATGCTATGGTGCCAACTGTGTCACTCATGTTTGTGCTCTCGGAGGTCGCTGTGATGGTGTCTCCCGGCCTCACGTGTATTTCAATCAACCCCAGGCGGGATGCCGTGTGGTAGCTGAGTAGGCATCGGCCTCTGGCAAGTGACCAGATAATGTGTATTGTTGTGTCAACTTTCCGGCCATTCCGGAGGAGGCGTTGTGTGAAACATCCTACCGTCGGTAGGGGGGTGGTAGCTCCCCACTGAAATATTCTTGAGCGAGATTGTTTGAGTGCCGGTGGGTTCGGTAGTTTGGCATAGTCCTGCTCGCCCATTATGTTGACAGTAGCGCCTGAGTCGATCATGAATTGAAATTGGCTGTTTCCCATTTTGATGGGGATTTTTGGGGCTTCTCTGGCCTCTTCAGTGTCGAGTATGAGATTGACAAACTCGTCCTGGTCATACGGGTCATATGGCATGTCGTATGCGGCTCCCTGCTCGTCCCGGTAGAGAGTCTCAGGCCTGTATTCCTCTGGTGGATGGTCATATTCGTCCATGAGATATTTGGTCCGATCAGCCTGCTCTGGCTGTAGTGGGTACCCCTGCGTTTGGTATTCGTCGATGGCCCTGACATATCGCCTCTGTCCCTGGCCTTGTTGGTAGTATCTGGGTTGGATGTATTGTGGAGGTGGCGGACGGAAGAATGGCCTGACAGGCGTTTGGGGCCTCGCTGGGGGAAATGGTATGCCTTCTCGGCACACCGAGTGAAAATGTCCTTCTCTTCCGCAGTTCGTGCACCGTTGTGATAAGGCTGGGCATGAGCCTGCATGAGGAAAGGACATCCCACAACGATAGCACTGTCTCTGTTGGCGAGGAGCTTGGATGGTTTTAGTTCTGTATGATTGTGACCCTCTGTCACCTGGACGAGATGGCTGTATGGTTGCGACCAGTTCCGCTGTGTCTTGCTTGGAGTTGCTCGGATTGCCCATGGATGTAGTTTGGTCATCAACCCTCTCGTGTATGCGAGCGAGCTCGCTCACTTCCTAGATGGTGAGGGGTTTCTTCAGAAGCTGTATTTTGAGAGCAGTGGATAGGCAGCCTTCAATGACCCTCAATCTTATAGCTTCATCCAACGAGAATGCGTCGAATTGGCAGTTTGCGCCTTTTACTCTTAGGCGGGTTATGAATTCGTCAACTGTCTCCTGTGGCATTTGGGTGCACTTGTTGAATAGGTAGCGTTCATAGTCACGATTAACTTCTATGATGAGAAGTCTATCTAGAGCCTTGATCAAATCCTTGAAAGTGTTCTGTTCAGCTGCAGGGATGGTCTTGACCACAGTCTTTATCTCACCCCCTACCAGATTGTGGAAAATGTCCCTAATATTGGGGGAATTACCATCACCAGACCCCCTCACGTAATGCTGGAAATCTTCCATCCAGTCAGTCCATCTGGGCCCCTTCGTGGCTTGTGGAGTCATGGTGAAAGGCGGGGGTAGTCGCAGCTGAATCGGCTGTACAATATGAGCTGGTGTAGGTGACCCAGGGTTGGACCCTGAGATGGAGCCCGATGTGCTCATGATGCTAGAAGGTGGGGACCGGTGGGTGTGTGCTCGGCCCTTGTGGATGCTTTGGTTAGGCTGCGGTGCATCACCCACCTGGGAGGTCAGATGCCACAGATGGGCATGCAGCGTCGCAGAGGTTGTAGGGAGGGATGGCACTCAGCACTGCTGGGGCTTCGCGGCGAGCGCAGGCGGAATGAGGACAAACTCCTAACGTCCTTGTTGGGCCTCTGGGGGGCGTGGGCAGGCTCGCCAGCACGCGACGTAGGGGGGGGCCGCAGCGGATGGCCAGGGCCCACCTGCACACTCCCTGGAGTACTCGTAGCAACGTGGGGACCAGGCGGACTGCCAGGGTCCAGAGTTGTGCTTCCTGTGAAAACGCAGCGTTTTCCAGATGCGGTCAGCAGCTGCCGCCCGTGCAGGAGGTGGAGGGGCGGGAGGAGACCCAGTCGCAGCCGGAGCGAGGAACTGGCGGATTGCCAACAGTGACGGCCTCGAACGCGCATGCAGCGCGGAAGTGGCGGAAAGCCACGGAGGAACGGCGGACTGCCGAAAGGAGGACTCCGTGAGCGCACGGAAATGGCCTCGTCGCCTGTGTTGCCTCTTGCAGACCCAGGAAAAGGAGGACGCACACACGGAGATACTGGAACAAACCTCTTTAATCACTCTTCGTAACATCAATACTGGCGCTTCCCGCGCCTTCCCAGAAACCCCCTTTCTCCCTCGGTCGCCGTAACATGGCTCCGCCTCCACAACGGTGGGGGCAGCACTCCTTAACCCGTGAGTGCTTGGCAACAATAAGGTGCAGACAAACTTGCTTCATTCGTGTCTGCAGACACCATCAGTAGAGATTGGTCCAGAAGGTAACACACAATGTGATGTGACACAGTTCAGTGTGACAGTCAGCATAGTGCAGACTGCAAAATTATGGATTTCATGGGAGGGCGCCACTATCCTAAATGACAATCTTTCAACTTCCTAAAACCACTCAGCACCACTTCACAGAGGTGAATACCATGATCCCGCATTAAGATTGCTAAGCACCCAAACATCTGCCACATTAATATGACTACCAACCCTGCGTCGGGGGGGGTGGGGAGAGGGGCACATGGCTGGTAGCGGCCTGCCAGCCAGAGCCTATGCAGGCCCTAGCGAAGCTTCGGCGAGCACTGTGGGCCATTACAGGCCAGGTATGCCCCTCGACAAGGGGGTAATTGCTATTCGCACCGTGGTGCTCTGTCCTGGGTGTGAATAGATTTTCTTTTTTTTTAATGGGAGAACCGGGCCCAATGCATATTGCGCGAGCCCAATAATCCATGATATAAAAAAAGATGGCACCCGCCATAGTAAATTGAAAATGGACCGAATACCTTTTTCTATGCCCATGGCGCGTGCCCAGGACTGGAGGCAGCCCCGGGAACAGAGCACAAAGCTCCAGTCCAGCAGGTAAGGGGGGAGAATGTACAGGATGTCTTGGACGGGTGAGGAACGGTGGTGTCTCCCCACAATCAAGATGGAGTGAGGGAGGGTGATGCTTCCCTCCCATCAAGATGGAGCCACCAGGGGAGAGGGCCTTGGGTGGCTGGAAATTGCAGGCGGTACATAGTGTGCTCTCACTCGCATTTCCAGCTACCTGATTGGCTGAGCGCCCTTCCCCAGGTGCGAATAAAATATCGACACGCCACGTTCAAGTATTATGACTATGTGGAGCCACTCCCAAAACAAATTCAACAACATAAAGCTTGTTCTATTAAAACTATGGTGGCATGCAAAGAAAACCTGCAGCCCGCCCTACCGACCTGCTCTTTTGAGACAGACTCCTGAAGGGATTGCCACAGTTGAGATGAGTGTCAGGCTAGGCGAACGCCACCAATCTAGTTCACTCCAGAAACAGACCGCCAGTAGATAAAAAGGACTCCCAATATTAAGGCGGCGAGAGAAAAAACAATATCTGCCCAGCTGAATTATCAGGCAGAAAGTGAAGCCAGGAACCAAAAAACGGCTCTCCCCACAAAGACTGAGTAGGAGACAGGACAGGAGCTCTTCAAGCACTTACTACAAGGAAATCTATCAATCCAGACAAAACCAGGTAATCCAGAAAACAGACCGTATCAGCAACAAAGGACAAACCAATAGAGGCAAGGTACAGAAAATGCTGAGTTAAGTCAATCCAAAATAACAGGCCAAAGAATGAGCTTCACAAATCAATAAAAACACAAGTAGTAGAACAAATGGCACTCGCCAATGTTGAGAAACACCAGAGCTGCATTCACTGAGAGTTTTATCCACAATGCATAGTGTCCAGGAATGCCATTAACGACGTAGTATAACCGTGATGACATTACAGACGCTATGTGCCAAAGTTGTAGCACAGAGGAATGTCGGGAATCATAATGTGCCCTGGATCCG